>NW_024412427.1:15146871-15148304 GCF_014898765.1 Herpailurus yagouaroundi | reverse complement strand
AATAAAAAAATAAATAAAAAAATAAAAAAAATAAAAAAAAATAAAAGGTAAAAAAAAATAAAAAATAAAAAAAAAATAAAACGGTATTTCTTATAAAGTTTATTTATTTTGAGAGAGAGAGAGTGCATGCGCGAGCGGGGGAAGGGCGGAGAGAGAGGGAGGGAGAGAATCCCCAGCAGGCTCTGAGCTGTCAGCACAGTGCCCAGCACGGGACTCGATCCCATGAATCGTGAGCTGAAATCAAGCGTTGGAAGCTTCATGGGACGCCTGGGTAGCTCAGTCAGTTAAGCCTCTGACTCCGGCCCAGGTCATGCTCTGGCAGTCCATGAGTTCCAGCCCTGCGTCGGGCTCCGTGCTGACAGCTAAGAGCCTGGAGCCTGCTTCGGATTCTGTGTTTCCCTCTCTCTCTGCCCCTCCCCCACTCACACGCTATCTCTGTCTCTCAAAAACAAACATGAAAAAAAAAACAGTTGGAAGCTTAACCGACTGAGTCACCCAGGTGCCCCATCATCATTAAAATAGTATTAAAGGAAACATTTACGGCCAATACACTTATGAAGAGATGTCCAATCTCATTAGTGATCGGGAAAGGCCAAAGCAAAACCACACCGAGATGCCATTTTTCCCTATTCAAATAGAAAAAGTAAAGAAGCAACTGGGTCTTTCCCATGTTGCTGATGGGTATGTAAATCAGCAGAGCTACTTTGGAAAACAGCTTGAAAAATTTGAACTTGAACATTCACATACCCCATAACCTGCCATTTACATCCTTGAGTTATACATACCCAAAGAAACCCTTGCACATGTGCTCCAGGAGATATATTCAAATACATACGGGGTAGCCCAGTTTAAAATTAGAAAAACCTGAGGGACGCCTGGGTGGCTCAGTTAGGCATCCAACTTCGGCTCAGGTCATGATCTCACAGCTCGTGAGTTCGAGCCCCGCGTCGGGCTCTGTGCCGACAGCTCTGAGCCTGAAGCCTGCTTCGGATTCTGTGTCTCCCCCTCTCTCTGCCCCTCCTCTGCTTGCGTTCTGTCTCCCTCTGTCTCTCAAAAATGAATAAGAGTTAAAAAAAATTTTTTTTAATTAGAAAAACCTGAGAACAATCCAAATGCACATCTACAGAATGATGAGCAAGTAATTTAGTACAATCCCAGAATGGAATATTATACAGCAATAAAAGTGAATGAACTACAACTACACATAATAAATAGATAAATTTTAGCAAAAAAAAAAAAAAAAAAAAAGAAAAAGAGAGAAGTAAGCCCCAAAAGATTTCATACAGCATGACATTATTTTTAAAAGCTAAAAACAGGGGCGCCTGGGTGGCGCAGTCGGTTAAGAGTCCGACTTCAGCCAGGTCACGATCTCGCGGTCCGTGAGTTCGAGCCCCGCGTCGGGCTCTGGGCTGATGGCTCAGAGCCTGGAGCAT
>NW_024412427.1:15129990-15146771 GCF_014898765.1 Herpailurus yagouaroundi | reverse complement strand
AAAAAGAGAGAAGTAAGCCCCAAAAGATTTCATACAGCATGACATTATTTTTAAAAGCTAAAAACAGGGGCGCCTGGGTGGCGCAGTCGGTTAAGAGTCCGACTTCAGCCAGGTCACGATCTCGCGGTCCGTGAGTTCGAGCCCCGCGTCGGGCTCTGGGCTGATGGCTCAGAGCCTGGAGCCTGTTTCCGATTCTGTGTCTCCCTCTCTCTCTGCCCCTCCCCCGTTCATGCTCTGTCTCTCTCTGTCCCAAAAATAAATGTTGAAAAAAATTTAAAAAAAAAAATAAAAAAAAAAATAAAAATAAAAGCTAAAAACAGCTACCAAATGTTTTTTAGGGAAACATATAAATATGATAAGCATGTGTCTTTTCAAAAAAGAACAATGAGCTCGAGATTTTAAATAGTCACATGGAACTAGAGGGTATTATGCTAAGCGCAATAAGTCAGGCAGAGAAAGACAAACATATAATTTCACTCCAATGTGGAATTTGAGAAACACAACAGATGAACATGGGGGAAGGGAAGGAAAATTAAGATAAAAACAGAGAGGGGCGCCTGGGTGGCTCAGTCGGTTGAGCATCCGACTTCAGCTCAGGTCATGATCTCGCAGTTTGTGAGTTCGAGCCCCACGTCGGGCTCTGTGCTGACAGCTCAGAGCGTGGAGCCTGCTTCGGACTCTGTGTTTCCTTCTCTTCTGCCCCTCCCCCACTTGTGCTCTGTCTCTCTCTATCAAAAATAAATAAAATATTTTCAAAAATTAAAAAAAAAAAACAGAGAGGGAGGCAAATCCTAAGACTCTTTTTTTTTTAACGTTTATTTATTTTGGGGACAGAGAGAGACAGAGCATGAACGGGGGAGGGGCAGAGAGAGAGGGAGACACAGAATCGGAAACAGGCTCCAGGCTCTGAGCCATCAGCCCAGAGCCCGACGCGGGGCTCGAACTCACGGACCGCGAGATCGTGACCTAGCTGAAGTCGGACGCCTAACCGACTGCGCCACCCAGGCGCCCCAATCCTAAGACTCTTAAATACAGACAACAAACTGAGGGTGGCTGGAGGGGAGGTGGGTGGAGGGAGGGGCTGAATGGGTGATGGGCCAATAAAGAGGGCACTTTGGGGGAATGAGCACTGGGTGTCATCTGTAAGACATGAATCACTGGGTTCTACTCCTGAAGCCAAGACTATACTGTATGTTAACTAACCTGAATTTAAATTAAAAAAAAAAACAAACAAAGTTGGGAGAAGGCCAGCTCTCAGACAAAGGATGGTGGTGGATCCTATGATTCATAAGCTTACTAGAATCTTTTTAGCACTTATGGCTAGGGTTTATTTACAACCTTACATTACTACTCTGGTGTCATGTAATATTTTAACCTATGTCAAAACAAAAGTCCTTGAGAACATGGATCATAATTTCTACCCCTCTATATGTAGCCTGTGCCTTATATACAGCGTCCTAGCTCAGGGGAACAATAACAAAAAAAAACAAAAAAAAAAAAAATAAAAAAATAAAATAAAATAAAATAAAATAAAATAAAATAAAATAAAATAAAATAAAAATAAGGGACTTGTTTTGGTCTGAGTGTAGCCTGAAATTCTGCAGTTATTGTCACTTAAACAAGAATTTGCTCTTGAATTAGAAAGAACAGGAAAGTCCTATTTAAAGGAGTCATTTTTACTGTGGATAATGTGACTGGTATAATTTGCGATGTTCATGGAATTTTAAAATAAAGATCTTTCCCCTAAATTTCTCAGCAAAACAAAACAAAACTAAAAAAAGATTTTAAATAGTAGTCGCCTAGAATGGGGGAGGGGAAAAGGATGAGAAAGGTGGGTACATAGAGGTAGATGGAAGTTAATATCAGGAATCTAGCTTCCATGCTGGATGTTGGCTTCATGAATAGTCATATCATCATAAACAAAAAATAGAAGTAATAACAATATAAGGTTGATAAATAAATATTTAAATGCATAGGTACATAGATGGGCTGATTATTGGAAGGAAAGGAGGGAGGGAGAGAAGATGGATGGATGGATGGATGGATGGATGGATGGATGGATGGACAGATGGACGGATGGATGGATGGATGGACAGATGGATGGACAGACGGATGGATGGATGGATGGATGGATGGATGGATGGATGGACGGACAGACGGACGGATGGACGGACAGATGGATGGACAGACGGATGGGTGGGTGGATGGATGGATGGATGGATGGATGGATGGATGGATGGACAGACAGACGGACAGATGAATGGACAGATGGATGGACAGACGGATGGATGGATGGACAGAGGGATGGATGGATGGATGGATGGATGGATGGATGGATGGATGGACAGACAGATGGACGGATGGACGGATGGATGGATGGATGGATGGACAGATGGATGGATGGATGGATGGGTAGGTAAGTAGATTAATAAAAGAGGGTCATGCATGAATCAGTGAGGGAGTCATAAAGCAAAAATTATGACAGGTGCCCTTCTACACACTTCCTTTAGATTCAAAAGAAAAAAACAGAAGAGCAATGCCTAAAGAGCCCCCAAGCTCCCTTCCTGTTACGACATTTACAAGTCCACATTAGGAAGAAAGCACAGCTAATGGGTGTCACCATGGGTCTAGCACTTCACATGCAGTATATTATTTCATCCTCATACCAATCGCACAAGGTAGGCACCATTCTCCATTTTACAAGTGAGGAACCTGAAGGAAGCCACTCAGTGTTACTCAGGTAACAAGTGGTGGAACCAAAACCCCTGGATTCAGACACAGCTCTGCTCAGTGCTTTCTAGGGAGCCACACCGCTTACTGTCTATGGACAGATGGGGAGACCTTGACTCACCCTCATTTTATTGCTTCCCAATCTCTCAGGCCTGCTGTTCTATGTTAAAGCCCACCCCATGTCCTCAATGGGAGCAGAAGGGGAGAACACATGCACTTTTCCAGCCCTGGAGTAGATCTAGGGTCTGTAGATCGATCCATCCATCCATCCATCCATCCATCTTCTCTCCCTCCCTCCTTTCCTTCCAATAATCAGCCCACCTGTGTACCTGAGCCCCAAAATGGCCCTGGTGAAGATCTGGGGGAGGTAGGGTAGGCCAAGTTCTGGAGAAAGGCTCTCTGTAGGACAAATATGCCCAGGGGAAACAGGTATCCTACAGTGAGTTTGTTCAACTGTGGCCTTGAACCTTTGTAGTCACAGGGACGGAGGGCTGAGCCCAACCCCCATTATCCCTCAGGCATGAATCTGCTCTTCAACATTTTCTACTGACAGTAGAGCGGCTTCCGCTTCAGCTTCCCCATCCCCAGCCTCCGATGCTGGGAGCCTTGGGATGTGCTGGCCTTTCTCCCTCATCTCCCCCTCCAGAAATGGGGCCAGGACAAGGATGAGGCCAGCAAAGGGCCTAGGGAACAAAATTTAGGGAGACACTTTCTCTGAGTTGAGCGAGGACAGCAGAGACTTGCCACCTCGTATTTTGTGTCCTAGACGCCACAGGTGTCCAAGTGTCACGATTTCTGCTCCCTCCCATTCATCTTCCTGGTTGCTCAGACCCTGATCGGCATGTACCTCGATCACGCCAATTGCCTCCTCACGACCCTCACTCTGGAGTCGCCAATCCATACACTACACAGACGTGACAGTGGCCTTTTTTAAACATTTGCTCAAGAATTTTAGGCATCAACTATACTTCAATTAAAAAATACACATAAAAAAAACTTTAGGTAGTTCCTCACTCCCTAAGTCATACCTCAAGAAGGCGACAGTGATTATTCCAGGTGTCCGGTATCTTGACACCAGAGGGAAAATGAAGCAGTCAGAAGAGTCCTAACTTGGACCTGAAGGTTCCTCATCCCTTCAGGAGACAGCTCACGTCCTGAGCAAGCCCATAGCTTCCACCCAAATAATTGCTCATGGCGAAGAAGGTAAGGTCTTCATTTATTCCACAAATATTACCGAGTTTGTACTATGTAACAGGCACTGTTTAGACACAGAGGAAACACTGGTGAACGTTGGTAGGAATGGTCCCTTTTCTTGTGGGGTTTGAATGAAAGATGTTCTGATGAAGACAGATACTAAAGAAAGGAGGGAAGATAGCAGGGAGGGAGGGGGGGGGATAGGAAGAAAAGAAAGAAGAATGTGATATGTGTTCTGGAGAAAATAAAGAGCACACAAGATGTGCACAAGGTACTTCTGATGGCAATGACAGAGAGCTCCACAGGAATCAGGAATTACGTGGCAGCTATCTAGAAAGGATAGCCGAGAAAGCCTTTCTGAAAAGGGAATATTTGAGCTGATATCTGAAAGTTGCAAGAGCCTGGGGAGATACACTCCTGTTACAGGAACCCACTGTCTCAAGACCTAAGGTATGAAGGAGTTTGGAACCTTCAAGGAAGAGGAAGGGGGTGCCGTAGGGCTGGAACTAGAGAGTAGTGGGACAGAGAACAATGCTGACGACATGGGCAGGAGACAATCACACAGGGCTCTTGGCCATGGTGGGGAGTTTGGATTTCACTCAAAGAAGAATGGAAAGACATTAGAGAGCTTTAATACACAGAGCAAATGACAAGATCAGATACACATTTTGAAGAAATCACCATGACTCCTGCCTGGGGGGGGGGGGGGGGTAAGTAGAGTAAAGCCGGTAGCCAGAAAATTCAGATGTGAGGTTACTGCAGCAAACCAGGGGCAGCGAGGGTGGCTGGAGCTATGGCGGTGCCAGCGGAGATGAAGAGAATGTGACTAATGTGAGGGGTACTTAAAGATAGAAATGATGGGACACGTTTGAAGACTGAATGTGGAATGTGATGGAGGGGAAGTCATTGGGGATGGCTTCCTGGCAAGGCTGAGCAACGGATGAGATGGGGGAGACAGGTAGACTAGGCTTGGTGGTGAGAATTAAGGGTTGAGCTTTGAACACGTTCAGTGTAACATTTATTCATCATCCTTGTGCCGATGTTGACTAGGCAGATGAACATAGGCGTCTGGAGTTCAGGGTCAGAGCTGGAGAGAAATTTTTAAAGTCATCGGGTCTGTAAAACTGGTTGCTAGGACAGCTTTTCCTTTTCCATCTTTCTTGCCTCCCAGAAGCCCTAGGATGCAATGCAGACTCCAGGCTCTGGCACGAAAGGGGTACTTCTGGAGGCATGGATTGGAAAGGGAAGCGGGACAGAATGTTTCCATTTGTCATGACGGCACGATTGTACCTATGTTTTTCTTTTGCATTTTCATGTGATCTCTACAGGGGCTAAGAATGTCTCCCTTCTCCCCGGCCACCCTGTGCTATACCGGTATCTCTCATTGTCTTACTGGACACAGGGGCAAAGGATTGCAAAGAGAGTGACATATAAGAAAAATATTCACAAGTGGGCAGTGAAACCCCTGAGAGGCACTGTTACTTTCGCATCCTGGTCAAGCTGAGCTGAAAAGGCTCTTGATATGCCTAGTCCGACCCTTCTTCTCCAACCCCTGTTGACAAATAGGGAAGCTGTGTCTTGGGGACATTAGCTGACGTGACTAACCTAACGCAACCAAACTTTGATGCAATTCTCAAGCTACCATTCCAAGTGTGCAAAAAGTACCACATCTTTGAACTTTTCCATGATTTACCATAATTTCTATTTTAAGTTTCCAGGGACTTAACCGTGACATTCAGGTTTTCCTCAGTCAACTCAGGGCTCTCCCAATCTCTCCATCCCCAGTAGTGTCTAAGTTGACTCTGTGACATCAGTCTACGTAAGCATCTGCTGACATGTCCAAAATCCCGTGCTGCCTTTAACTACAGATCCCCACAAGTGGCCCTAGAATTAACTTCTTCCTGATCTCGGGGCTTCCCTACACCCCCTCGCTTTCAGCTCTGTGCACACTGGAAAATCTGGCTACTCTAGAACCCCAGGAAGCTCTGCAGGGTGGTCTCGGGTCCTCTCCACCCAGGCAGAGCACACACCCAGTTCCGTTCTATTGCCAGGCCAGACTGGGGGCAGGAACGCCACAAGTCATGTCACCAAGAAGGAAGACGTCAGTCCTGACTCTCAATCCCTCCAAATTGGACCCGAGGTTTGCAAAGAGGAACAAGTTGCAGGACCCTTCTTGTAGGGAAACAGGCTCAAGAATTCCTTATACTTACATAAATGGTTTAAAAAGCTTCGGGTGGAAAGCTGCCACCACAGGGAGAAAAATATTATAAGCCAGAAATTACAACGGGATCACGAGTAACTTGTTGTATCACCTGCAGGAAACTACTTTCCATCTGGCACCAATATACTCTCGTGCTCTGATCACAACTTCAAACACCAGTTGACCCCCAGACCCTTTGCTTCTTACACACCCAAGTTAATGATTACTATCTGATTGTTTTCTTCGAGTTTACCACCTGTGTAAGATCTTGAGCGCTCAATAAATACAGAGAGGAAGCCCCTGTTCGGGGCTCTTGTCTCCTCCCAGACATTAGCCTCTCTCGTAATCAAATCTGCATCTGCTCTCTTGCTGGACAAGCGAGAACGCCAGGCTTACAGTCCGCAACACCTTCTCGGGGACCCCCAGCGTCGGTTCCTTCCAGTTTTCCTCCTCTCTGCCCCAGATGGGGCAATGCTGCTTAGTTTCAGAGGTGTGCGGAAGGGGATGGGAGGGGATGGGAGGGGATGGGAGGGGATAGGTCTCTACAGGAGACTGTTTTTCCACTTTAGCATCTTTCATCTGGATCTCAGCTTTTGAAACTCGAAGGTGCATTTATACTCTATTTCTGCAATGACAATCTCTCTTGAGACAGATGTGTTACATTTATCTGCTGCCTAACTTGGCCACAAAAAAGCCCCCAGAAAAACTGGACTGCAGAGCTCTGCAGTGACACCAACAGCCATGTTTTATAACTACATGTCAAAAGTCTACACTTTGTAAAATTCAATGCATCTCAACTCTGAGTATACTCAAAACCACTGAATTTTACACTTTAAACGGGTGAATTTTGGGGCGCCTGGGTGGCGCAGTCGGTTAAGCGTCCGACTTCAGCCAGGTCACGATCTCGCGGTCCGTGAGTTCGAGCCCCGCGTCAGGCTCTGGGCTGATGGCTCGGAGCCTGGAGCCTGTTTCCGATTCTGTGTCTCCCTCTCTCTCTGCCCCTCCCCCGTTCATGCTCTGTCTCTCTCTGTCCCAAAAATAAATAAACGTTGAAAAAAAAAATTTTTTTAAACGGGTGAATTTTATGCTAGGTGAGTTATATCTCAATAAATCTATTTTAAAAAGGTGAAAAGGTTACAACAATGTGGGGATATTGTACAAAGTTACTCTTTCCTTTTCCTTTTTCAACATCAATTTTACTTTGAGGGAAAAACATCTAATGCATCCGACCACATAAAACACCAATTCTCTCAACCCCACAAGCACCAACTCTCTATGTGCCTTATTCCTACAAGTTTCCAACACTTCCTCCAAATGTGGGAAGAGAGAAAATAATGAGTTTCATAAAAACGATTTGGAAACCTCATTTTTTTCCCCAGATTCCCGGGTGGAATTGATTTCCAGACTTGGCAGAAAGAAGCAAAAAAGTCATGTAGAGGGCAAATTCCAACAGGGGGATATATTAACTGGTTCTCAGAACCTAAAACTCTTTATCTCCTGCTGACAGTCCCTAGGATGCTTAAATAATAATTAGTATTAGACTTGTCCGTGTAGGTTTCTTACTAAACCTGCTGTGCACAGAGGCAGCTAGCGAATTCCGCTCCCCCTCCCCGCCCCCCGCAGAAGCCTCCCACGTATTTCCCTTCACATCCGATCGGTCAAAATCTTGATGTCTGTCCCAGCTTCGACCAATTACTCAACCAATCACTAGCCAGGAGGTGGAGCTCCATAACTGATGCGGCCCAATGAAGATCCAGATCCTGAGGCTGGGGCAGGGCCTAGCTAGGTACCGCGAAACCCAATGCTGGACAGACTGGGTTCTCTTAGCGAGGCAGAAGGGGGATGTGGCTGTGGAGAGTCCCAAACAAGGGGCTCTTCCAATGAGTAGGTGGTGAATCCAGTGAGCTGTGGAAAAATGCACCCCGCTAGGAGACAACGCCCTGGAGGTGTCCAGACCTGGGGGCAGGGAACCAGGTGCGCACCAGGTAAGATCTGGTTCCAAGAACCAAAGCCTTTATGCAGGAAAATAGCTACTGTTAACTCTCTCCACCCTTGCTGGGGGCAAGGACTTAGACTGCTTACAACATACTTACTAATGACGGGAGTTGGGGGGGGGGGGGGGGCGCTTTACGGTAAAAATGCATGGCCAACATCATCTAAACGAAAGACTCAAAGCAAACATCACCAGCAATGAGACAAATTGAAAGAATGTGCTTCCTGATTGGATGCAACGAGAACTCAGCTTCGCTTTTGGATATTTCCGCCAAAGATGCAAAACCTGACTCTAATAATGGAAAGTATCAGAAACATCCGAAATGAGGGGCATTTTACTTTCTATGCCTTTCAAAAGTACCAGGGTCATACAGGAGAGCGGAATTGTTCTATATTAAAGGAAACTAGAGAGGCATGGCAAGTGACTGAAACTGGATCTTTTTTCTATAAAAGACAAATTTTCTTGGGCAATTGGCAAAACTTGTTGGGGGCCTGAAGATAATAGGAACGTGTCAGTGTGAACTTCCTGATTCGAATGGTATTGTGGCCATGCAGAAGCACGTCCTTATTTGTAGGAAATACAAATATTTGGGTGTGATAAAGCAACATGTCAGCAATTTATTCACAGAGGTTTCAAAAAAAAAAATTCTTTGCCCTGTATTTGCAGATTTTCTTTAAAATTAAAATCATTTTCAGAGTTTAAAAAAAAACTGGTGACACTCTGGCGTCAGGAAGAAATTCATATCTGTTGCAAAAAGATGGGGCGCCTGGCTGGCTCAGCCAGTTAAGCATCCAACTTCGGCTCAGGTTATGATCTCGCGGTTTGTGGGTTCCAGCCCCGTGTCCAGCTCTGTGCTGTCAATTCAGAGCCTGGAGCCTGCTTTGGGTTCTGTGTTTCCCTCTCTCTCTCTGCCCCTCTCCTGCTTGCTCTCTCTCTCAAAAATAAATAAAAGCATTAAAAATTAAAAAATAAAAAAAAGAATAACCAGTAACACACACTGAGAGTTTACTGTGTGCCAGACTCTGTTCTGAGCACTTTACATGTATGAACTCACAACAACCATGTGAGATATAGGTTGCAATTATTCTCTTTCACAAATGAGGAAATCTGGGCACCGAAAGGTTAGGTAACTTGCCCAAGGTCACACAGCTGGTAAGCGGCTGGCTGAGATTTGAACCCAGTCATTCTGGTTCAAGCTCCCTTGCTTTTAACCACCATAGTCTCCTCGATGGTCTTTTTCAGTCCAGTAACCTTAATTAACACTGTCAGCCCAACAATTCTAACTATTTTTCTCCAACTGGGAACTCTCCCTTAGATATTGTATCTAACTGCTTACTCAGTAGCTCCACTTGGGCGCACACACAATAATATCTCAAACTCAGCATTTCAAAAACTTACCTAATCGCCCCCCACCCCCACCCCAAACCTGCTCCAGCCACAGCCTTCCCCATTTCAGTTCATGGCAACTTCATTCCTCCAGGGGTTTGAGCCAAAAATCTGGGAGGCATCCCTGACT
This sequence comes from Herpailurus yagouaroundi, assembly GCF_014898765.1. Lineage (NCBI taxonomy): Eukaryota > Metazoa > Chordata > Mammalia > Carnivora > Felidae > Herpailurus > Herpailurus yagouaroundi. The sequence continues at coordinate 15,137,138 of NW_024412427.1, read as the reverse complement.
CCTCTCTTCGCTCATCTCACAACCTTTCTATCAGGAAACTGTGTTAACGCTACCTTAAAATGTATCCAGAAACCGACCCTGTCTCTCCGTCTCTACTACCTGAGTTCACCCACCATCCTCTTTCCTGAATGGCTGCAATTAGCTCCTCACTGGCCTCCCTGCTTCTGCCCTTGCCTCGCTCATCCATGCTCAATACAGTCAGCAGCGGAGCCTTTCTTTTTTATCTTATTTATTTTGAGGGAGAGAGGCTCCGGAGGTCAGGCTGCAAGTTCTTACAAAGATCCCACTGTGTCCTCATGGGAGCCCCTTCCCGTCTGTCTCACTTTCCCGCGTGTAAACCCGAAATGCTGCTTACCTCGCCGCCACCGGGTGCTGCGTTTGGTCCCTGCGGTTGGTCCCTGCGGTTGGTCTCTGCGTTTGGTAGGAGGACGGCCGCAGGGCGCACTCAGGGGAAGTGCCCCAGGGTCACGTGTTCTCAACCGAAGGGCTGGAAGGGGTCTTTACAGGTGTAGGAATAAGGGGGCGGGAACTAGGATGGGGGCGGGAACTAGGATGGGGGCGGGAACTAGGGTCGGGGGCGGGGATAATCCTGGCAAAAAACTCCAAATGCCCCTCTGTTTAGGGGTGTGGCTTTCTTAGCGTCCTTTTCTTCTGCGAACGTTTCCTCCCACGTCCTCCTGTGTTGCAGTAGCGGTTTCATGACCAGTTTGTGGAACAAATCGTTGAGTACATTCGCACGCATGTACCACGGTGCTCTGAGGATAAAGTTCGAATTTATGGAAAAAGGGTTAAACATTTCTGGTTTCTGAAAAGGAAAAAAAAATATTTTGAGAGAGAGAGAGAGCAGTGGGCTTGAACCCATGAACCGTGAAATCACGACCGGAGGGGAAATCAAGAGTCAGCAGCTTAACCAACCGAGCCCCCCAGGCACCCAGCAGAAGATCCTTTTATTTTATTTTTTTTAACATGAAATTTATTGTCAAAGTGGTTTCCATACAACAACCAGTGCTCATCCCAACAGGGCCCTCCTCAGTGCCCATCACCCACCCTCCCTTCCCTCCCACCCCCCATCAACCCTCAGTTTATTCTCAGTTTTTAAGAGTCTCTTATGCTTTGGCTCTCTCCCTCTCTTTTTTTTCCTTCCCCTCCTCCATGGTCTTCTGTTAAGTTTCTCAGGATCCACATAAGAGTGAAAACATATGGTATCTGGTTTTCTCTGTATGACTTATTCCATTTAGCATAACACTCTCCAGTTCCATCCACGTTGCTACAAAAGGCCATATTTCATTCTTTCTCATTGCCAAGCAGTATTCCATTGTGTATATGAACCACAATTTCTTTATCCATTCATCAGTTGATGGACATTTAGGCTCTTTCCATAATTTGGCTATTGTTGAAAGTGCTGCTATACACATTGGGGTACAAGTACCAAAAAATTAAAAATAGATCTTCCCTATGACCCAGCAATAGCACTGCTAGGAATTTACCCAAGGGATACAGGAGTGCTGATGCATAGGGGCAGAGGATCCTTTTAAAACAATAGTTAGATCTTGTCCTTCCTCTGCCCAAAACCTTGCAATAGCTGCTCTTGTCACTGAGAATCAACACTTAGGTCCTTCCCTTGGTCCCTGTGGCTTCTCACCATCCACTCACCTCATCCCCCTTTTGTCATTCCATATTTTTTCCCCTAAGACTGATCACTTTCTGACATACTGCACAATTTATTGCATATTGCCTGTCTCCCCACACGCGTACCCTTGAACTATATGCTGTCTACAAGAGCCTCATTTGAATTCTAAGGACATATGTAGATTAAAAGTGAAAGGGTGGAGGGTTGCCTGGGTGGCTCAGTCGGTTTAAGCCTCCAACTCTTGGTTTCTGATCAGGTCATGATCTCATGGTTCATGGGATTCTCTCTTCCTCTCTCTGTACCTCCCCTGCTCACTTGCTCGCTCTCAAAATACATAAACATTAAAAAATAATAAAAATAAATATAAAATAAAAAAGTGGAAAAAGTTATTCCATGCAAATGGGAACCTAAAGAGAGAGGGTAGCCATACTTATATCAGATAAAATAGACTTTCAGAAAAAAAAAAGTTACAAGAGACAAAGAAAGTCATTATATGATGAGAAAAGAACCAATCCATCAGGAAGATATGACAATTAAAAATACACATGCACCTAACATTTGAGGTCTTAAATATATGACACATTGAGGAACCTCACTATCCCACTTTCATTTATGGATAGAACACCAAGACAGAATATCAGAGGACTTGAACAACACTATAGACCAAATGGACCTTACAGACGTACACAGAACACCGTACCCAATGACAACAGAACACACAATCTTCTCAAGCACGTGTGGAACATTCTCCAGGTTAGACCACATACTAAGCCACAAACTCAGTCTTAACAAACTTAGGATTAAATCATGCAAAGTATCTTTGCTGACCACAACAAAATGAAATTAGAAATCGACAGCAGAGAGAAAACAGGAAAATCCACCAATCTGCAGAAATTAAACACCTCATCCTTAAATAACGAATGAATCAAAGAAGAAATCACAAAGGATGTGAAAATGTCTGGAGACAAATGAAAACAAAACCACAACATACCAAAATTCATGGGATACAGTGAAAACAGTACTAAAAATTAAGTTTATAGTGGTAGATGTACTTACACTAGAAAAGAAGAAAGATCTCAAATCAACCACCTAACTTTATATCTCACAGAATTAGAAGAGAACAAAATCAATCCAAAATTAATAAAAGGAAGAAAATAATAAAGTGTGCAGCAGAGATAAATGCAATAGAAAAAGAAAAAAAAACAACAGGAAAAGAAATCAATGAGACCAAGAATTAATTTTTTGAAAAGATCAACAAAATCAACATACCTTTCGATGGACAAAGAAAGATAAAAGTCTCAACTAATATTAGAAAATAAAGAGAGGGGGCGCCTGGGTGGCGCAGTCGGTCAAGCGTCCGACTTCAGCCAGGTCACGATCTCGCGGTCCGTGAGTTCGAGCCCCGCGTCAGGCTCTGGGCTGATGGCTCAGAGCCTGGAGCCTGTTTCCGATTCTGTGTCTCCCTCTCTCTCTGCCCCTCCCCCGTTCATGCTCTGTCTCTCTCTGTCCCAAAAATAAATAAAAACGTTGAAAAAAAAAAAAAAGATTGTTTAAAAAAAAAAAGAAAAGAAAGAGGACGTTACAACTGATGTCACTGAATCAAAAAGATTATAAGAGACTACTATGAACAATTATATGCCAACAAATTGGATAAACTGGAAGAAATGGGTAAGTTTTTTACAAACATAAAACCTACCAATCCTGAATTACACTGAACTAAAAATCGGAACAGAGTAACAACTCTGTAAAAAGAATGAAACAATGAGAACGAAGCAATAATCAAAAACCTCCCAACAAAGAAAAAGCCCAGAACCAGATGGCATCACTGGAGAATCCTTTCAAACATTTAAACAACATGAATCCTTCTCAAACTCTTTAAAGAAAAAATTGAAGAGGAAAGGACACTTCCAAATTCGTGATATGAGGTCAGCATTACTGATACCAAAACCAGATGAAGATAACAACAAAAAACTACAAAGCAATATCTCTGATGAATATTGGTACAAAAATCCTCAACAAAATACTAGCAAAGCAAACCGAACAGTATATTGAAAGCATTATACACTATGACCAACTGAGATTTGTACCTGGAATACAAAGATGGTTCAACATATGAAATGTTATAAATGTTACATTAACAAAATGAAGGACAAATACCACATGATCTTCTCCATCAAGGCAGAAAGAACACTTAACAAAATCAACACCCTTTCATGATAAAAACACTCAACAAACTAAGAACAGAAGGAAACCCTCAACATAATAAAAGCCTAACATCACATTCAATGGTAAAAGAGTGAAAGATTTTCCCCTAAGGTCAAGAACAAGGATGCCCTTCTAACTGGAAGATCAATTAGATAAGAAAAAGAAATAATAAAACGCATCTAAATTGGAAAAAAAAAGAAAGGAAAATTATTTCTATTCTCAAATGACATGATTTTACTTACAAAAAGCCATAAAGATTACACACACACACACACACACACACACACACACACACACACCCCTTACTTACAACTAAGAAATGAGTTCATTCAACAAAGTTACAAGGTACAAAATCAACATACAGTAACCAGCTGCATTTCTATAAACTAATAGTGACGAATCAAAAATTAAAAAAGGAATTTTAGAAAACAATTACTTGTACTATTGCATCAAAAAAGATAAAATACTTATGAATAAGCTTAACCAAGGAGGTGAAAGAAAGTCCAATACAGTGAAAACTTCAAAATGTGTTAAAAGAAATTAAAGATACAATTAAATGGAAAGACATTCCATGCTCCTGGATTAAAAGACTTAATATTGTTAAAATGGCCATACTGACCAAAGCACTTTACAGATTCAGTGAAATTCCTATTAAAATCCCAATGGGGGGGGGGGGCGCCTGGGTGGCGCAGTCGGTTAAGCGTCCGACTTCAGCCAGGTCACGATCTCGCGGTCGGTGAGTTCGAGCCCCGCGTCAGGCTCTGGGCTGATGGCTCGGAGCCTGGAGCCTGCTTCCGATTCTGTGTCTCCCTCTCTCTCTGCCCCTCCCCCGTTCATGTTCTGTCTCTCCCTGTCCCAAAACAAATAAATAAAACGTTGAAAAAAAATTAAAAAAAAAAAATCCCAATGGCATTTTTTTTCAGAAATAGAAAAAAACTTTTTTTTTAAATTTTTTTAACGTTTTTTTTAATTTATTTATTTTTGAGACAGGGAGAGACAGAGCATGAACAGGGGAGGGTCAGAGAGAGGGAGACACAGAATCCAAAACAGGCTCCAGGCTCTGAGCTGTCAGCACAGAGCCCGACGTGGGGCTCGAACTCACGGACCGCGAGATCATGGCCTGAGCCGAAGTCGACCGCTCAACCGACTGAGCCACCCAGGCGCCCAGAAAAAAACATTTTAAACATTCATATGGAATCTCGAGGGACCCTGAATAACGAAAACTATGTTGAAAATGAAGGACAAAGGTGACGAACTCACACTTCCTGATTCCGAAACATACCACAAAGCAACAGTATTCACAACAGTGCGGTAGTGGTGTAAAGACAGATATATTGACCAAACACAATAGAATAGAGACCCCAGAAATAAACCCTCCCATATACAGCCAAGTGATTTTTGACGAGGTTGCCAAGACCACTCAACGGGGGAAGGATAGGTTCTTCAACAAATGATGGTGGGGAAAGTGGATTCCCACATGCAAAAGAATGAACCTGGATGCTTACACTGTGAACAAAAATTAACCAAAAAAAAAAAAAAAAAAAAAAAAGAGAGATTTAAGACCTAACTATAGGACCTAAATCTATAAACTTCTAGAGAAAAACATGGGGGAAAGCTTCATGAGGTTTGACAATGATCTTTTGGGTGACACCAAAGCCGAGACAACAGAAGCAAAACTGGCCAACGGAACTACATCAAACCTGGAAACTTCTGTGCATCAGGGTGCCTGACTGACTCAGTCAGTGGAGCATGCAACTCTTGATCTCAGGTCGTGAGTTCAAGCCCCATGTTGGGTAGAGAGATTACGTTAAAAAAAAATTTTTTATGACATAGGTGGTGGTTTAATGATTCCAAGAAACCTGTTTGTAATGTAAGAGCCTGTATTATCAGCTTTGAGCTTTTTCTGGAAGGTAGAGCACTGAGGAATGTAGTGTGTGGTGACGAGTAGCATGTACTCAATAAATGTGTCTTGGAAAAGTAATTGAAATCATGGGAGATCCAGTCAATCCTGGTCCCAGTCCTAACTCTTCCACCAGCTGTGTGAGCACAGGCAGGTCACTGAACCTCTCAACCCTGCTTTTAAAAATGAGGGTAACCGGGACGCCTGGGTGGCACAGCCGGTTAAGCGTCTGACTTCAGCCAGGTCACGATCTCGCGGTCCGTGAGTTCGAGCCCCGCGTCGGGCTCTGGGCTGATGGCTCGGAGCCTGGAGCCTGTTTCCGATTCTGTGTCTCCCTCTCTCTCTCTGCCCCTCCCCCGTTCATGCTCTGTCTCTCTCTGTCCCAAAAATAAATAAACGTTGAAAAAAATTTTTTTTTAAAAATGAGGGTAACCACTTGAGGACTTGTTGTGTGGATTCAATGTTATTGCGTTTACACACTTAGCTCTGTGTAGAGCATGCACCAGAGACTCAATCACAGGCCCTTGTCTGGGTTCAAAGGAGCCTGGGTGGGTGGGTCTGCTGCTGTCAGTCTCTGTGCTACGAGGGGGCTCAGATGCTAGGCAGTCAGAAGGAATGTCAACCCTCCACTCCGTCATCTGATGCTTCCATCAACCCTGCAGGCAGGACGTGTTTTCCCATCTCACAGATGAAGCATCAAGGGCATTCAGGACTTTGAGTGTCCCCCAGGCAGGAGATGACAGAATTTGATGTGAATCAGGCTTGACTCTAGAGCCACCAAAACTTGCCCTCTGCCTGTGTGGCATAGAGAACACTCATCACCATGGCTTTGGAAATCAGACCTCAGGTCCTCAGGCAGCCCCTGTCCACGTGTGTGAATCCTGGCGTCTGGTCAGATGGGTTAAATGATAGCAGGGTCTGGTCTCTTATACCTGAGCTTATCTACACTTCCTGATTGATAGTCATTTCACAAAATCATGGCAGCTCTCACTCGTGCATGGGCCATGAATATGATATCCCAAATAAAGCTTCAAGTTGTAGAAGGCAAAATATACTCCCTTGGCTTACAGAGTATTTATTGCTTTTTGTGAGCAGGACCTTGACCTACATCTGTTATATTCTATATCCCCTAAGAGCCACTCTATGGATTTGAGGTGTTGGAAGAGGTCATCAAAAAGACATGACCATTGGGGCGCCTGGGTGGCGCAGTCGGTTAAGCGTCCGACTTCAGCCAGGTCACGATCTCGCGGTCCGTGAGTTCGAGCCCCGCGTCGGGCTCTGGGCTGATGGCTCAGAGCCTGGAGCCTGTTTCCGATTCTGTGTCTCCCTCTCTCTCTGCCCCTCCCCCGTTCATGCTCTGTCTCTCTCTGTCCCAAAAATAAATAAAACGTTGAAAAAAAAAAATTAAAAAAA
>NW_024412427.1:15099553-15129890 GCF_014898765.1 Herpailurus yagouaroundi | reverse complement strand
CCAAAAAATAAATAAAACGTTGAAAAAAAAAAATTAAAAAAAAAAAAAAAAAAAGACATGACCACTGGCTGACCCGCGAGCTGGACCCAGGCAATTGGAGGCTCCTCACTCCCTCCCCAGTCGTGGAAATGTGTGTTCCACCTGCCTTCTCCACTCCCAGAAGCTGTCCCAGGGGTACAGCCTTGAGACAGAAATATGCCTAATATTTGGGACCTTTGCAGAGAGCTGTTACTGATTTCTAATTCAGTCTCTTGTGGTCAAAAGACAGATTCTGTAATTTCTCTCCTGTTCAATTAATTCATCTTGTTGTATGGACCAAACATGGTCTATCTCCATGAATGGTCCATATGGACTTGAACAAAACATGGATTTGCTGGCGTGGGGTGAAGTGCTGTAGAAATGACACTTTGGTCAAGTTGGGCGGTGATGTTCAAATCTTTCCATGCCTGCTTTTTTTTTTCTCTGTTCCCTTGATGAGTGATGGACGAGTACTGAAATCTCAAATGTAAATTGTCAGTTTTTGTATTTCTCTCTTTGGTTCTATCAATTTTCACTTTATCCATGCTCGAACATACTGATTAGGTGAAAACAGAGTTAGGATTATGATGTCCTCTTGACGAATTGGCCCTTTATTTGTGTATGAAACATTCCTTATCCTGAAGTCTAATTTCATGAAAATATGGACATTGCTTTTTTTTATGCTAAGTGTTGCATGGTCTATTTTAGTCCAATTATTTCTCTGTAACTTACTTGTGTCCGTTTTTTTTTAACTTTTTTTTTAAATTTTATTTTTTATTTTTTAAAATTTACATCCAAATTAGTCAGCATAGAGTGCCACAGTGATTTCAGGAGTAGATTCCCCAGTGCCCCTTACCCATTTAGCCCATCCCCCTCCTCCCACAACCCCTCCCCTAACCCTCAGTTTGTTCTCCAGATTTATGAGTCTCGTCTGTTTTGTCCCCCTCCCGGTTTTTATCATATTTTTGTTTCCCTCTCTTACCCTAACAAAGAAAAAAGAAGACATCTACACACACTAAGCTTTGAGAGGAGTCAAAGCAGCCAGACATCGCCAGGCACTGAATGATTATATATACAGAATTCAAGAACCAGCAAAACCAATCTACGGCCATAGAAATCAGATTGTTGGTTGCCTATGAGGCCACAGTGCTGTGTGCCCGTCCCGGCCTATTAATAACCAAATGTTGTGGTAGGACTCACCCTTGTGGCTCTTCTTACGATTGCAAGATGCACTTTAGCGACAACCATCGGGACACTTTGAAAACATACAAAGGTTTATTACTTAGGACACCTGGGGCCACACAGCAAGGTCACAGGAAGAAAGCGAGTGCTGCACAGGGGCCAGGAGTTCTGTTTTTCTTGGGGACAGGGGTGGGGGTGGGGGGCTAGGCTTGGAGGGCTCACTCTTTTTTGGTGAATTTAAAACGGGAATTTCAGGGCGCCTGGGTGGCTTGGTCGGTTAAGCATCTGACTTTGGCTCAGGTCATGATCTCACGGTCCGTGAGTTCGAGCCCCGCGTCGGGCTGTGTGCTGACAGCTCAGAGCCTGGAGCCTGTTTCAGATTCTGTGTCTCCCTCTCTCGCTGCCCCTCCCGTTCATGCTCTGTCTCTGTCTCAAAAACAAACATTAAAACAGGAATTTCAAGGGGGAAAATGAATAGGCAAGAGGACCTGAGGGTCAGTTACGGAAATTGACCAAAGTCTCTAAAACAAAGGAGTCCGTGGGGGGAGGTGGCCTGGCTCTTTACCCAGCCCTGGGGCTGGCATTGTGTTTATTTGAGATGTGGATGCCTCTTTGAAACGGATGCCTGCGCAATCAAAGCCTAAGTCGGGCAGTTGCATTACAAAAGAGAAAAAAAAGCAACAATTGTCAGTTCACAACCCTCTGGGGACCGCCCTGGGTATAATCTGAAACTGGCCCCCAAATGCACCGAGGGCTCAGAGAGGCTGAAGAGACTGGCAGGCCACCCCAGCCTGGCCGGTTTAATGAGCAAAAGGAACTTACATACCAGGCTTCTCTTGGGCAGCAGCAGGACAAAGAGATTCCCCGCATTCCACTGCCAACACTTAAAAGTTTCTATAGCGATCTTGGCTGCGTTAGACACAGGTGTCATACAGATGTTCTCAACACCACGTCACTAACTCGTCACTTGGAGCAGCCTCTGGGAGCGGGGAAAGGCAAGTGGAACCCATATTCCAAGGACAGGAGGAGGTATGCAGTTTCCCAGTGCCCAGGTCCAGCTCAGGGGTCAATGGGTGGTCACATCCTTCCGATGACCTTCCCCGACTTCCTGAAAACACACACCTGCTGTCGGCTTGGGTGGCTCACACTCCCACTGCACTTGCCAGTTGCCGCGGACAGAATGTGTACCCCGCCCCCCAGATTCTTATGCTGAAGTCTACTCCCCAGTGTGATGGTGGTAGGAGGTGGGGTCTTTGGGGGGTGACTAGGTGCTGAGTGAGGGAGTCCTCAAGAATGGAATTAGTGCCACCGTGAGAAGAGACAGGAGACAGTTTGCTCCCCCTACAAAACTGTCAGGGCTTTACACAGAGATTGAATGGCAAGGATCAAGAAGGAACCTTGTATGTCTCATGGTGGTGACTACACGGGTGCACATAGACATAAAGTCTAAAAATTCAGTGAGCCGCGTGTAATATTTGTGCAGTTGCTTACAGCACAACATATGTCGTACGTCAATAAAACCTTCAAACAACACCAACAAGCATGTCATGGGATCTGACGTGAAACAGGAAAAGGAAACAAGAAAGGCAAACGACGCTGTAGAACAGGACAAGTTGCAAATAGCAGAAAGTCAGGTTCAGGGACCCCAGAGGCTTCATTATATTTTTTTTTTTAACATTTTATTTATTTTTGAGACAGGGAGAGACAGAGCATGAACAGGGGAGGGTCAGAGAGAGGGAGACACAGAATCTGAAACAGGCTCCAGGCTCTGAGCTGTCAGCTTAGAGCCCGACGCGGGGCTCGAACTCACGGACCGAGAGATCATGACCTGAGCCGAAGTCGGCCGCTTAACCGACGGAGCCACCCAGGCACCCCGAGGCTTCATTATTAAGGAGACATCAAATCCTTCCTCCTAAATGAAGAGAATGGCAAAAATGATGCGAGGTGACTTCCAAGGTTAGGCCATAAAAAGCCATGCATCCCTGATGTCTTCCCCGGGTAATTGTGGGATTTGGTGCTTACTTAGAGAACACTGGAAATCCTCACTGCCTTAGCGCCCAAGTTCGCTGCTAGCTCCTAGAGAATCAGGAATCTGCAAAACACACAGGAACTACCACCAGTGATGACAGCTGCTTGTGGATTACAGGTGGTTTATGGAAGAGAGTCTGAGGACCCCTGCAAACTTCACGTTCACATCTGCTCCTGCCCCTGCTCTGCCTTTCTCCATTTCTAGAGAAGGAAACCAGCCATGCCTCCCCTCTTCCACCTTCCAATTCTAATGCACGCACCTCTCCTCGGCAGAACCCAATCCAAAACAAGGAGTTCTAGAAAATGCGGTTCCCAGGCTTCCAGTCCTCTGATAAGGAGGAGAACAGAGAAAGGAATGGAGATGAAGACTGACTGCAAAAACACCAGTATTGCTGGAGCGCCTGGGTGGCCCAGTCGGTTGAGCATCCGACTTTGGCTCAGGTCATGACCTTGCAGTTGGCGAGTTGGACAGGACTAATATTATTGAAGCACTTGCTTGCGCATTTTTCTCTGTCCCTATAGTCTCATCCCTTCCAAGCAGCTCTGTCCCTTATCAAAACTGGACCTTGAGACTTGTTGTCTCAGGGAAGGGGCGGGAGTGAATCCAGCTAGAACAAAGAAGATCACGAGTTCAGAAGAGGGCCGAAGTTAGGAAAGTCCCTACAGAAGAAAACAGGGGGACTGCCTCCCCTCATGACTTCAGTGGAGGGTGACAAGAGAAAGAGGGAAAAGGGCAGGAGTTGAGGTGCCAGGGGCCTGGCACCGCCAGTCCCTGGGGTCAGAACTCTGGGCTGGGGTGGGAAGGGAATATAGAAGCCTCAGGTATGTTTAGAGATTCCTAGAGCAGAAAGGACCATGGCCCGGCTCCCACGGTGTCCAGGAGGCCACAGGGGCCATGTCCAACCTGGCTTCCGAGAAGCAGATAGGCAACAGTGCCGGAACTGAATGTGTCCAAAAGTGGTGACTATGGTCAACCCTCAGGAAAGTGGTATCTGGGAGCCCTACAGAGGAGACTTCGAATCCTGTGAATTCCGCACCCTGTGGATGCCGTGGTTGATAAATTACCAGTAGGTCCACAATTCTTCACCCCCTCCCCACATCCACACCCTCGGCAATATAACTTTACAGCTCCTCCTATCAAGAGGTGGAGTCTATTTTCCATCCCTTGAATCTGGTCCGGTCTATGACTTGCTCCGGCCAAAAGCTGGACCAAAGAAGCGACACTACACCTTGCCACTCCTGCCGCCTCTCAACGCCGCCCCTCTCGTGTGAACAAGCCAGACTAGCCTCCTGGAGAATGAGAGACCACATGGAGGAGAGCTGAGGTGGTCCAGGCGACAGTCCGCCAACGCCAGCAGAAAAGAGTTCCTAGCCAGCCTGCTGCTGACCTCAAATGCTGAGTCAAAATCAGCTGAGATGAGAAGAACCATGGAGCTGAGCCCAGATAAAATTGTCAACCCACAGAATCACAAGTCAAATAAATGGGTATTGTTTTAAGCCACTGCATTTTGGGGGGTGGTTTGTTATTCAGCAACAGCTAACTATTACAACACCTTACCTAGTCACACAAATAAAATGAATTCTAAGAAACCCTTGAGAAGAAAAGGAATAGCTGCAAAGGAGCCCAGGCAGATGAGCAGGTGATTTAGAAGCTCTGCTGGGAGGATGATATGGAGGCGCTGAGGGTCTGGTGGAATTTTCTAGGCCTGTGGTCAGTTCAAAGAGACTCCAATATATGGGTCTCCTCAACAGGAGAACAAGTAGAAGAAGCAATGGGATTGAGAAGACAGGACCAGCCACACCTCAGCAGACCCAGAGCAAAGTGCTCAGGGACTAGGCCAGACCAACCTCCCCATGGCAGATACCAGGCCCCGAGACAAGACTCAGACCCAAGGCCCGCCATCCTGCCCAGAAAGAAACTTCAGCCTCCTCTGCACCCAGGACCACCCAGGAGGGAGGGAAGGGTAGAAAGCTTGAGCTATTTTTTTTTCTAGGAAAAAAAAAAAAAAAAAACTGAGTTAACCTGAAAGAGTACGATGGCAACATGTACAATATTCACTTCACCTCATAGTTTTTTTTCAGTTCATTTATTTATTTTGAGACAAAGAGAGAGAGTGTGAGCAGGGGAGGGACAGAGCGGGGGAGGGGGGGAGAAGGAGAGTCTTAAGCAGGCCCCGCACTTTCAGTGTGGAGCCCAATGCGGGGCTCAAACTCGCGAACGGCGAGACCATGACCTGAGCGGAAATCAAGAGTCAGACGCTCAACCAAGCCGGCCACCCAGGTGCCCCGCGACCCTATTCCTATTACTGTTTTACAGATCATATGATAGGGACTCCTGAAGAAGTTACAGAAAATTAAGATGCCACAAAAGCAAATTTTTATATGACCCAGGTGTGTTACCGTTGGACCCCAGGAAATGGAGGTTTCAAGAGTTGCCCCCAGTTATGCGTTTAGGAACGGGATCTGTGCCCTCCCCTCACTGCCAAAAGGAGGCCTCCACGGGGCTTGCTTTATAACAAATCCTTCTTCCTAAGCAAACGCCACCTCCTCTGTTTCCTGCACATCGTGAACAATGATGGTTGGTACGTTCAGCATTTACATCGTGCTGAGCCTTCGCCCACGTATCTTGTAATCCCTGCAATACTTTTCTGAGGAGGGGACTGCTACCGTCCCCATTTTGCAGATGAAGAAACAAAGGCTCCGAGGTGGCAGGTGTGCGTGAAAGATCACGCAGCCAGGAAGAGGCAGACCCAGGACTTGACCCCACGTCTGGCTGACTCGGGACACACTAGGCATGCTCATCTTCCTGCCAGGGTGCCCAGGACAGGGCCTGTGGCAAAAGGGGTCATGAAGGTTTTGACAGAGTGATTACAGGAACACTCGCTGCCCAGACACGGAATCCGGAAACCCCTCCAAACAGCTCCTTCCTCTTGCGCCAGCAGCCTCGTCTTGCCATACGAAAACACTTCCCCAAGTAGCCTTGGCCCCAAGGAACGCCCCGTTTCAGGCTCAGACACCCACCGGATTGCAGAACGACAGCCAGTCTTGGGAGCCACAGGAGGCACATGCGCCCCTCGCGATGACCACCCCGACCCAGCCGGCCTACTCGCCTCCTTGCTCCTGGCTGCTGATGCTGTCCCTTGTCCTCTTGGGTGAGTGGGACCCCGGACATGATAGGACCCACCCCTGGCTGGTCCCAGAGAGGAGCCCCAGGTGCTCTGGCAGGCCTGGAGGGGCTCAAGCCCACCAAGAGGGAATGGGAGCGGGTAGCCGAGAACTTTCTCGATCCCAGTGTCCCAAGAAGCAGAACTTTTTCGGGAGGCAGCGCAGTGAAGTTAAGCCCCCAGGCTCTGGGATCTTGCAAGCGGGGCTCTGCTCAGATACCCGCGTGCTCGTGTCACAGGCCACTTCACTCTCCTCTTCAGCGAACGGGGCTGCTAACGGGGTGCTGTGCGTATTAAATACAAAAATGGTGAGGCTCACAGCCCAGGATCAGGGGCATAATCTGTGGGGCCTATGTCGTGCAAAACGTAAATGCGGTTTCAGAAAGTGATAAGAACTTTAAGACAGCAACAGCAGAGCATTATCGCAAGCATGGGGCCCTTCTAAGCACAGGGCCCTGTGTGACCATACAAATCAACCACCCACGAGCCAGCGCCGGCTCAGCCTGAGAAAACTGGACTCAAACCTCACCACTGACTTCTCTCTGAGCTTCCGTTTCCCCCTCGGTAAAATGGGGCTAATCGTGGGGACCCACCTCATGACTTTTGTTTGGAAGACTCGACAAGACAACACCTGTTGGTACCTGTAACGGTGTAAAGATTTACATAAAGATTTTCTTACCCATGTCTACTGTAAGTCAGGATCAGGCCGATTTAACTCCTGAGTCTTGGGGCTCCTGGGTCCAGCTTAGCCTCTGAGCCCAGAACCCTCTGACCCAGCAGGCAAGAGACTCGGCTTTCACCTCCTGTCCATCTGGACCCCTGCCCCAGCCCCTGCTAGGACCCAGCCCCTGCTTGGGTCCTCCAAGATGGTCACTCCTGGAGAGGCCCTGGTGGGAACCAGATCTGAGACCAGACTCGGCTGCTCCTTTGCTCCCCAGCTGTGATTTGGGGCACCACTTCCCTTCTCTGAGCTGGTTCCCCTGATTGTAAAAAGTGAACTGTAGCTCCTAGGTGCTCACTCCACAAATAATTCTGAGTGCCCACTACGTGTTAGGCACTAGGCTAGGAGGTCATATGTCCAAACTACTCAGGATCAAATAGGTTTTGAAAAATGGGGGTTTTGTACCAGGCCTCCAAAGGAGAACCCACCATCAGGGATCGTGAAGGATAGGGCCTGCTGGTGGAAGACAGGCGGGAAGGGATCCCAGAGCTGTGGCCAAGGGGTGCCCAGCTCCGCGGACAAGGTACCCAGGACATTTTCCAGAGAGCGGGAAGGGGTGAGGGGCACAGGGCTTTCATTCATTGAGGTTTGATGGACGTACAACAAATTGTACATATCTAACATGTACACTTTGGTAAGTTTGGGGGGCATTGGATATGCTTCACTCTTGTGAATTCATCACCAAAATCAATATAATGAACATATCCAACACTTTGAAAAGTTTCCTTGTGATTCATCCTTTCCATTCCTCCTCCTCCCGTGGCAACCCCTTATCCGCTTTCCATCGCTATAGATTCGTTTGCATTTTCTGAAACTTTATACAAGATCATGCAGTAAGTACCCCTTTTTTTCCGGCTTCTTTTCCTCAGCATAATTATTTTGAGCTTCATTCATGTGGTTGCACATATCAATAGCTCACATATGTCTTTTTATTTCTGTCCCCTGTGTGGATAAAGTACAGTTTGTTTCTCCATTCACTTGTTGGCAGACATTTTCTGCTTTGCAATTTGCGGCTGTCACAGATAGAGCATCCATAGACGTTCGTGTACAAGTCTTTGTGTGGACTTACGCTTTCATTGCTCTTGGGAAAATACTTGAGAACAATATGACCGTATCATATGATAGGTGTGTGTTTAACTTTTAAGACACTGCCATACTGTTTTCCAAGGAGGTTGTACCATTTTGCATTTTCATCAGCAGTGTATGAAGATGACATTGTCCTCTACATCTTTGCCAACACTTGGTATGATCAACCTGTCTCATTTTAGTCATTCTCACAGGTGCGTAGGAACATCTCATTGTGGTTTTAATGTTCACGTCCCTAATATGTAATGGTGCTAAATATTTTTCACGTGCATCCTGTATCCTGTTTGGTAAAGTGTCTGTTCAACTCCCATTTTTCGATTGGTTTTCTTATTATAGAGTTTTGAGAGCTCTTTATATATTCTGGTTGCAAACTTTTTATCAGATAGATACTTCACAAAGATTTCCTCCTACTCTGTGGCTGTTTCATTCTTTCGCAAGTGCCTTTTGAACAGCAAGAGTTCTTAGTTTTCATAAAGTCTAATTTATTAATTTGTTCTCTTATGGATCATGATTTGGGTGTTGTATCTACATGTGTGGCACAATTCACTAACAAAACCATCTGGGCTTGGAGTTTTCTTTGTGGGAAAGTCTTTAATACAAATTAAACGTTTGCAATAGATAGTAGGGCTATTTAGGTAATTTATTTCTTCTTGAGGTAGTCTTGGTAGTCGGTGGTTTTCAAGGAATTTGTCCCTTTGTCAAATACATGCAGCCATGACCTTTCCATAGCATCCCCTTATTGTCCTTTAATATCTGTAAACTCTGTACTTCTGTCACCTCCCTAGTTTTTGATTTTAGTAATTTGAGTCTCTCTCTCTCTTTCTCTCTTACTCTTCAGTATGGCTACAGGTTTATCAATTATAACGATCTTCTCAAAGATTTCACTCATACTGACTTTTCCTCTACTGTTTTTTGTTTTTTACTTTATTGATTTCACTCAGGTCTTTGTGGTTTCCTCTCTTCTACTTCCTTTGGGCTTAATTTGCTCTTTTTTTCCCTTGTTTCTTAAGGTAGAAACTAAGGTCATTCATTTAAGTCCTTCCTTCTTTCCTAATCTAGTCATCTAATTCAATAAATATTCCCCTCTGCTTTAGCAGAATCCTACAAATTCTAATATTGTGTTTTTATTTTCATTCAGATCAAATTGCTTTCTAATTTCCTTCTGTTTGTCTTTAACTCGTGTGTTATCGGAAAGTGTGTTATTCGGCTTGTGAATATCTGGGAGTTTCCTAGGCCTCTGTCTGTTATTGATTCTAATTTAATTCCATTGTGTCAAAGAAGATGCTTGAATTCTTTTAAACTTGTTGAGACTATTTTATGACTCAGAATATGCTCTCTCTTGGTAACAGTTCTCTGTGCACTGGAAAAGAACTATATCCTCCTATTTGGGGGGCAGAGTGTTCTATAAATATCAGTTAGGCTGTTAGTTGTTAGTGCTGTATTCTTTTTGATTTTCTGCCTACGTGTTCTATTAATCATGAAAAGGAGGATATTGAAATCTCAGAGCATAACTGTGGATTTGTCTGTTTCTCCTTGCCAATCTATTGGGTTTTGCTTCATACACTTTTAAGTTCTGTTATCTGGTGCACATAATATTTGGGATTTGTATGTCTTCTTGATTTTTTTGAAGCTTATTCATTTTGAGAGAGAGAGCGAGCGAGCACACACGAGCAGGGGAGGGACAGAGAGAGAGGGAGACAGAGGACCCCAAGCAGGCAGCCCCCCTCCACCCCTACTGTCAGTGCAGAGCCCAGTCCAGGGCCCAATCCCATGAATCAAACTGAACCATGACTTGAGCCGAGATTGGATGCTTAACCAACTGATCCACCTAAGTGCCCCTATCTTCTTGATTAATTTGCTCCTTTACCTTTATGAAGTGGCATTCTTTATTCCTGGACATATTCTTTGCTCTGAAATCTACGTTATCTGATATTAACATAGCCACTCCAGCTTCCGTTTGATTAGTGTTATATGCTCTACCTTTTTCTATCATTTTCCTTTTAACATATGTGCAGCTTTAATATTTAAAGTGCATTTCTTGTAGGCAAGATAGCCTACAAGATCTTACTTTTTATCCAAGCCGACAATCTCTAATTTTTGCGTAGGGTATTTAGACCTTTTACCTTCAAGGTGACTTTTTATAGGATTAGGTGTAGGTCTTATCACCTTCCTATTTGTCCTGTTGGTTCTTTGTTCTCTTTTTTCTCTTTTTCTGTCTTGTTTCAGTTGTTGAATATTTTTATAACGCTATCTTATCTCCTTTCTTGGCTTATTAGCTATTACTCTTTATTTTGTCATTTAGTGGTTGCTTTAAGGTTTAGAAGTTTCAAATTTTCCAAGATGAAAAAAAGGGGGGGCCATGGGCTCTCCCACCCCAATACTTTCTCTCTTCTATTTGATCCTAATTGGTTCATAAGAATAATAGAATTTCCCTGTGTTCCTAGGATCCCACTGGGAGTATATTTTTATTTTGAGAAAGAAATGGGCATCAGTTTACAAGTTCTATAGTTTCCTGTGAATACTGAAGAGTCCACTGGACTTTCCCCCTTAAGTGTGCAATTCACACCATCTACCTTTCAGTGACAGCATACCATTTCCCATACCGTATAAGAGACTTACAAAGTATACTAGGGTTTCCCTCCTCCCAGCCTTTGTTGTGTTGCTGTCAGAACTTCACTCAGACATGTGTTACTTGTTTGTTACTTGTTTTTATCATTTCCAGGCCTGGCTTTTCGGAATCGCTAGGTGGGACCACAACACTTCTCTCTGAGTACCGTCCTCTCTTCTGTCTGTTCTACCCATTGCTCTGTCAAACATGAGGTTTTCCGGTTTGGCGGGTGGGGAAAGGCAATATTTCAGCCCTGTGCTGAGCGGATGGGCACCGTTCAGTGCCTGCGCGAGAGGAAACCACCTGAGAGGCCAGGGAACAAACCACCAGAAAGGATTAGAGAGAACAGATCTGACTGTCTCCCCTCATGGTGTTTGAGGGTGGGTGTTGCTCAACATTTTGGAGCTAAGGACACCGAGGGCAAAAGCAATCCCTAGGATTGAACATGAGGTATCCCTTGGTCACAACTGTGAGGGAGTTCTTATAGAGGCTATTTTTTTTTTAATTTTTTTTAATGTTTATTTTTATTTCTGAGACAGAGAGAGACAGATTGTGAACGGGGGAGGGTCAGAGAGAGAGGGAGACACAGAATCCGAAACAGGCTCCAGGCTCCGAGCTGTCAGCACAGAGCCCGACGCGGGGCTCGAACTCACGGACCACGAGATCGTGACCTGAGCCGAAGTCGGATGCTTAACCGACTGAGCCACCCAGGCGCCCCTAGAGGCTATTATTAGCACATGCCTAGCTGAGGACACACAGGAAAGGAATTTAGAATTCCACAACCCCTCCCCAGATCCTCTTAGAAGGAAACATCTGCCTCACCTCCCTACTCCCTCGCCTCACTGACAACTGAGAAACACCATGCTATCCTGCAAACTTACATCTTGGAGCAAGACTGAGTCATTCACCAGGACTGACGGTCACACACACCCAGGGAAATTTGGGACACAAAACTGATGACCCGTGTGGAGCAGAACCTTAAGTCACCTGATCTGAGTCCAAATCCTGGCCATGACACTGACTATTTCTTCCCCTCTCTGACCATCAGATTTCTCAAAAATGGAGATGATAATAACACCTACCTCAGGGAGTTCTTGAGGGGAGCACCTGTTCATAACCCAGGTGCAAAAGAACTTGCATGGGAGGTCTTGACCCCCTCTCTCCGTGCCCACTCCAAGGCCAAACTCAGCAGCTAGAGCCCCGAAATAGATCCACTTCCCAAAGCACCAACAAGCATTGCAGCCTGGTAAAGAATTCACAAGAGACACCTGAAACTAATATAGTATTATATATCAACTCCACTTGAAGTTTAAAAATGTTTTCAAAGCGACAGAACTGCATATAGGACATAAAATTTCTCGTATTTACTGTGTGTAAATAATATCTCAATAAAGTAGTTTTTTAAAAAAAGAATTCGCAGGGGGGCACCTGGCTGGCTCAGTCCGTAAAGCATGTGACTCTTGATCTCAGGGTTGTAAGTTTGAGCCCCACATTGGGTATAGAGATTACTTTAAAAAATAACTATAAGTCAAAAAGAATTCAGGGGGTGCCTGGGTGGCTCAGTCCATTAAGCGTCTGACTTCAGCTCAGGTCATGATCTCACTGCTCGTGAGTTTGAGGCCCACATCGGGCTCTGTGCTGACAGCTGGGAACCTGGAGCCTGCTTCGGATTCTGTCTCCATTTCTCTGCCCCTCCCCTGCTTTCTCCCCCCACCTCTCTCTCTCTCTCTAAAATATAAGACATTAAAAAAAAAAAAAGAATTCACAGGATGCCAGATGATGTTTACTTTGTGCGATACATTTGAGGGCTGAGAGCGGGGGCTCCAGAAACAGGTTGTCACATTCGTATTGGATGACATATTAGTTTCGGGGGCCATGACAAAGTGCCACAGACTGGTAGTTTAAACAACAGAAATGCATTATCTCACACCTCTGGAGGCTAGAAGCCTAGGCGAAGGTGTCAGCAAGGTTGATGATGTCTCCTGAGACCTCTCTCCTTGGCTGTCTTCTCTCCGTGCCTTTAATTTCTTCTTCTAAGGATGCCAGTCGTATTGAATTAGGATCCACCCTCATGACGGCATGTTAACTTTGTAAAAAATTTAAAAAAATTTTTTTTAATATTTATTTTTGAAAGAGAGAGAGAGAGAGAGTGGGAGAGGGGTAGTGAGAGAAGGAGACACAGAATCCGAAGCAGGCTCCAGGCTCTGAGCTGTCAGCACAGAGCCCGACGCGGGCCTCGAACTCACAAGCTGCGAGGTCGTGACCTGAGCAGAAGTCTGATGCCCAACCAACTGAGCCTGGGCCACCCAGGCGCCCCTCATGGTAACTTAATTGCCTCTTTAGAGACCTTGTCTCAGGATGCAGCCACATTCAGAGGTACTGGGGGTTAGGACTCTGACACATGAATTTAGCCGGGAAGACACCAGTCAGCCCATAAACTGTGATCCGGGGAAACTTACCTGGTCATCTGGGCTCTCAGCACTTCTGTGAAGATGGGAAGAATGCTGTCACCTATTATTTGCAAGTTCTCCATTATTTGTAAGTTCTGCTCTGCCTCTCCAGACAACCGCCTCAGCTCTCACGCTTCCCTCCCCAACAACATCCGTCCGGCGTCCTGAGCAATTGTTGCTGGCCAGCTAATGACTAGGTTGTAGTAAGCTCACCTCTGAGGGCTCCAGGTCCTTCCGGCTCAGCACAAAGCCAGTCTTCTCTGTTGCAGGAGCCTCTGGGCAGAGCGATGGGAGTGAGCGGCAGGTGTTGCAGCCCGAGGGCCCCCTGCTGGTGGCGGAAGGAAACACGCTGCTGCTGCGGTGTACCGTGGAAGGTTCCTGCACTGACGACAGGATTAAATGGGTCAAGGTGAGCGATCGGGACCAGCAGGAGATTTATAACTTCAAACACGGTTTCTTCCCGGGGGTGACGCCGGTGACCCAGCGGACCCTGGAGCCCCTTCATTGTGACTTTTCCATCTATATCCACAATGTCACCAGCAAGCATGCTGGAACCTACCACTGTGTGGGGCTTGATGACTTGAGTGAGAACCCAGAAAAGAAGCTGCAGGAGGGCACCTCAGTGTTTGTGAAGGGTGAGTATCAGGCTCGGTGGGTCTTAGGCGCTCAGCTCGGACCGGTCTCCCTGCGTCAGCTGCCTTCATCCATCCACACCTATACCGTCGACACAAAATCCCAGTTGGCGCACAACGCGAGGGTGTCTCACCCACACGTGCACAGGCATCTGGCGTGGTTCTGCTCCACGTGTCTTGTTCCAGGGCCGCGTCTTCTTGCAGCTGCGAAGAGTACACCTGGGTCGTGGAGATGGCAGAAGCAAAGAGGACAAGCCCCAGTGCCCCCAAGCGCCTTTCAAGTTTCTAATCACGTACCATCTGCTAACAGCCCATTGGCTAAAGCAAGTCATGCGGCTCCACGCAAAGTCAAGAGACCAGGATGCGTACCCACCCACCACGAGGCAAGAGTAGGGATGCACCACCCTAGGGGAGTCCAGAACTAGGGCTGATAATTTAATCTACCACGCTCCCCACGTAATCAGTCATGCTGTCTGTAAGCCCAGCAGTGGTGACCTGGGCACTCACATCCTGGGTCTGTCATTCAATAGGAGCGTGTTCTTTTTTTTTTTTAATGTCTTATTTATTTTCGAGAGAGAGAAAGAGAAAACGAGCAGGGATGGGGCAGAGAGAGAGAGAGAGAGAGAGACAGAATCCTAAGCAGGCTCCAGGCTCTGAGCTGTCAGTGCAGCCCCCGACGTGGGGCCTGAACTCACAAACCGCGGGACCATGACCTGGGCTGAAGTCGGACGCTTAACCTACTGAGCCACCCAGACGCCCCACCCTGCAAACTGTTAACAGACAGAATATCTGTGTGTGGCAGTTGGAGGTGGGGGGAAGGGTTCATTTTAACTTGATGCAAGCATTTCGGGAAGGTTTCTCCGATTCCTCCCACCCCGTGACAGGTGCCCTTTTGGCCCTACAGTCCTCTGGCTTTCCAACCTCAAGGGGATTTTCTGCACCATCTCCACCACCAGACTGAAAACTTCTTCCCAGCCGGACATTTGTATGTCTTGCTGAGCTCCATTTCCCCCAGTTGTAACCTCAGCACATAGCAGGTCCTGAGAACTTTCTTACTGAGTGAACCGACTTGAGCGTAACGTGGGGATCCAGAGGGAGTAGCTGAGTAGGGAAATCAGGGCAGCGGGGAGGGAGGGAAGATATGAGGGAGGAAATGAGTGGACAATGGAGGAAGACACAAAATGCAACAAGGACCCTCTCTTTGGCTTCAGGAGCCGGAGCCCCAGAGCCAAACCTCTGGATCCTGCAGCCCCAGGAGGTGGTGTTGGCAACCACCGGAGACACTGTGTTCCTGAACTGCACAGTGCTTGGACATGGTCCCCCGGGACCCATCAGGTGGTTTCGGGGGGCTGGTCTGAGCCGCGATGCCATTTACAACTTTGAAGGCCTCTCCCACCGCAACGTGACAGCCGTCCGGGCCTCCAACAGCGATTTCAGCATCCTCCTGCAAGGCGTGTCCCCTGAGTACACAGGCACCTACTACTGTGTAAAGTTTTACAGGAAACCCAACAGACAATACCTGTCCGGACAGGGCACCAGGCTGCGAGTAAAAGGTGAGACAGGTGGTCTAGAAGGCACTGGGGGAGAGGGGCAGGGAGTCCACAAGGAAATTCCCAAATAGGCCGGCTCTTCTCAGCCTCCAGCTGTTACATAAGCCGTTCCCTCTGCCTGGAATGCTTTCTCCTTCTCTCTGGCGAACTCCTACTCATCCTTCAAGGCCCAGCAGAAATAGCCCCTCCTCTGTGAAACCTTCTGCTTCTCCCGGGCAGAGTTCATTTCTCCCCATTCTGGGCTCCTCAAAACTTTGGATAGACCATTAATGGTTTAACAGTATCTGTTGAGTGCCTGTTTACTGCTCTGCACTCTACTGGGTGCTGTAGATACTGCAGTGAATCAGACATTGTCCCCACCCCAGGGATGTTCAGACAGGTCTAACTAGTCCCTCATAGTCACAGGGTTTGACTTCTAGCCCCCATTCCAGGCACACTCCTCTCGATGACCCTAAGTCCTAGCACAGGGGCTCAGGAAGGGGCAAGACAGAAAGAAAAGGGGAATGTGAGACTGTCTCTCTTTCTTACAGCAAAGCCCATCACCTCTCCCCAAGAGAAAGAACTCATCAATGAACATATAGGCAGGACATATCCCTCAGGTGAGTGTACCTAGTCTTGGGAAGGTAACCAGTCCCCACAGGCAAGGCTTGGCCATGGGAAGGGAGCAGTCCTTGCCTTCTAGGGCTATGCGCCACCCAGAAAGTCCCCAGGACTTCATCTCAACATCAGAACCAGGAACTCAGAGAACCACGTTAAAGCTCAACCAAAGAGGGGCGCCTGGGTTGGCTCAGTCGGTTGAGCGTCTGACTTCGGCTCAGGTCATGATCTCACGGTTTGTGAGTTTGAGCCCCCCCGTCGGGCGCTGTGCTGACAGCTCAGGGCCTGGAGCCTGCTTCGGATTCGGTGTCTCCTCCTCTCTCTGCCCCTCCCCTGCTCGTGCTCTGTCTCTCAATGATAAATAAATGTTAAAAAAAATTAAAAAAAAAAAAAGAAAAGCTCGACCAAAGAAAGAAGAGCTGACTGTTCAGTGGGCAGCCTTGCTTGGCAGGTAGTGAGCTCCCCATGATTCAGTGCAAGGAGACACTGTGAAACTGTACATAACAGTGCTGAAGATCGTGGCTTTGTAGCCTCCTGGGTTGAGTCCCTTTCTACCTGTGTGACTGCAGGAAGCTTGCCTCACTCCCCGAATTTCTGTTATCCTCCCCTGGGGACTAGAGGCGGAGAGGGGATAAGAGTTGGAGAGCGTACCCCATGAGGCTGGTGTGTAGACCCCATGAGATCACACGTGCCAAGCGCCCAGAACTGTGCATATCATACCACCTGTTAACACTCAGGGGCATTTGGCAACAGGGTGGGGTTGAGGGTGAGACTTGGGGTAGCGGCACCAGATGCTCCCTGTCACTGAGCCCTGTTCCTGCCATTCGCAGGAGCCAGACCACCTGGTCCCGTCACTTCTCTAACATATGTGCCCCTGAGCAAATCATTTCCCGACTCTGGCTCTGCCTTTTCATCGGTACCAATGGCATTATTATCCTGCCTTGCAGCATATGTTTAAGGATTAAATTAGGCAATTAGGAAGTGCTTAGCCCAAGGTCTGGGGCAGAGGAGCTGAGCAGCCAGTAAATGAACAGTTTTCTATTATGATCGGAGGTCAGGGATGCTTTGAGGATGACTAAACACAGGGGTAGGATATTGGGCAAAGCCTCTTTGGGCCCCGGACAGAGGGAAGGGAGGTCTTCGTATAGAAAGAATGTGGCCCCAGAGGTTTACAGCAGCTGGGCCAGGCCTCCCTGTGGGGACACTGAGGTCTGGACTGTTGGGGGCATCACCCAGGGTCCTTCCTGAGCTCTCCTCTGTGTCCTCCAGGCCTCCTGTCTGTGCTCACACTTGTGGTCCTGGGGCTGAAGGCCATGACCTTGGCTGTGCTCCTGCTGGCCTGGGCTGCTTGCCGGAGAAGGCAAGAAGACACCAAGACCCCAGACTCAGAAGAACTGTAATCTGTACGGGGCATGCAGCACGGGGCGTGGGGCGTGGGGGGGGGGGGGTCGACCTCAAAGTAGGTCCTCTGAGTCGAAGAGAGGTCAAGGCTCCCCAACCACTTCGCCGCCTCCAACCCCAGCCTCCAGATGCTCCCCAGGCTTCATGCCGAACTCCAGGATCCCTACACCTGGCTTCCATTCACCTGGCGAAGTACCCCACTTGGCACTGACTGGGCTCCCTTCTGATGTGCTGTCCTCTCTCTTGACAGCCAGCTCAAGCCCTCCTTGTCCTTCAAGGCTTTGCCGGGCTCTCTTCTCAAGGCCCTTGTTCCTGCGGTAGTGCCCGCCCCCTTCCACCCCCTCTCCTCGTTTTCTCATCCTTCAAGATCCAACTCAGAGTCCTTTCCAGAAGATTTTCCTAAGCATCTCTAAGCTCACAGAGCCAGACTGCTCAGGCCTCTCCATTTACACCCTTCTCTCCTCATTTCCTGCCTTTTTCCCCTTCCTTCCTTCCTTCCTTCCTTCCTTCCTTCCTTCCCTTCTTTTCTTTTCTTTTCTTTTCTTTTCTTTTCTTTTCTTTTCTTTTCTTTTCTTTTCTTTTCTTTTCCTTTCTTTCCTTGCCTTCTTTCCTTCCCTACTATGGCTGCTTGGGTGGCTGCAATAGTTAAATGCAGGCTCAGAAACTGTAACAAAACTCTTAAATAACAGTGGCTTAAGCCAGAAGAGAATCGGTTTCGCTAGTGATAACTGAGCACGAGCAGGCCAGGCAATAGGGGGACTCCCTTGGGGCGCCTGGGTGGCGCAGTCGGTTAAGCGTCCGACTTCAGCCAGGTCACGATCTCGCGGTCCGTGAGTTCGAGCCCCGCGTCGGGCTCTGGGCTGATGGCTCAGAGCCTGGAGCCTGTTTCCGATTCTGTGTCTCCCTCTCTCTCTGCCCCTCCCCCGTTCATGCTCTGTCTCTCTCTGTCCCAAAAATAAATAAACGTTGAAAAAAAAAATTTTTTTTAAATAAAAAATAAAAAAATAAAAAATAAAAAAATAGGGGGACTCCCTTGTAGTGAGACCCGGGATTCCTCAATCTCTTTGCTACCAGGTCCATATCTCAGGCAGCAAGACTAGGGAAGGAGGCAGCAAAGGGGCATATGACCCTCCCCTTCAAAGGCACAGCTAGAAATTTGCCCACATCACCTCCAATTGGCTGGAATGTGGTCACATGGTCACACCTAGCCGCAAGGAAGGCTGGGAAATGTAGTCTTCATTCTGGCAGCAAGGTGCCCAGCAGCAATTTCTCACTAAAGGAACCAGAGGCTAAATGTCAATAGATAACCAGGGGCATAGAGGCAGCCTCTTCCTTGCTCTGCGTGACATGTGAGTTCAACTCCCAGCTGAAACAGCACCCCTCTGTAACACCACCTCCCCTAGGATAGTATAATGGAGGACATTGGTCCTCAAGAAGAGGAGGGTTTCCCCCACACACCAGGGTACATTTGGCAATGTGTAGAGACACTTTTGGTTGTCACAACTCGGGGGTTGTCACAACTTGAGGGGTGTCACAACTGGCTATCACCCTCTAGTGAGTAGAGGTCAGGAATGCTGCTGAAAGCCCATGGCATCCCCCACAACATAGAGTTGTGTGGCCCAAAGCATCGGGAGTGCTGGGGCTGAGAAGCCCGATGTGGGGGAAAGTGCGACACTCCTGACTTCCCAGCCCGAACCTCCACTCCCTCCCTGTGTGCCCTTAGTGACTAATCAATCAGTCGCTTCTCCCCTTGGACCCTCGTGGATAAGAACGTGGACAAGGATGGCAACGTGGACTTCTCCGCATTGGACGAAAACTAATTCGGTGCATTTACTAAGGGCTTCACATGTGCTGTGTGCACTGTGTGCGTTCAGTATCTGTGAACCCCATTTTTGCTTTCCACGCAAATATCTACTAACATCTACTCTGTGGGGCGGTGGATTCATCTGGCCGTTTTTCATTATAACCACAGAAAAAGAGCTTGAAAAACCTAAGCCAAAGGGGACATTAGTTTAGTCTGAGGACGGAATAAATCACTGAATCACCAGTCATCAGAATAATAACCCCCTACCAAAAGATAACCACGTCCTAATCTCTGGAACCCGGAACCTGATCTCTGGACCTCACATGGCAAAAAAGGACTTTGCCTCTGGAGTTAAAGATCTTGAGGTGGGGGTTTATTCTGGATTATCCAGGGGGGGGGGGGCTCTAAAGGCAATCACAAGTGCCCTGATGAGGGAGAGACGGGGAGATTTGACACAGAGAAGGAGACAGCAACGTGACCACGGAGGCAGAGATGGGAGTGATGTGGCCACAAAAAGGCTGGCAGCCACCAGAAGCTGGAAGAAGCCAGAATCACTTCTCCCCAGAGTCTCCAGAGGGAGCGGGCCCACGGACACCTTGATTCCTGCCCCATGTTACTGATTTCAGACTTCTGGCCTCCAGAACGACGAGAGGGTAAATTTCCATTATTGTAAAACCCCAGGTTCGTGGGACGCCTGGGTGACTCCGCCTGTTAAGCGTCCGTCTAACTCTTGGTTTCGGCTCAGGTCGTGATCTCACAGTTTGGGGGATCAATGGTGCTGACAGCACAGCGCCTGCTTGGGATGCTCTGTCTCTCTCTCTCTCTGTCTCTGCCTCTTCCCCCAGTTGCACACACTCTCTCTCTCCAAATAAATAAATATTTAAAAATCTAATATAAATAAGTTAACAAATAGATAAATAAAGCACCAGGTTTGTGGTCATTTGTGGTCTGCAGGCACAGAGCATCTGAAAGAACCACTCGGCCTCCCAAACCTCCTCGCCTCCCGGGACCCTGCGGGATCTGGTCCCTGCAAACCACCCCCGTCCCCAATCATCTCCCACCACCACCCCTTAAACTGACTGCCCTGGCACCCACCCGGGCCTTGGCCACACATTCCCTAACTCATCCAAGGCTCCCCTTCGCAAGGGCTCCCGGACTGCTCCGTCCACCGCGATGTCTCCATCCCTCTGGTGGCCCTCACGCCCCTCCCTGTTCTTTGCAGCGCTACCGTGGCCTGAAATAAACGCGTGTGCATTTCCTTCACGACCGCCAGTTGTCTCGTCTGGAATTCGAGCGTACCGAGGACAGGAACCTAACTTTTCACCCTATGTCGCCCCTTCCATCCAGTCATAAAAAGTGGGTGAAGGCCAAGGCACTAATCAGTGTGCCGAGGATTAAAGAGTAAAGTCTGCTCTCTCAGGGCGCACCTGCTACTGGGGGAAGACAGACAACGAGCAAGTAAACATAATAAGTAACGTGTCACATGGTGGTGAGTGCTAAAGGAATAAGAAGGCAGGTGGGCGGGGGGAGGTGCCAGAGCGAGGGAGAGGAGATGTATTTTATTTAGGGTGGTCAGAAGAGTCCTCACAAAGTGACATTTGAGCAGAGACCTGAAAGGAGTGAGTACAGAGACTCGTAGATGTCTGAGGAGAGGAGCAAGTGCAAAGGCCCTGAGGCAGCAGTGTGCTTGACACGGCACCAGAAGCATAAGCACCAAGCAGATTCTTGGCACGTGTTAGACCCCTGCAATCCCCCCATCTGAGGGGGGAATAGAGGGTAGAGGTAAAGTTCACAGCCTTGGGAAGCTGCTCAGATTCAAATTCCAGTTCTCCTACTCATCTCTTGGGTAAGTTGGTTTCTCTTAGAGTGTCCCGGCTTCCTTATCCATCTGCCGGTAATGACATTAGCGTCTCCCTTCATAGGCGATTTTGAGAATAAAACGCATGGGTGCATGTTGGGCATTAACTGTGCCAGGCCCAGCGGATGTGGGGAGGGGGGAACAGTCCCCAAAAGAAGTGCAGGGGGTGCTGGCAGGTGAAACAAATCATGGATAAAAGCGAAGAAGGGGGGGCGCCTGGGTGGCTCAGTCGGTTAAGCGGCCGACTTCGGCTCAGGTCATGATCTCACAGTCCGTGAGTTCGAGCCCCGCGTCGGGCTCTGTGCTGACAGCTCAGAGCCTGGAGCCTGTTTCAGATTCTGTGTCTCCCTCTTTCTGACCCTCCCCTGTTCATGCTCTGTCTCTGTCTCAAAAAAATAAATAAACGTTAAAAAAAAATTTTAAAAAAAAAACGAAGAAGGGGTGACACCTGGGTTCGAGGACTCGTCCACCAGCCAAAGAACTGCAGCTTGGGGAGCTGGTCACCCACAGATCTCTCATGCCGGCAGCCGAGTGCAAGCATGACGCCCGCGAGTCTCCAGGACCCTGGGCTTCCTGGGAAATTGCAGGGCATTTCAGGTGGACACGACAATGGAAGGGGAGGGTCCACGACCAGGGCTGGTGCCTGGTGTCCCTGCAGCAGAAAGGGGAGTCTGCTCCACAAGGAAAGGTCCCTCTTCCCACGTGTCCTTCCGGGACCTCGAGCAGCTGAAAAGCTGTGCTTTTTTTAAAAAAAATTATTATTATTAATGTTTTTATTTATTTATTTTGAGAGAGAGAGAAGGCACGCATGCGTGCACACATGGGGGGAAGGGCAGAGAGAGGGAGAGAAAATTCCAAGCAGGCTCATCGATCCCTTGCACCATGAGATCATGACCTGAGCTGAAATCAAGAGTCGGACGCCCAACCAACGGAGCCACCCAGGTGCCCCTGAAAACCTGCTTTTAATAACCTGAACTTGGGGCACCTGGGTGGCTCCGTCGGTTAAGCGTCCGACTTCAGCTCAGGTCACGATCTCTCGGTCTGTGAGTTCGAGCCCCGCATCGGGCTCTGTGCCGACAGTATGCACCCTGCTTGGGATTCTCTCCCTCTGCCCTTCCCCTGCTCAGGCTCTGTCTCTCTCAAAATAAATAAATAAACATTTTTCAAAAATAACTTTATTTTCACCCACTTACTTTGTAAGCAACACATTTACAATATTTTAATTACACATAAAACAGCCCTGTACGTGGAGTCAAGCACCTAACTGGTTCATTTATACCTGAGAATTGAAATACAGATCATTTTATTCCAAATTACTTCCTCTTTCTCTCTCCAGTTAGGGTATGATGTTGATTTTTTCAATATGTATAGGTCAGTTTTATTATCTATGAATTCCATTGAAGGTATAAAGGGGCAATAGGAAATATTTTTTATGAAAAAGGGGTAAGGCACCTGGGTGGCTCAGTCAGCATCCGACTTCAGCTCAGGTCACGATTTCATGGTCCATGAGTTCGAGCCCCACAGCCGGCTCTGTGCTGAAAGCTTAGAGCCTGGAGCCTGCTTCGGATTCTGTATCTCTCTCTCTCTGGCCCTCCCCCACTTATGCTCTGTCTCTCTCTCTCTCTCAAAATAAATAAATAAAATTTTTAAAAGGGGGCGAGGTGGGTCAGAGAAGGCTTTGAATGCCAGGCCGGCCCAGCTCCCATACCCCCTCTTTAAAAGTAGGCCCTGGGGGCGCCTGGGTGGTGCAGTCGGTTAAGCGTCCGACTTCAGCCAGGTCACAATCTCGCGGTCCGTGAGTTCGAGCCCCGCGTCAGGCTCTGGGCTGATGGCTCAGAGCCTGGAGCCTGTTTCCGATTCTGTGTCTCCCTCTCTCTCTGCCCCTCCCCCGTTCATGCTCTGTCTCTCTCTGTGCCAAAAATAAATAAACGTTGAAAAAAAAAGTTTTTTTAAGTAGGCCCTGAAGCCCAGACAGGGCAGAGGCCTGGCCTGGCCACCCGGCTTGTCTGGGAGAGCCTAGTCTCAACCATGATGAATACTGAGGACAATGTCTTTGCAGCCACTACACTTGGGGAAGGCACGTTTATGGGTCTGAGGGCTCAGGCCGTTTCTCCCCACCGTGAAAGCATCTGTTTTATGGAAAAGGAAAAGTTTTATTTACTGGAATTGGATCACATACCACAGTCAGCTCAACACTCATCAGGGGTCTGCCTCCTTGACCCTGAATTTCATTCATGCACTCCTTCATTAATTCAGCAAAGGATTACTAAGTGGCTATTTAGTGCCAGCAACTGCAGATCACAGGAGATAAAATGACAGCTAAGCAGAGGGCTTAGAAAGTGTCAAGCATTACTCTGAGCAGTGCACCCTGGATCCTCACACATCCCTCTGAAGGACTGTAAGGAGCTTCACTTACTGCAAGGAGCTTCATTTATCAAGACACGGAGGCCTGGAAACGTAATATACCCAAGATCATGCAAGCAGGAATATCTGGGCTTCCACCCCAGGCTCAGTCCAGAGTGCATGCTGATAAGCCATATCATGCTGGAGACAGGCAGAGCCTCTGCTGTCACAGGGATGGTGGCCTTTGGGGAAGGCTGACACTTGACATGGCCTCACAGGGCATGCACAAGGATGTCTGATGGAGCCCAGGGCTGTAGAAAGGCCTCCTTGAAGAGGGACTATCTAAACTAAGAGGAGGGGGTGTGCAGAGGCTGACAAAGGGAAGGAAAAGAGAAGAGAATCCCAGGCCCGGGGGCAAGAGGCAAGAGGGCAAAGGAGCTGCGGGCCCAAAACGCGAGATTGTGTCTCAGAAAGTGCCCTCGGCGCAGAAGTCTGAAGAAAGCGGGAGAGCACCTTGCACACCAGCAAAGGAAAAGCGTTCCAGGAAAAGGGAGTCGCGGATGGCAAGGAAGGGAGTGTGCCTGAAACAGGAATTTAGTGGAAAGCCTGGGCGATGAGACGGAGAGGCTAGCACGTTTCACATGGGTCTTGCAGGCCATGAGATTGTGTCTGGTAGGCGGAGTGAGATGGGGTGGCACGAAGCGTTGGGAGCAGAGAAGAACCGGTTGCTCCAGATCTATTTCCCTAGAATGTGGACCAGAGGGCAGGGACTTTATTTTGCTCCTGCCTATCCCCAACCCTGGAAGAGCACCAGGGTACTCGGTAAATACGGAAACAAGTAAGTGAATGAACGAATCCATAAGTGAATAAAATGAAGGGATGAGCCAATGAATAATTGTGAATCGGACTCCTTGGGAGATCTCTTATTCCACGAAAGCATGGAGATCCGCCCCGCCGCCGCTCATCCTCCGCCGGGCTTCCAACCCCGTCCTTAGACTGCAAGTCCGCGCCGCGGCCGCCAGAGGGCGCGGAGTCGGGGGAGTTTCCCGCACGGAGGACTTTGCGTGAGGCACCGCATGGGGCGGGGCCTGCGGGCGGGCGCCGCTCGGCTGGGCCGGGTCGACCGGTGGGCGGAACGCGGCTGCGGGGCTGAGGCTGTGCGGCGGCGGGCGGAGCGCTTCGGGCGGCGCACAGAGCGAAGATGGCGGCGGAGCGGCAGGACGCGCTGAGGGAGTTCGTGGCGGTGACTGGGGCCGAGGAGGACCGGGCCCGCTTCTTCCTCGAATCGGCCGGCTGGGACCTGCAGGTAGCGGCGCGGGGCCGGGTGCGTTGGGCCGGCAGGGGGGCTGTGGGACGCGGGCGTCTGGCACACCAAGCCGGCGGTGGCCGAAGCGCACAGTCATCCCGCCGGGCTGCGGCCCGACCCAGGCCTCGGGGTCCGGGGGCCGCTTGCCACGCGTCGCCGGCTCGGCCTGGGCGTGGGAAAAGGCGGGCCAGCCCCGGCCCTGCTCTGCGGGCCCTCGGCACCCCCCTCTGCCTCGCCCGCTGGCGGGGTCAGCGAGACTTGGGGCGCTGCCGCGACCCGCGTGGAGAAGGGAGCTGGGGGCGTGGCGGCCGCGCCGAGGCTCGGCTGAGGGCCTGGCCGGTGGGAAGGACCGGGTCCTGGGGGGAGCTGCGGTGAAGCCGAGGGGGTCGTTCATTTCCATTTCCGCCGCCCCGGCAGCCGGTGGAGGGAGAAGCCCAGCCCCGCAGTTGGCCCACGCCCCCTCCTACCTAATTGCTGGGAGAAACTGCCTTCGAGGTGGTGGCGCCAGCTTGGGGCCTGTGTCAATGTCTGTCTTAGCTCGTCTGTACAGTGGGAGTCTCGAGGAGTTTATCGTCTAGTTCAATGGCACGGATTAAGTATTCATTAAATGTTTGTTAGCTAAGTCATGAAGATGAGCTACAGGAGGGAGGGTTTTTTGTAAACTGTTGAATCCCCAGTGCCGAGCACAGGTCCTGGCTCTTCGTAGACGCTCGGCAATTAATTATAGAAAGAATGGCGTAAATGGCATTGGCCAGCCTGCGTCTTAGGTAGGTGATGATGATTAGTGATTTCTTGAATCCTTACGGTGGAGCCAGGTGCTCTTCTAACTGCTTTCCGTGCCGGAAGTTATTTAATCTTTGCATTTTGCAGCTGAGGATTAGGGAGGTTAAGTGACTTGCGTGAGGCCTCACTGGTTACCAAGTGGGAACAATAGCATTAGAACTCAGTCCGATTCCAGAGCTCAAGCTCTGAACCACCAAGGGCCAGGCACTTTACATGTGATGATGTGTTTAATCCTAGCAACATTGAGGTAAAGAAGACTAACCAGCTCCGTTGTATAGATGAGGAATGGGAGGCTCAGAGGGCAAGTGACATGCCCGAGGTCCACAGCCAGTAAGCAGTGAGGTTGGGATCTGAATTGGGTCTGACTTCACCCATTTAAATTGCTTCCCCAAAGTAGAAGAGTTAGGTACAGCATCGCGCCTGTATGCGTGCATGTGGACGCACACACACACACACACACACACACACAGAGTGTGAAGTTCCTGTGCAAGGCAGCCCGGAAAGCCTAGACTAATGTCACACACTTGTCGGGTCATTCAGTGCGTCTCCTCACACTACAGGTAGGGAATATGAGGCTCCCACGTGCGACATGACTTGCCTGGCAGAGCCAGGACTTGAATGTAGGCCCCCCTTCCCCCACCCCCATACCAGTTCAGTGCGTGTCCTATGACAGCATACTGCCTCCTATAAGGCTGGTGATCTTGAGGACGGGAACTACGCCTCTTTCATCTGCATAGACCTAGGTGCTCGTATCTTCGTACAGAGTGATTAAATACTTCACCATTGAGTCAGCGAGAGAAACACTCGCAAATGGCCAAAAGACTCCCGTAGACCTTCTGTATGTATAGAGCTAAGACGTGCCTGTGCATAAA
The DNA here is from genome assembly GCF_014898765.1 of Herpailurus yagouaroundi. NCBI lineage: Eukaryota > Metazoa > Chordata > Mammalia > Carnivora > Felidae > Herpailurus > Herpailurus yagouaroundi. Next base: position 15,103,487 of record NW_024412427.1, on the reverse strand, counting down.
TGCTAATGGGTCCTCTCATTCATCGTGCAGGGTTGGTGGGCCAGGTGTCCCTGTGGATAGATGAGGAAACTGGGCCTCAGTGGGAAAGCAACAGTAGCCATCTGGACTGACCTCACCGTTCCTGACTCCTGGTCGTCCCGTAAAAGCTGAGAGTAGGGGCCTGAGCAGACTGCCTGGCTTGGAACCTGGCTCCACTCCTTACGCAGTGTTTAACTTTGGGCAATATTTTTCTCAGTGTCTCCGTATCCACTATAAAATGAGACAATGATAATAATTATATAGAGTTATTTGAGAATTAAATAAGTTAACACATGTAGAGTTAATGCTCAGAACGTTGTGGCACATAAATGAATGCTCAATAAATGTACGCTGCTTTCACTGGACCACCTTTCCTGGTAATGTGAGAATGAGGAGTGTCTCCATCCCGGCCTTCCTTCTTGCCTTCTATTCCCCTTAGGATATGGAATTCGTTTCAGGTGATATGAGGAGAAATAGTTGGGCTACTTTTTTTTTTTTTTTTAATGTTCATTTATTTTTGAGAGGGCACAAGCTGGGGAGGGGCAGAGAGGGGGAGTGGAGAGAGGATCTGAAGCTGGCTCTGCACTGACAGCAGTGAGCCCTATGTGGAGTTTGAATTCACGACAGCGAGATCACGACCTGAGCTGAAGTGAGCTGCCCAGGTGCCCCGGGCTGCTACCTTTTGATCTCATTTTCCGTGGTCCCCAGATACAGACCATCTTGTAAGTGTGGGCCATACCTTCGTGACTTTGCTTTTTTGCACTCAAAGGAAATATGTCAGACGAAGGCCTGTTTAAGAACCCAGGTTACTACCTCTCTGTTTCAGATCGCCCTAGCAAGCTTTTATGAGGATGGAGGGGACGAAGACATTGTGACCATTTCGCAGGCAACCCCCAGCTCAGTGTCCAGAGGCACAGCCCCCAGGTAAGGGCCAACTTCAATTACTGCTACACGGGTGTGCTTCCAACAGTGAGGTGCAATTTCCTGACTTGATGGAGGGTTCAGGCCCGGAGATATGAGCCAATAGATTGCAGTGAGAAAGTTAGACTAACTGGTGGGAACTAGTACCTCATAAGATTTGCTCCTTTCCTGTAGAGAGGTGGACGACACACTCAGGTGGAGTGTGGTTTATGGTCCAGGCCTGGGGGAATCCATGGAACCTACTCTGAAGATGTTTGAGAGTCTTGTATTTATCAATGTGAGGAGTGACTCTCCATCTCTGGAAGTTTTTTTAAATGCTTATTTCTTTTTGAGAGGGCGAGGGAGAGTGAGTTGGGGAGGGGACAGAAAGAGAGGGAGACACACAATCTAAGGCAGGCTGCCTGAGCTGTCAGCACAGAGCCCAGCATGAGGCTCGAACCCATGAGTGGTGAGATCGTGACCTGAGCCGAAGTCAGACACTTAACCGACTGAGCCACCCAGACACCCCCTCTGGAAGTTTTTAAGTAGAAAGCAAAGGACTTCCTCTCTGGGGTGCTGTAGATGGAAAAGATTAGATAACTTTAGAAGGGCTCTTTTGATATTTTTGGTAGGTAATTTTCATTACCCTATTAAGAAGTCTTAGAGAAAATATACCTGTGTTGCCCACCCTTCCCCAGATTGATGAGGGAGACCTTATTAGGTGAACCAGAGTTGACCTTCATGATCCCGTTTGCATCCCCTATCCCAGACACCTGGCTGCAGGGTTCCCATGGCGGACCACTGCTATGATCTGCAGAGTAAGACAGTGCTGATCCTCCAGGAGACAGGCAGGGCCTCTTACTACAAAGGTGTCTGAACCACAGCTCCCCTCTCTGCTCCAGCCTGATTTGTCTCCACTCTCTGGTATACGTTTTCACCAGGAAAATTTGTGTGGTTTTTTTTAAATCAGCCCCAGAACACAGATGGAGTGTTTCTTTGACAGTGAAATGGTAAATTTTCTTTCTCTCTAAAGGCATCCAAGCTTTAAACTACATTTCTTCCCTCTGAAGAAGGAACTCTAATCCCAGACCAGATTTTGTTGCTTCCTTAACTCGTTTCCCTCTCTCCCACGTCCAGAGAAAAGAGGTAGTAGTAGGCAGTTGATGTTTTAATTATTCACAGGGGCTGACCTGTAAGGTGTGGGTGATGACTCATCTGGACGTTACTGCCTGGAACGTGGTTGTTAGGAAGATGGCTCATTTCCTGGGTAGGAGTCTTTTACAGGCCCCCCAGGTTACTGGTGGGACATCAGCGTGTCAGACACACAGAGGGGGGCCTCTGGTGAGATGTTCACATCTCTCTCCTCTAGTAGCCCCAAAGTCCTGTCAAGACCGTGGTTCATCAGAGCATAGGCCTATGAGCCTGACGGCCTGCATTCCAATCCCAGCTCTGCTGCCTGGGAGCTTTGAGACCTTGAACGGTTTACTGAGCATCTCAGTCCCTCGCTTTTCCTCACCTATCAAATGGGAACAATAGCAGTGTCTACCACGTGGGAGATTAAATGAATTCATAACTTACGAAGCACTTCGAACATAATACATATTAGCTGCTGCTGTTGTCATGTTTTCATTATCAGCATCCATTTTTGTCTTCCTCATTCTTTTTTATGTGTTCCCTGGCTCTTTCCACAACAAATTCGTGGATTGAAAAGTAGACCTACTAGTAAAACAATCGAGGAAATAGAGTTTAATGTTAAGACCGAGGCACGTGCAGGCCTGGATGCCTTGCTTTGTTGCTTCGGGGAAGCCAAGAAAAAGAGAGGAAGGGCATGGTTTGATGTCATTGTCCTTGTCTGGAAGGAAAGCACTGAGTGCACTCTCAGGAGAAGCCATGCTTTACAATAGCGCCTCAGAGGAGTTCTGTGTGGACCTGCCTCCGCCCCCACCCCAACTGACCTGTTGCAGGACACTTAGCCTGCCCCCGGCTTGCCCCACCCCACCCCACCCGCCACCGTCCTCCTCAAGTACTCTTTCGTGTCCTCACCATTCCTTGGAGCCACACTCAATTAGCGAGGTCCTGCTCTGATTCTAGAAGGGGGTTCTTAATGTGGAGGCCCTGAACCCCCAGGATAAGTCTGCAACGGATGTGAGAAGGTTTCTAAATTACCTGAAACCACCGGCCAGATTGTGTGTGTGTCTCTTCTGGCGAGGATATCCATAGCTTTTCACAGATTTTCCAAGGTCTATGGGACATAAGAGGTTAACACTGCTACAAGATAGCCTAAACTCCTCGATAGTAACAGCTGTCATTTATTGAGCACTTGCCAGGTGCCGTGCACTGGGTTAAGCCTTTATATGTACATCTCTTTAGTCCTCACTACAACCCTGTGTGTGGGTATTGTCCCTGTAGCCATTTTACAGATGAAAATACTAAAGCTGGACATCTTCCCAAGATGCACAGCGAGTAAAACAAGGATTTAAATGCAGGTCTGTTTCTGTTTCCAGCGTCCCCTTCGTGGACATGCAGCGTCCTCCCGAGTGAGCCCTGAGCCTACCTTCCTAGTCTTACCCTCGTTTCTCACATCCTTATTCCAACCAAACCGATCTCTTTGGTGTCTTAATTTGACCTCCTCTTTGGTTCTCCTGCTTCTGTTTGAGCCTCTCACCTGACTGGATGTGCCTGCTGTCTTGCATTCTACCTGTCCAAACCCCGTGGGTCCTTCTAGGCTTAGCTCTGTGCCCGCCTTCTCTGTCGAGAGCATCGTCCCCAGCCCATTGGCAACGTGCCATAGTCCCGTCCCGTTCCTCAGGAATCCAGGCCACCTATGATTTGTTCACTTTGACCCATATCCACATACTACTCGGTGACATCACTCGTGGGCTGTCTTGAACTCTTCTCCTGATATTTAACTTTTTGTCCCTCAGTAGATTATAAGTTCCTGGAAGTGGGAGAACTGGGATTTCAGGAGCACCCACCATCCGTCTGGCTCTGCCAGATACTCTTTTTTTTTTTTTTT
>NW_024412427.1:15069848-15099453 GCF_014898765.1 Herpailurus yagouaroundi | reverse complement strand
CTGTGCCACCCAGGCGCCCCATTTTTTTTTTTTTTTTTTTTTTTTTTCTGCCAGATACTCTTACCCACGTTGTCATGCCTCAACAACTGTAGAAGTAGGTAGGGTGCTTGTCAGTTCACAGGTCAGGGTGCTGGGTCTTACAAAGATTGAGTAACTCCCAGCTGCTGGTATGGCAGATCCAAGGCCAAGTCTGTGTAAATCCGGAGCTGCTTCTGCCACACGCTACTCCCTGTCCAGCTCCTCCCACCCCTGTACCTAGCGCAGCAAGAGGTAGCGGTGAGTTTCTTCCTTTTCTTCTTCTTCTCCCAACTAAACTGTGCTTTCTGAGGATGTCTGGGGCTGCCATTTTCTGATTCTCTAAAACTGTACTATCCAGTGTGGGAGCCAATAGCCTCATGTGGCTGTTTAGATTATTTAAAATTAAATAAAACGAACATTGAGTTATTTATGCTAATCACATTTCAAATATTCCATAGGTCACATATGACTGTGACTTCCGTACTAGACAGCACAGGTACAGCATTTCCATCACTGTGGAAAACGGATCTGACCAAGGACTTTTGTGGCACTTCAGGGTGCCAGGGTACCTGGGAGATAGAGTCTGGGTGCTGAAATTTCTGAGACATTTTGCCACTTTGTGGAGGACACAGGACAAAGTGTTCTAAAATTGGTGGTGTCCCCTTGACGTTCATGCTATAAGGCAACTCTCCGAGCGCTACTCCAGAGTGGCTCTCAGATCTAAGCGTGTGCGGCAGAATTGGAGAGCGCTTCAGACGCAGGGTGCCAGGCACTCTTCCCTGAGTTTCTGACTCAGGAGCTCTAAGGCAGGCCTGGGGATTGGCATTTCTAACAGTCTCTCCAGTAATGCTCATGCGCTCGGTCTAAGGACCGGCACTGGGAGAACCACTGCTCGAGCACAGCACTTGAAATGTGCTGCACCGTGGGATCGGTGCTGTGATTGTCCCCATTTTCATTTGGGAATGGGAAAACTTAGAGCGCTTCGCTAGCATGCCCAGGATCCCAGGGTGGGAGGCTCAGTTGGGATCAGAACCGGGTATGTGGACACCAGAGTCTGTGTCAGAGTCCAGATGTAAGAACTTTTGGAGAAAAACCTGTAGGCAGAGCAAGTGGTTTGCTCAAGCATGTGTACGTGTGTGTATTTGAAGGTGTTAACAATGGGGAGGGGTTGGGGGGGGCTTTTTTCCCACCGATGCTAGGCCAAGCATCTGTGGAAAACTCCCCCTGGGAAGGTTAATGAGTGGAATTAGCCTTTTGGGGCACCGGTGCACATCTGTCACTTGGATCCTTTTGAACCATGTCGTAGAGAGCATCCAGGAATGCCCAGGAGATTGCCTCAGCTAACTCAAGCAGGGAGTGTATTTGCTACATTAATTGGTCTTTGTTCTCTCATTTCTAGTCGATGCAACTTCAAAGCCTTGTTCTGTCCTCTGATTATCTCTTTGGTATAAATCTTCAAGACTGATCTGCAGCTTTTCTCTAGAAAATAACTCCTCGAGGCTTCTTGGTCTAGCCTCACTAGACCTGTATTCCCCTTCTTCTTATAGAGACGTTACCTTCTTACTCTAAGAAATACCAAAAGTGTTTTTATCAAATGCCTCCTCCTTGAAAAACTAAGTTTCTTGAGGACAGTCTAAGCTAGGAAAAAAGTGGCAGTGTAAAACAATGTCAGAAGAGGAAGGTGACCCTTCTCACGGCCGTTTTTAGTGTACCCTCTCCAACCCCACACACAGCCCTGCTTTTTTCCTAAACACCAATAAAGACTCTTTCTTGACTAGCCTGCAGCAGAAGCAGAGGCCTCCACCCACATAATCATTTCCTTTTCACTTGTTGATAGCTCACCCTTCCTCGAATGTGTTACTCTGCGTGTGTGCGTGTACCTCTTTCTTGCAGTGCGCTGCTGCACCCCTTCTCCCACCAGCCCCTGCCCTTTATCCACCTGACAGTCCTCATTCTTCAGCACTCAGTCTAAATGTCCATTTTGCTGGGAAACTTGTCTTGATGTTCCCCCATCCCCACCCCATGAGGGATAGGACACTCTGTACCCACACATCCCATGTGCCCCAGCCCCCATTTAGCAGAGGGTTTCCTGGCCCAGGGGCCACAATGAGCCTATAAGCAACTCAAGAATAAGAACTTTTGGGGCGCCTGGATGGCTCAGTGGTTGAGCGTTTGACTGTTCATTTCGGCTCAGGTCATGACCTCATAGTTCAGGAGTTTGAGACCCGCATCAGGCTGTGCACTGACAGCACAGAGCCTGCTTGGGATTCTCCCTCCCCCTCTCTGTCCCTCCCCGGGGTATATATACACTCTCTCTCAAAATAAAGAAATAAAGTTTAAAAAAAAAAAAAACAAGAACTAGGTCTGATCATCTTTATAGACCTAGTATCCAGTTGAATGCCTAACACATAAGCATCTCTCAGTATTTATTTATTTATTTATTTATTTATTTATTTATTTATTTTTTTAATTTTTTTTCAACGTTTATTTATTTTTGGGACAGAGAGAGACAGAGCATGAACGGGCTAGGGGCAGAGAGAGAGGGAGACACAGAATCGGAAACAGGCTCCAGGCTCTGAGCCATCAGCCCAGAGCCCGACGTGGGGCTCGAACTCACGGACCGCGAGATCGTGACCTGGCTGAAGTCGGATGCTTAACCGACTGCGCCACCCAGGCGCCCCATCAGTATTTAAAAATTAAATGATGAGTGCTGCCTGGCTGGCTCAGTTGGTGGAGCCTGTGACTCTTGATCTTAGGATTGTAGGTTCAAGACCCTCATTGGGTATGAGATTACTTTTAAAAAAATAAAAATCTGGGGCGCCTGGGTGGCTTGGTCAGTTAAGCGTCCGACTTCGGCTCAGGTCATGATCTCATGCTCCATGGGTTCAAGCCCCGCAACGGGCTCTGTGCTGACAGCTCAGAGCCTGGAGCCTGTTTCAGATTCTGTGTCTCCCTCTCTCTCTGCCCCTCCCCTGTTCATGCTCTGTCTCTTTCTGTCTCAAAAATAAATAAACGTTTAAAAAAATTTTTTGAAAAAAATAAAATAAAAATCTGTAAAATAAATAAATAAAAATTAAATGATGAAAATAGTAAGTTTTTAAATTAGTACACACCCCAAACTGTTGCCCTCTCCTCCCCCTAGGAGAGCTTAAATTGGGACTCCATTTTATTTCGTGATAGCCCTTTCTAATTTATTAGTAGTCCTGTGGACTTTGAAGAAGTAAATGCCACGTTATTTTGCATTTAGACTTAGAAAGGCTAACCCTCTTTCACATAGATCCTCTTTTGCCCCACCAAAAATATCTAATCCCAATGTTTTCAACTCCTTAGCAGCTGATAACGGGAGTTACTTTTAGTTCTCCCTGAGGTCATTTTGCTCCTTTCTGTGTCTCCAGCGATAATAGGGTGACATCCTTCAGAGACCTCATTCATGACCAAGACGAAGAGGAGGAGGAAGAGGAGGGCCAGAGGTGAGTCTTTGTTAGGGGGCACAGTCCACAGGAAAGTTCATGATAATGTGTAAATCATCTAGAAGGACCCAAAAGGATAATGTGCTCAGTTCTCATTAGCCATTACTACTGTGGGCTAGCCTAGGTGGGTTATATCCTAGAAACAGTCTCCCACTCCCTGTAGCTTAGAAGTGATCCCTTTCCCCTGTTACTATTTTTTTTCTTTTGGGGTGTTTTGGGTTTGTTTTTCTATTTTTAACTATTAATACATATTTGTTGAGTGTTAAGGGAAACAAACTGATAAAAAGGAAAAAAGTTGTTCTTTATACTGCAACCTAGTGCTAACCAGGTATCAGCATTTTAGGTGTATATTTTTCTAGCTTTTTCTTAATTAAAAAGGCAGTATATTGCATAATGAACAGAGTAAAAGCTTATCAATGTGTTTTTTCTCCAACACACACACACACACACACACACACACTGTCTGTTTTTAACCATTATGAATGTTATAATAAAAATAGTGCTCATTGTAGAAGAAACAGAGTAGTGTACTGAAAAAAATATGACACTCATCCACCTTTTGGTAACTGGAGTTAACATTTTGGCATAGGTCTGTTCAGTGTTCTATATATAACCGTGCTTTGTTTTGTATTGTATTTTACATGGTGTTGGTCAGGTAATTTTGTGTCTTGGTTTTATTGGATTAAGGCTATATATTCAGTACTTCTCCGTGCCACTAAGATTCTTCGTTAGTGTTTTCAACAACTATAATAACTCATCAAATGGGTTGTCCAACATTGAAGTTGTTTACAGTTTTTTTACCACTAAGTATCAGTGCTTTGAACATCTCTGTATTAATCTTTGACTGCATTTCAGATTATTTTTCTTAGTGGAGTTTCTAGACATGAAAGGGACAAGGGAGTGAATGTTTTTAAGCACTTGATTACACGCTCTCGGTTCATAAGCGAAGGCTTTGAGATTCTCTGCAGCCTCATTTCACGGGTTTTAGTTCCCCATGGGCCCTGCCTCGGTCTGGCAGACACTCCTAAGGAACATTACAGTAACCATTATAGAAATGTAATTCTCTCATCATGGTCACTCTTTGGGAAGTGGGCTGAGAAATTACATGTGTTCTATTCTGTTTCATCCATATAGTGACCTTTACACTGCCTCACAGCCTTCTTTTTAGATACATTCAAGGTTCAGAGTTTTACACTCCTTGAGTGAAAGGCAATGCCATCAAGTATGTGAATGCCCAACTCCTAAATGGCCGCTGCCTCCTTTTCCTGTCCTGTCACATCCTCCAGGTGATGACCCCTTCCTTTATTTCACATCCTGATTACCTCCTCGGCCCCTCAGCATTTCAGACCTGGTGACATTGGTGCTGTCATCCTTGTCAAGGCCTGTGGCTTGCCTTGCATTCAGTGGGGAATGTCAGGAAATAGAAGGCTGAGACTCATTTTGTAGGTTCTCAATGTCCCCACTTAGCGACATGCTGTTGACCTGGCAGTGAATAGGAGTGATGAGCCAGGCTACGTGAGTACTGGTTTTCAGAACCAGCGTAAAAACTGCCAACTCCATCTCAAGCTGTGCTTGGCCCGTTGCAGAGCCTGGTGTGGGTATCTTGGGGCTGGCATCTAGCTTTCCCTGACCTTCTTCAGTGCCCTCTTCTCATTGTCCCCGTTGTACATCGCAAGAATAGCGAGGTGAGGCGAGGCTCGGGTGAGCTCTCGGTGCTGTATCACACCGCCTTACATGTGTGCATTACTCTGCTTATTCTTTTGCATACATCCGCTGGTTTGAACCTCATGGCCCTGACTTAAGGAGCAGGTAGGTAGGGCATGTGGTCCTTCCCTCCTATTTCAGAGATACGGAAAATGACATGCAGGGCAATGCACTGGCTTGCCCGGGGTCACTCAGCAGCAGGGCCGACACTGGAGCCTGGCTGCTTGTACTAACGACGCCACTGCCACTATTAACCCAGAGCTGTTAGTGGTAGCTGCTTCTGACTGTGACCACAGTTGCTATCTCCTAGAAAGGTGCCAGCCCCTGGATGAATAATTCCCAGCTGGGACTCTTTCTGGAGCTGGCATGCTGTCGTGCATGCCTGGAATGCCCTTCCCTGGTTTCTTCACCTGATAAACTTGTCCTCGTCCTCGTCCTCATCCTCAAGATGCAGCCCAGAAGACATTCTTCTAGGAAGCCTTGATTGTCCTCCATAGCTCAGTGCTCCAGAGCATCCCTTACTGACCTCCATTGCTGTTCACACTGCATTATGCCTGCCTGCCTGCTTACATGTTTCCCCAACTAGACGGTAAATTCCTTGAACGTGGGCATTGCACCCATTATTGCCTCAGTGTGCCTAGCACCCAGCCCGGAGCCTGGCATGTGCTCTCTTCATGTTTTCCAAGTGCGTTTAGTGTTAGACATGTATTTTCTGCACAGGTTTTATGCTGGGGGCTCAGAAAGAAGCGGACAGCAGATTGTTGGCCCTCCCAGGAAGAAAAGTCCCAACGAGCTGGTGGATGATCTCTTTAAAGGTGCCAAGGAGCATGGAGCTGTGGCTGTGGAACGAGTGACCAAGAGTCCCGGAGAAACCAGTAAACCGAGAGTGAGCACAGGGGATCATTGTCTGTGTCCACAGGACTCTGGTTCTGGAGACTGGGAGGAGCCCTTCCTCACCCCAGTAGTGACTGAATTTGTTTTTGTTTCGTCTTTTCTTTTATTGCTCACTTGCTCTTGTATCCAGAAGAGCGGTGCGCTTTCTCTCACCTCGTCACATGAGATCAAGATTTGGGGCAACTTTCAAGCCTGTGGGCTGGAACAGGTCCTGCAGACATGTTTTATTTGGCCTAAACCAACTTGACTTATTTAGTATTTTGCTTTATTTTGTTTTAATTGAATTGTAGTGAATTGAATTGATGTGTCACATAAATTCTTGATTTCTGTCTTCTTTGGGAATGTCGGAAAGTCTTCGCTATTATCTTGCACCCGGATTCCTACATGGCCATGATTAAGTAGGGCTTAGTAGCAGCTGTTCCCTTTAGCCAAGCAGCCCTCCCCGCTCCCTTCCAGTTCTCACCATTCCTGGCCACTGAATTCATCTACCATACTGGTTGGCCCTGTAGCTCTGAGTTCAGTACCAGAGAAGGTGCACCTAGTAGGTAAGATCATTGTATCTGAGGGCCCCACACCTCAAGTGTTTATCAACGTGTCTTTTACAGCCTTTTGCAGGGGGTGGCTATCGCCTTGGGGCAGCACCAGAGGAAGAGTCTGCCTATGTGGCGGGAGAAAGGAGGCGGCATTCCGGCCAGGATGTGAGTGCGCATCTACCTTCCTTAGGGGAGCTCAAAGCGTGTTCTGCCAGTTTTCAGAAGGGATTGGCCACATGTTATGTGTGAACCAGCAGCCTCTGGAAAGGAAGAGGCAGTGCCATCACTGTGGGCCAGGAGTGGAGAGGCTCACTTGACAACAAAAGTCAGCTCTCATGTGGCTGGGCAGGGGCACTGGAGAGAAGGAGTGAGCAGTGGGGATGGGCAAACAAAGGAGTTTTCTGAGGATTCCATGAATGTTGGGCGGAGGGATCATGATTCTGAGGTTTTCTGGTGGTGCGGACATGGCTAAAGAACTTAGTCTTCAGGGGCGCCTGGGTGGCTCTGTTGGTTGAGCGTCTGACTTTGCTCAGGTCATGATCGATCGCGTGGTTTGTGAGTTCGAGCCCCGCGTCGGGCTCTGTGCTGACAGCTCGGAGCCTGGAGCCTGCTTCGGATTCTGTGTCTCCCTTTCTCTCTGCCTCTCCCCTGCTCATGCTCTGTCTCTCTCTCTCTTCCAAAAATAAATGAACATTTTAAAAATTTTTCTTAATAAACAACAAAAAAAGAGCTTCAGTCCACCCAAAGCACAACTTTGAAAAAATTTACTATTGTCCAACCCTTTTTTTCCTGTGCATAGGGTCCCTCTCCAATCAGTGTCTCAGACTATATAGATAATTGTGAGGTTTTTAAATTTAATATTATGCCATAAACAGATGTTTGGCCTTGGGACCATTAGTTTTTATAATATATTTGTTTTTAATCATTTTGGGTTTATTCCAAAATGAAGTCAAGAAGAAAATTAAAATTGTATCCACCTGAGGCAGCTGCTAATATGTTGGTTTGTAACCTGGACCGTTTTCTGTGAAAATGTCTAGGGAGTTAACACAAATTGTAGATAATCGTTTTTAATGACTGCAAAGTAATCCCATGAGTACATTTGCCATGGCAGTTTAGTTGAGCACGAGCTACATGCCAGGCACACTGGCAACCCTACAGATAAGCCACAGATTTGATTTAGTCACTTACTCAGAGCCACTTAGGTAGTGAGTGCAAAATCAAGATACACACCCAGGTCTGCTTAAATCAAAACCCATGCTCTTAACCTGTTGCCATATCACCTTCTTATTTTAATACTTGGTTGTTGATTGATTTCCTTGTGCATGTGCACACGCGTGTGTGTGTATGTGCGTGAGTGTGTGTGATGTTGTCTTTCTGTGTTTGGATAATGACACAGTAAAATGGTAAAAACCTGCTAACCCAGATCGGTGTTACTACTGCACACGTTGATGTGCTTGCCAGCTTCCTGATAATGTATGGACTGCTTACCTCCTATTGTCACAGGTTCACGTAGTGTTGAAGCTCTGGAAGAGTGGGTTCAGCCTGGACAATGGTGAACTCAGAAGCTACCAAGACCCGTCCAATGCCCAGTTTCTGGAGTCTATCCGCAGAGGGTGAGCAGAAGAGCCCTCCTCTGGGTTCCATGTTAGTGAGTAGAATGGCAGATAAGAATGAAGAGGCTGATTTAAGAAGTAAATTTGGGGGACACCTGTGTGGTTCAGGTGGTTGGGCATCTGACTTCGGTTCAGGTCATGATATCACGGTCCGTGAGTTCGAGCCCTGCGTCTGGCTCTGCGTTGACGGCTCAGAGCCTGGAGCCTGCTTTGGATTCTGCATCTCCCCTCTCTCCGCCCCTCTGCCACTTGTGCTCTGTCTCTATCAAAAATAAAAACCTAAAAAAAAATTTTTTTTTATAAAGAAGTAAATTTGGGAGTGACTGGTTGGATCAGTCAGTCAAGCATCCATCTTTGGCTCAGGTCATGATCTTATGGTTCGTAAGTTCGAGTCCCACCTCAGGCTCGCTTCTGTCGGCGCAGAGCCTACTTTGGATCCTCTTTCCTACTCTCTCTCTGCCCCTCCTCTGCTCATGGCGCTCGCTCGCTCTGTCTCTCAAAAATAGACATTTAAGAAATTTAAAAAATTTTTTAAAAGTAAAAAATTGTAAGTGAATTTAACAGATTCACAGATCTCAAACCTTGTGTGTCTGTTATTCCCTTTTGGGCCTGGGGCAGAACCAAGTGACCAGATAAGATAGAGGTCTCAGCCATGACTTTGAGCAGGTGAGAAGCCAGCAGGAGGCAGACCATCGCCACTAAAGTAGCCGCGCCCTGGGGAGACCCAGTGATTTTCACATTTGGAACTACAACGTTTCTCCTCCCCTCGCACCCATCACTGCTGTTCCCGTGCCGCTCCGTGTGGACCCAGCATTGCCTTTTCTCTTGCAGGGAGGTGCCAGCAGAGCTGCGGAGGTTAGCTCATGGCGGGCAGGTGAATTTGGACATGGAGGACCATCGGGATGAGGACTTTGTGAAGCCCAAGGGAGCCTTCAAAGCCTTCACTGGCGAGGGTCAGAAACTGGGCAGGTAAGAGCAGCACAGGTGGAAGTGGGACGTGCCGGTCACTGCGCCAGGCCCCCCAGACCCTGGGTACCATCACTGTGCACGTAGCTCTTTGCCGTTTCCGAGCACTGTGGATTTTATCTGTAGGGGCGGAAAAGTGTGGAGAACGTGGATTTTGGCGTTAAACGACCTGAGTTTAAAATCTCTTCATTTTCTAGCCATATGACCTTGGACTACATAGCCTCAGTTTGCTCAAGCGTAAAATGGAACTGAGGGTCCTTACTCCTTAATCATTGTGAGGAGCGCAGAGCACTGCCCCACAGTGCACAGTCAGTGTGAGCACAAAGGGTAACACGTTGCTGTTTTGACTCCGTAATCTAGCACGTTCGTGGCAGCAGTGGTCTCCTTCGTAGCTTAAGGCCAGGACAGACACATGTGTTCTCAGGAGTCACCTGAAATGGGGATGCGGAGGGATAAGAAATCTCTGAGTCTTCTGCCCAGCCAGACTTGCAGCCTTGCGGCAGCATTGTTCAGGATCCAGGGAAGCTCGGGGACATCGTTGCCCTGTGCCGGCTGCTCTCCACCATTACTGCAGCTCTTGTCTCTACTACTTTGGCCCTGCATGACACTCACTGTCACCTCCTGTGCCTTTTTCTGCCCTGTGTCCTCTGCCACTCTCTCCATCTTCCATTTAGACTCCTGATGGGATCTGATCGGTTGAAGTCACTGTTGCCTCTAATAGGCAGAGTTCTCCCACCAGACCTCGGCCCACCCAGAAGCAGGCTTCCTTCTCTCAGAAGCCAACTTGTCTCTGTGTGATGGGTCACTTGGTCAGTATGCTCCAGAGGGAACTGTGTGCAGAAGACGCATGCAGGGAATAGTGACCCTCCCTGCAAGTACATTCGTTACTTTACAGAAGGAAAGCTGAGGTTCTTGGACCCTAAGGGTTATCCTTGGGTATATAGCTGGTATGTGGTGGAGCCAGGACTGGAACCGAGGCCTTGTGATTGGCATTCCTTCCCACACCTGCACAGCAAGCACCCTCTCTGAGCCCGATCTGGCAGCTCTTGAGCTAGGCACTGCCCGTCTCCCCTCATCCCTGTCGGCAGAGATCGGAGTGTGGTCTGCCAGTAGCTCTGCCTTTGAGCTTTGGGTGGGGGCTCTAGGAGACTCCCCGTCGGCCATTCGTGCCTTATCAAGAGCAAAGATAATAGCTCAGGACGTTAGAGTGGTCTCTAGTAGATTGATTTACCGTAACCAGGAGAGTAAGTTCACCCTTTTCTCATTTCATCCCCCACATTGGGCCAGTCGGTTAGTGCAGGACAGCTGTTCTCAGATTGGCCCTGTCTGGCTTCCCTGCCGTCTGTGCTCAACTTTGTAGAGCAAGAGGTAATTTCTTTTTTCTTTTTTCTTTCTTTCTTTCTTTTTTTTTTTTTTTGTTATTAAAACAAAATGTGTGTGTTTTTTTTTTTTAAATAATAGAAAGTACAGATTAAGAAAAAACCTAGGGGCGCCTGGGTGGCGCAGTCGGTTAAGCGTCCGACTTCAGCCAGGTCACGATCTCGCGGTCCGTGAGTTCGAGCCCCGCGTCAGGCTCTGGGCTGATGGCTCAGAGCCTGGAGCCTGTTTCCGATTCTGTGTCTCCCTCTCTCTCTGCCCCTCGCCCGTTCATGCTCTGTCTCTCTCTGTCCCAAAAATAAATAAACGTTGAAAAAAAAATTTTTTTTTTAAAAAAGAAAAAACCTAAACCTAACACCCAGACATATGCGGTTAGTATCTTTCTAGTCTTATAAACATGCTGTTTTATCATTTGCTGTTTTGCCTAATGAAAGTAGCATGGCTGTCATTCTATGTCAGTAATTGTATTTCTGCAATATTATTTGTCACGCTCACATGATTTTCTATCTTACGTATGTGCTATAGTTTGATTAGTCCCTGCTTTAACCATTTAGACAGCTGCCAGTTTCAAGAACAACATTGCAGTGAGTGTCTCTAATTAAATCTTTGTATACCCCTTAATTTTGGGCTAGAAGCAATATTGCTGTCTTGAAAGGTCTTCATATTTTTAAGATGTAGCTTGGGCTTGGTTGGTTTCTTGATACTAATGGGAAATGCTACTCCTGCGAAGTCTATAGGATTTGTGCAAGACTCCACATCTCAAAAAATTAAAATATATTTAAGGAGGTCTATTTTAGCAGGATGGGAAATAAATAACTTTATTAGTGTGGAGGATGCACCCAACAAGTTGAAACAGATCTTGATAATCGGGGTTGACACAGTTTGGTTTTGTCAGCTAAATAAATATTCTTTGCCAGTTCCATTTTCATTTTATTTCAGTGCTGGCTTTCTATGAAAAGTGAGCAAAAGACAAGTTTCATATATAGCTAAGTGAGATGAGGTTTTAGCTTTTCAATCTAAACCAGATGGATAGCTTTTTTAGTTTTTCCCATAAATTTTGCAACGTTTTCCACTGTCATCTTGTCAACTAAAACGATCAAGAGCCAGAAGTTTAAGAACATGTTCTCAGGTTTGCCTCAAGAATTAGTCAGTCCTGGGTTTTTTTCCTCCAATTAGCTGAATGTATAAATTGTTCTCAGTTCAAAAATTTGAGAAAATTCTTACAGTTGTATTAAACTTTGTTGTTTTAGGTTTTACAGTTGTTTGTCTGGATGGGACCTAATCTGAAGGTCCAGAAAGGCTGCGTTTATTCAGTTATGAGTAGCAGACGCCCAGAGTGCCCCGGGGGTGTGCGGTTGCTGCTACCCATGTTGAGTCTCGGCTACTCACCGTGCTTTCTGCAGTGGTCGTTTTTGTAAAGAGGTGACAAAGTGTCAGCGCTTAATGGTGACAACAAAGTACCTTCGTGCCCAGTTAATTCCCAGCCACAAAGGAAATGAGCAGTCGGTGATCCAGGCTCTCCATCTGGGGGAGGCTGTTTCCCTGTGAGGTGTATGGTGTCTGCAGGGAGACAGTAAAGAAACTTCCTGTAGATGTCTGATCGGACCGTTCGTCCCCGGGGGAGGTGCCTTCACTGCTGCCGATGGCGTGGCCGCCCCTGGAAAGGAGTGGTTCGAGTGTGAGCAGTGCTCAGGAAGCACCAGACCCAGGGCTGAGCTCCTTTGGGCAACTGCATGTGGCTGTCCTACGTGACAAGAGCAATTTGGACCTACTACTATCCGAGTGTGAGGGCCGTAAGATCTGGTGTTGCAGTTACTCCTGCTCCAGTCCTTGAGGGCAGCGTAGGTTGGGAGTGGCCTGTAGGGGATTTCCAGTTACAGCCCTTGGACAGGCACTAGCATCGGGTCCAGAATTTAGACAAATAGAAGTAGGGCAGGACCTTGAAGAATGATAGGAAACAGTAGTTACAGAGTGTTTTTTCTGCTGTTAGCTAAGCACTGTAGTAAGCATTTCACATGTGTTATCACCTTTAATCCTGTTTTCACCCCCAAATAAGGGGATGAAATAAGGACTCTGAGACTTGAAGAGGTCAGATCACATCCAGGTCACACTACTGGTCAGTGCAGAGATGGTTCCCTCCAGTCTCTGCTCTTCCCTACCACGCTGCATTGCATCCTGGATGTTCTTACATAGCCACGTAGGCATTTGTGCTTCTAGTACCTGCTGGGTACGGTGCATTATTTTTAGCTATTATCCCAAGTAAGGGAAATTTCATTTAACTCCCTTTTTATTGATATGCAAACTGTGTCTTGGGACAGTGTTCCTGAAATCCGGGTCTAGGTCTACCTGACTCCAAGGCCTGGAGGGAAAGTATGACAAGAGCCAGGCAGCTTGGATTGTATCCTGGCTTCGCGTCAAATCAACACCGGGATCTTGGGCACGTGGCTTAATTCCATTATGCCTCAGTTCCCTCATCTATAAAGCGGGGATGATGAATCCCTTCCTCACCCGCCGTTGTGAGAATTAAATGAACTACTACATGTGAAATACTCAGCACGGGGCCCAGCTCGGTGATGAGTGCATCATAAACATACAGTGTGTCCCTCACACTTCCCCAGCTCACCGGATTCACAGGGTGTGCAAGAGAAACAGAAGCAACACGGCCAAGTGTGCACATCAGGCTTTCCTTGACCCTCAGGTGATGAGCACCAGCTCCGTGCGAGAGGCTGTGCTGGGAAGAGAGCCAAAACCTCAGTTGCCTCCTTGTGTGGAGGACTTGCTGAGTGTCTGGTCTGTGTCCAGCCTGCACACGGTATGTCAGCTAACCCCCACGGCAGAACAGTTCCTTGTGTAGCACGTGCACACAGTGAAGCCCTGGGAAGTTGAGTAACTTGGCCACAGCCGCCTCTGTTGTTTAGTTCAGTGCTAGAGCGGGGACCCGATGGCTCCAGGAGCACAGTGACTCTCCTCAGTAGTACTGGCTGCCATTTAGTGGACTGCCTGCCCTAAAAGGTGCGGAGGTGTAGGGATAGTATTGCCCTGTTACAGAAAAGGAAATTGAGAAGCCCAGATGTTCACTAACTTGCTGAGCATCAGGCAGCTTGTAGGAGAGGGGGGTATCAGACTCTCTGGGAGCCGGGGAGGAGTTTGAGAAGGCAGTTTTAATATATTAGTTTCCTAAAATAAACCCTAGAGTTTGACACTTGACAAAGTCCTGGCTGGAGGAACACACAGAACGTACAGGGAAAAAGCTCGTTCATTACATGAATTTTTAACAATTGAAAAACTGCTCTACAGCATGTGCTTCTGTTTTCCTGTCTGTAGGGTGGAAACAGCACCCATCTCAAAGGACAGTTGTGACGAGTCCGGGAGGCTATGGACATCAATCCCCCTACCCCCGCCCCCCCCCCGCCCCCCGCCCCTAGACAGCACATGAGCAAAGTCAACGTCATTCCTGGTTCCCTCCCGCCCCCACCCTAGGTGAAACTGGTTCTCTGGGCCATCTCGCTTCTTTCTCATTGCAAGCCTGACTGAAGATGTGAGAGTTCCCTTTCTGGCAGGCAGTAGCTTCACGGAGTACCTGTCCTGTCCTTGGAATTGTTACTTGAACAGTTGAGAGACAGGCTGTCTATAGTCTAATTAGAGAGTTGACCTCATGCCCATAAAACTAATGAACAGAGTCAGTCTTAGGCAGTTACGGGTGTAATATTGAACCCTCCACTGTCTCTGAGCATCTCTTGAAGTCTGTGATGGTGTGATGTCTGCATGCGTTGGCCCACATTTGGGTCCCACCCGCTGAGAGGCTGATGCATAGAAAGGAGCAGCTCCTCTCATAGCTGGGTTCTCCCCTGAGCTCTGCTTTGTGATTCTCTGAGCCCTCATTTTTTAACAGTCACAGAAAACAGTTCACTTTTCCGTTCTTCTTTGCTAGTTATATGCTCTAGGGCAGTGTTTCACAAACTGAGTTCCAGGACATACTCTATATGCAGGAGGTTTAACAAGTGTAGCTTGAAAAAAGGACAAGGTGGTCAAATAAGTTTGCCTTAACCGCACAGCCTCTCAAGACCTGTAATATGCAAGTGGCCTCTGGTGCTGCCGGTTTGATGTGTGGCATTTCCACAGCCTTCCTGGGGATCTCTCAGGGGATTAGGGTCTCAGGAAACACACTTGGGATGGCTTTATTAGGAGTACCATTTTTAGCTTGTAAAGATCCAGGGGAGAGGGAGAGGTGTAGGAACTGATGTTAATCCGAAGCTTGGGGGAAACAGGCAGGCTGCCACCTCCTGGCCTCTCTTCTCTGCAGGGGTCTGGGTGAGGGCGGCTGCTCAGTGAAAGGCTAGGAGGGGGACACACAGGTGTTTACAGGAGAGGGGCGAAGCCTCCAGAAGTTGTCAAGAATCGGGAGTTCTGTGTACATTTTGTGTGTCAGCGCTGTGTGTATTTCTCTCCTTCATCCCTCACAAAAGCTGAGCAAGGCAGGTCAGGTAGCCTTAACCTTTGTTAAAGAGCTTCGTTACTACCCTTGTTGAAACTAAGGGAGCTCGAGTAACTTGCCCAGCGCCGCCCGACTAGTGGGAGCATTCAGACGCCGGTCCACTTGATCGAAAATCGGTAGCAGACGCCGTGTCCTGTTGATATTGTGCAAATAATCCCTGTGGTGCGGGGTGCTTGAGTTGACCTGTGGGAAATCTCTGTCCCCTTCTGGTAGTTGACACAGGAGGATGAATGTGCACACGAATAAGGCTACACTGGGGGGTACAGGCCTGACAATTCCATGACCGGGAAGGAGTCTGGACTGGTCCCTGCATCCCGGCAGTCACCTGCCCGGCTGTCAGGCCTGCCTCCGCTACGGACCTGGAGTACCCTTGGCCTCTTGTTGAGGCTAAAACCCATCCTGATCTGGTCCCGCCACAGGCTGTCATGCATACTGCTTTCCTCCCTTCGGGCCTTTGTCCGGGTGAGGGCACCGAAGCAGAAGGGGTGAGTCACTCGCCTCAGGTTACTCAGGAGTTTGGAAGCTAGCCACAGCTTGGGGCCTGAGTGCCTTCTGCCAGGCCTGTAGGTTCCGCGAAGGCAGGGCTTGTCTGAGTCACTCCTTGTAGCCACAGCAGCGAGCAGAGTCCCGGACACAGCGCGTGCTCAGGCTGACTCCAAGGCGGGATTGCCCTCCTGCAGGGGCCTTGTTGCTATGTGCGGCCTGACAGGCTTCTCTCTCCTCAGCACGGCCCCCCAGGTGCTGAATACCAGCTCTCCAGCCCAACAGGCAGAGAACGAAGCCAAAGCCAGCTCTTCCGTCTCAATCGACGAGTCCCAGCCCACCACAAACATCCAGATACGGCTCGCCGACGGCGGGAGGCTGGTGCAGAAGTTTAACCACAGCCACAGGTGCCTTGCGCCGTCTGGCCTCGCTTGCTTGGGGAGGGCTCCCTAAACACCAGCGGGTGCTCCATGCGGTCCCCGAAGGGGGCAGCAGGATGGGAAGGTCTGAAGCCTGTGGTTCTAGTCCCCACTCTTCTGTTAAGTGCGGCCCGTGACTGCTCACTTCGTGCCTATAAAGTTAGGGGACTGGACTTCTCAGGGTCTTTTTAGCCCCCACAGTGTGTGTTCACAGGAAATTTCATGGCAGAGCCTGAGTGCAGAACAATAAAATCTGATCTGCTGTGGTTAATGGAGAGGAGAAGGGGACACAGCACCAGCCTCCCTTCCAACTGGGTGTCCCTCCCCCCAGGGGATCTCTGAAAACCACTGGGCTGTGTAAGTCTCTTCTAGATCTGCCCTTCGAAAATTCTAGAATACCTGCTCTACTATTTCAGATCATCTGGGCTGGATCAAAGCAAACTGCCAACCCCATGTGAAAGATGGGGAAACTAAGGCATGGAGAGATTGCAGAGATTAGGGGAGGACTGTTAAACCAGTATTCTAGGTATTTGGCAAACGCCTTTTTCTAGGATAAGAGTATCCATATTTCATCAGGCATAGGCCAACTAAACCAGAAGCACGTGTGGGGCCCAGGGAACGGCTTGACAATCCTTGAGTGCTGACAGGGGGTCACATGTGGGCTAAGTCCTGAAAAGGTTTGATTAGGATTACAGGACAGGAATCAGGCAGAGGAGCCTTGAGGGACCCCAATGTTGGCAGGAAGCACAGCATGAGGAAAATCTAGAAGGCGGGACATAGCAAGGGGAAGGAGCATGGGGGTCAAATTAGGTAGGGCTTGGGATCACAGTAAGGAAGTGGTGTTTATCCCACGGAAACTGGGAGCAGTCGTGAAGGGTTTTAGGCAGGGGAGTGCCGTGATCTGACGTGCTTCCAAGTGAGTGCTTTGGCTGCCCTGTGGAGAAGGAAGGCCGGGGGCTATGGACGGCAGAGGCAGGCCCTGCTCACCCCCTTCCCCACTCACCCCCCCGCTCTACCAGGATCAGCGACATCCGACTCTTCATCGTGGATGCCCGACCGGCCATGGCTGCCACCAGCTTTGTCCTCATGACTACCTTCCCGAACAAAGAGCTGGCTGACGAGAGCCAGACCCTGAAGGAAGCCAACCTGCTCAACGCCGTCATCGTGCAGCGGTTAACATAACCGCCCGCCTGGCCGGCAGCCTCCTCTCCCTCCTGTGTCCCCCTTGGCCGGCCGCCCCACGGGGACCGCCCCTCCCGCCCCCTCCCGCACACCCAGCAGGCCAGTGCCACGTCTCCTCCGTAGCTCTGGGTTCTTAGATCTCGGTTGGACATTTGTTTTCTCCTTAGTTGCATTTCCTGGGTTTTTGTGACGATCAATGGACTTTAAAGAAAAAAATAAAAATGACCAAAAAAATGGAAGGATATCACCAGCACGTTGTATGGAACGTCTCCCACAGAAGCCGGCTTTCATTGCTTTAAAATCACACTACTCTCCAGGGCGTGCGGGGAGGAGCCTGCCTTCCACCGTCTCTGCTTAAACATTGCTTGTGGCACATGACACCCATCCGCTGGCATCCACCCGCCAGCCCCGAGAGGACTGGTGGGCTTCCCCCGTTACTGGGAAGGGGGTCGGGCGCTTGTAGAGAGAGGCTCTGCAGCCTCTTGCTCCCACAAGAACATGCCTCTTGCCCGGATACAACTGGGCAGCAGCAGGGGTGCCTGAGTGTGAGGTCAGGTCTGGATGCACAGAGCCCTTCAGGTGAAAATACTTCCCTGCACTCCTTTCACTCAGACGCTGGGAGATTCCAGCTCCCCGGGCCTTGGCCAGTTGAGATTCTAGCGATGCCTCTCTGTCCCAGCCCTTCTCCCTCGTCTGGACTGTCGCCCTGATGTTCTCGGCTGCGCTGCCGTTGCCTTGGTCGCTCCACGTGCAGAGATCTGTACCTGGGAGATCAGGTGTTCTCTCACTGGGAAACGGCTCACACCGGCCCACACGAGTGCAGGGTTAGGGCGCCTTGGCCCGGAAGAGGAACAGAATCAAAATGTCACCGAGCTATCCATCCACTAGTGGTGAAGGGGCAAATCAGGTGGTGAAGAAAGGGCGAGCTGCCCGTGCTACAAGCCCCTTTTACGGTGTTAGCCTTTGTAGGAGGCTCCCGCTGAGTCCGTTTTGAGGGGGAGAGCAGTGTCCGTGGCCTTGGTGTGCCGGTCCCGTCCACAGTTCTCTGCCCTGCTGACTTCCGACAGGCAGCAACTCAGGGAGTAGTTCCCCCGTGAAGACCCCCTCCCGTAAGCGTGCTTCCTGTGCGAAGCTGGGAGAGGAGGTCGCCAGGGTCTTCAGATGGAAGTCTTTCCACCTCCCTATCAGAGGAACCACAGACAGGATCGCCACTGTCTCAAAGTCTCCCGGTCTTGAAACCTAATGTGCCTCAGCCCTCTTCCCAGGCGCTCATCACCACACACTTTTCTCTTCCCGCTTTACGCCTGCGGCGAGCAAAGAACACGACACCCAGCCAGGGCTAGCGAAGGGCTTGGCGTTCCACCCCGTGCCCACCCCAGGAAAGGGACGTGGCTTGGTGTTCCCCATCCCACACTGGCGGAGGGGGGCCTGCCGGGACAGCAACATCCATAGCGTGTCCGGCAGACGGAGGTGACCGTGGAAACTAAGTGCGGGTCTGGAAAAACTAAATTGTCGTCCCCCTGCCTGTTAAAGACCAGAATGAGGATAGTGGAGTTTGGTAGCTTCTAATGGGTTGCTCTGAAGAAGTGTAGTCCCAGTAGTGTAATAACTACTGCAAAATCTAAAGCCCAAGTCACATAGCTGGTAAGTGGTAAGGTGCCGTCTGCTTCTAAGGCTCGTGCTCTTAACCACCCTGCCCTCTACATACACTCCCTCCCCCAGTCCCTGGCCCTGCACGCATACACTCTGCTTACGTTAATTCTGCTTGCATCAATGAGCACACACCCAAAGAGATCATCAAAACACCACTTAGAACCTGCATCATCTAGAAGAGTTTACAAAGGGCTCTTGGGATTCCCAACCAGCCCTGGGAAGTGGGTGAGGAAGCTGACATAGTTGTAATTGTTGCAGCCACCCCAGTTCAGACAGACTGGGTGTCTGGCCCAAGGTCAGAGGGACTATGGCCACCGAGCCAGGGATCACCCTGGTCCAGATCCAGGCCGGGCAAAGATGTTTTTAGCCCTAGTTTTCTGTTTTGGGTGGCTCAGGTGGAAAGGTCCAGTCACCCAGATAGGCTTTCACAGGTTTAAAAACAAATAACCACTGGTTCTGGGGGGTCTGAATGCAGGGCAGTCTTTCTCAACTAGACATTCCGTTCATCTATGGGAGTATTTTGAGTCCTTGCCAAAGTTGGTTGGTTGGTAAGGGAACCTCCTGTCATTACACGGGCCAAGGACGTATCGCAAAGCATGGGATGTGTCCTGATGGAACGATGTTTAAAATTCAGCACCGAGTGATGGGGCACCTGGGTGGCTCATTCAGTTAAGCGTCTGACTTTGGTTTTGGCTCAGGTCGTGAGCTCACGGTTCGTGAGTTCAAGCCCACATCGGGCTCCATGCTGACCATACGGAGCCTGATGGGGATTCTCTCTCTCCCTCTCTCTCTCTCTCTCTCTCTCTCTCTCTCTCTGCCCCTCCCCCCTCAAAAATAAATAAAACTTAAAAACTACCTAAAATAAATAAAATTCAACACCAAACGAAAAACATTAGTTAACTGGGCTGATGATGCCTCCTCACCGAGTTCAGCTTAAAAGCGAGCATGTGGGCCAGAGGCCGGGCGCAGCTCTACGCCTTTGGGTGGCATTGACAAAGTGCCCTCCAGGGACTCCTTAAGGTTGACCTGGAGCTCACGGAGGGAAGTAGCTGGTGCAGAAAGGTGGGTTCGCTGCTCCCCGCCCTCTGCCCTAGCCAGCAGCATGTTCAGAGGGGACTGTTCCAGGACTGCCTCCCAGGGCCAAAGACAAGGTCTTCCTTCTTTAAGTGGGTTCTGCTCCTGTTCACGGGTGGTAGCTGTGCCCCGCCCCCCCCTTTCCGGGTCCAGTCTTCTCAGGCCAGGACAGGGAAGCAGAGCAGAAACCTTACGCTGTGGACTTCGAGTGTCCCACCCGGTCACCGGCTGAGCAGCTCGTGCGTCTGTGACTTCTCTCTCCGCGGCCCTGAGCCTCACCCCACGTCCCGTTCATCAGCAAGTCCTCTGGGCTCAGCTACACACGCGTCCCAGATCAGGCCGCTTGTCCTCCCCTTGCAGTGCCCCAGCCCAGGCGCTGTCATCTCTGCCGGTGACAACTGCCCTTACCCCACTGATGCCCTGCTGCTGCCGTTGCCCGGCAGTCTGCTCACATACAGGCGCCACACCTGTCACTTCTTTCCTTTAAAGCTCTCAGGTGCTCCCCCCCCCCCCCCCCCCCGCCGCCCCAATCTCTGGAAACTGCTCATTGAGGCCTGAAGAGTTCTGCAGGGCTGGCCCCTCGCGATCCCCTTGTCCTGCCTTATTTTTCTTCTTATCCTGCCTCTGGTGCATTGTATGTTCTATGTGTCTGTTCACTCTTGTCCCCTGAGCACCTGCCATGGTGCCTGATGCATAGCAGGTCCCCCACAAATAACTGGTTGGATGAACCTGCGAAACAAAGATAAGACCTCCCGGTCTAAAGGATGACAGGATGACTACCAACCGTGCTGCTCGGCAAGGCCCCATGGAGTAGGTGCTCCAGTAACTGCGGTCCCTCCCTTCCCCCCAAAGCAGGTGCTCGTTCAGCCACAGGGGGGCATCGTTGCAAAGGGCACCTGTTGCTTCCAGCAAAATCACTTAAAAAGGTGGAGCTGAAGACAGCCGCGTTTGTAGGTGGGGGTGGGGGCGGTGGCAGGGTGTGAAGGGAATGCCCTCTAGCACTTTCTCTGCCCTGCCTGAGCTGGACTAGGGAGTTTAGCAAGGGCCAGTTACCCTCTATATTGAGCACCTCAGGCCTTCAATGTCAAGACCAGGTCTTTAGTTACGAGTGATGATAATAGCTGCATCCATTATTTGAGCAATATCTTTGTGCCAGGCCCTGTATGTACCTTACCTCATGTAGTCTGACAACGACCCAAAGGTACTATGGTTAGCTCATTTTATGAGAGTCTCAGCATGGTAAAGGAACTAACCTCAAGTCCCACCGCCCACACTGATGAAAAGGCAGAACCAAGATTTGAATCCCCAACTGTCTGACCACCAAACTACTGTGGAGAAGGCAGGCCCAAGGACAGAGGCAGGGGGGAATGACTAGGGCAGAGGGGAAATCAGGGAGGGCTTCTTAGAAGAGGGCACCCTTGGGGCGCCTGGGTGGCCCAGTCGGTTAAGCGGCCGACTTCGGCTCAGGTCGCGATCTCACGGTCCGTGGGTTCGAGCCCCGCGTCGGGCTCTGTGCTGACAGCTCAGAGCCTGGAGCCTGTTTCAGATTCTGTGTCTCCCTCTCCCTGACCCTCCCCTGTCATGCTTTGTCTCTCTCTGTCTCAAAAATAAATAAACGTTAACAAAAAAAAAAAAAAATTAAAAAAAAAGAAGAGGGCACCCTTGAGCTGGGTTGTGAAAGGTGATCAAGGGTTGGTTCTTTGACAAAGAAGAACAAAGGCTTTCCTTCCTTAAGAGACAACCCCGGAGGATGTGTGGTGTTGGGCAGGCAGATGGGGCTGACTCTGAGAGGGAGCCAGTACCAGGGACAGCATCTGGTCCCCTACTGAGGAGTGAGAGTAAGTCCCACCCCCACCGCCCCCCCCCCCGCCCCCGTCAGACTTGTGAGATGGGAACAAACTGATGAAACCAAGAACGGACCACAGCGGCGAGGGTCCAAGCCCTTCCTCCTCGACTGGCCTCTCTCTGCTCCACGGTTTTCTCATTTGTAAAGTGTGTTCTCCGCAGAGTTCAAGGAATCAACATACCTAATGCTCTCAGGCCAGTGACCTGAATTGTCAGGACCAGTCTCCCTAACCTCTGAGTTCCTGTGTCCCCAGATCAGCCAGTACCATTGGTTTTGACCAACATGCTTGCACCTCCAGGGCAGATGGGGACATCCAAACTCCCCACCAGTGATAGGGTTTGTCAGATTTCAGACTGACAAGGTGGTGGGTCAGCTCCGGTGACCCTTGTACCCTCTCTCTCTGGGCCCAGGGTATGTCCTTTTCAGCCAAGAACCTGAAAGTCGAGGTCCCAATCGGCTGAGCCCCAGAAGGCTCTTACCAGGTGAGCTATCACTGATCCCTCGATCCCAAGATGAGACAGCTTTCCCTCCAGACAGGCCAGACAGGTCCCCAAATCCCAAGTGGTGGCCAGAATTCGAGAGAGACTTTGAAGTCTGAGCACTCTCAGCTCACCAGCCAGATGACAAGAGATCTGAAGTGGAGGGGGGAGGGGGGGAGCCCCTGGGGACAAGAGTTATCACAAAGGCCCAACAATTATCTAAACCAAGTTCTTGAAGCCCCAAGGGCTCAGGTAGAAGTAAGCAAGAGACAGTTTTCCCACGGCCCTGAGCTAGACCTGATTTGAATTTCACCCCACCCTTTCCTGGCTGTGTGTCCTTGGACCAGCTTCTCCCCTCTCTGACCCTTAATGCCCTCATTTCTTTTTTTTAATCTTTATTTATTTTTGAGAGAGAGACAGAGTGCGAGCAGGGGAGGAACAGAGAGAGAGGGAGACACAGAATCGGAAACAGGCTCCAGCTCTGAGCTGTCAGCACAGAGCCCGACGCGAGGCTCGAACTCACGGACCGCGAGTTCGTGACCTGAGCTGAAGTCGGCCGCTTAACCCACTGAGCCACCCAGGCGCCCTTAATGCCCTCGTTTCTAAAGGAAGAGAGTCATTATAACTTGTTCAGATGGTTACTGTGAGAATTAAGTGAAACAGTCCATAGAGGCTCACACTTGAGCACCCAGTGTTACTTGGTCAGGGGCAGGAAGTAGAGACTATGAACTGAGACCAGTGAGCTTGCTAACAGCCCTCTGTTTTCACCAGGGGCAGCTGGGATCTTGAGCACAAGAAAATGCGTTTTCTAAAATCCAGATCTCTTGAAGATTTAAAACATTTAAACAAGTGAGAGATGTGTAGACCACCGTATCCATTGGCCAGCAAGGGTTGGTAAGCACCTGCTTGGTGCCGGGGCCAAGGGTTCACGGTCGGCCACCAGGTTCCTCCAGGGTCCCATCCCATGTACAGTCTGCAGAGAAGGACAGCAAGGATGGTGGGGGGGGGGGGGGAGAGACCCAGAGAGCCTTCTCCAAGGAGGAGACTTTGGGGCTGAGAACTGGTTGTTGCACAGGAAATCAACCAGGTGGTCAGAGAGTAGGTGAAGAACGTTCTAGGAGGAGGAACAGAAGACAGAAAGGCCAGTTAGCTCAAGAGAGTGTGGTGCACACGTGAATGAGTGAACGGCCTTGAATCGGTCTTTGTAAGACCTTTCCAAATGAATTTAAATGCCCATCAACCCGGATGGTTACGTCGATTATGGATACATTCACATAGCGGACACAGTACAGCCATTTGTAACCACTGAGTTCTCCGGACATGGAAAAGGATGTTCTCTAAGGTACCTGGTAAGTCATTTCGAGGAATAGCGTTTACCACGGGGCAGACACTGTTCTCAGCATTTGATGGGTATTAACTCGTGATCCTTACACCAACCCCATTCGAGAAAAGGAAAAGAGAAACATGCAACATAGGTTACTTGTGCAAAGTCACTCAGCCAGCAGGTGGAGGAAGCAGGATTTGAACTTGGGACTGGATCCAATGTCTGTGCTGGACCATTTCCCCTCCCTCCCTCGGAATGTGCAGTTGGCTTCTGTAGGGGAGGCAAAACTTTACCTCTACCCATCTTAGTTTTCAGCCGGGACTTGAACAAAACTTAGACTAACAAGAGAAAAAACTTTTATTAAGTCATGCAGCACACATTACACGGGGAAACCTAATGAAAAGTAACCCAAAATGGCAGCTTAGAATTCCAGCTTAGATAGCATCTTCAACAAGGAACAATAAATTTGCCAAGAAATGACAAGGCAAAGGGAAATGGCTTAAGGCTTCTGAGGTCAGAAGGCTGTGGAACGGTAAATATATGAGAGGGAATGGAGGAAGGTTTGCAAATTCCTCTAGTGTCATCTCTAGATTTATGTCTGTCTCCAATAAAAGAAGAATTTATACCCTGCCTTTAGGCAGAAAAGAGGGAGCTTTTTTTCCTGGGCTTGCTGCTTCTTAACTGCCTTCAGCTCAAAATACTTTTTAAGTCAAAGAGGCATATTTTGGGCTGACATATTCTGGTTTCCTTCACTTCCACCCATGTAAAATAAAATGGTTAGAAACATGTATTTGATTATATCTACATAGACACCCCCCCCCAATTCCGGAAAAACACACCAGACAGCAATTGTGGGTATGGGGAGATAGGACACCTGGGTGACTGAGGGATGGTGTGGGAGGGGGACTTATCTATATTGCCTTTTCTTTGCTTTTTGCTTTAGAATTTTGTACCATGCACTTTTTTGGGGGTCGGGGGGCAAGTGACAAGGGGCGGGGAGGTTGAGAGAGAGAAGCAGGGCTCACCCAGAGCTCGCGTTTTACCCGAAGCGTGGGGCTTGTGTGACTCGAAATCACAAACTGTGGGGGCGCCCGGCTGGCTCTGTCAGTTAAGCGGCCGACTTCGGCTCAGGTCATGATCTCGCGGTCCGTGAGTTCGAGCCCCGCGTCGGGCTCTGGGCTGACAGCTCGGAGCCTGGAGCCTGTTTTAGATTCTGTGTCTCCCTCTTTCTCTCTCCTCCCCCGCTCGTGCTCTGTCTCTCTCCTCTCAAAAATAAATAAACGTTAAAAAAAATTTAAAAAGGAAAGATATTAACAGTAATTTTTCCTGATTATCCCCGATCATCTGAAACATCTGAACCCACAAGACTTACTGTCCTCCATGATCCACCGTCACCGCCCAAGATAATGACGTCATTTAATGCGGATCCTTCCTGACTTCTTCACTGTGATGACAGTTGCGAGCCATCAGTGAGCGCTTCCTTCCTGCCAAACAATTCCGAGCCCTTCAGACGAAAACTTTCCACAACGGAATTATAACTGTGGCGCTCAAAACAGCCTTGTGAAGTGTGTATCATTTGTTCTCCGTTTTACAGGTGAAGAAACTGAGGCACAGACGGTAAGATGAGTTGTCCTGCCCCCTTATCCCCCCCGCCCTCCCCACACCGGGCTCCTTGCTGTTCCTCAGGCATCGCTGGCATGCTCCCACCTCCCAGCTTTTGCACATGCTTTTCCCTCTGCCTGGAACACGCTTCCAGATCTTTACACAGCCCACCCCACCGCCACACGCGCACACACACACGCGCGCACTGTATGTAGGTCTCTGATCAAATGCCACCTCCTGGAAGGCCTCCCCTGACCCCCACCCCCTTCAACCAGCTTTGTTTTGCTTCATAACCATGTTTACCACCGGCCATAGTCATTCATCCCTTCACTTACGTAGCAAGGCCCTCCAGTGCGCCAGGTACTGTTCTGAGTACTGGGGCTCCAGTGAGGAAAAGACAGACGCAGGTTCCACCCTCACGGAACTGAAGCCCTCGGGGAAACAGAGATTATTCCACTCTGACTCCTAACAGCAGGCCTATATCCCGGCTCCATTTATGAGCCGTGTGGCTTAGTCCCTAACTTTTCTGAGCCTCCGATCTCCTGTCTGTAAAACTGGGCTAATCACAGAGCCCCCACCACGAGGGCTGTTGCAAAAACAAAATGAGGCAGTGGTGCCTGGCTGGCCCAGTGGGTAGCACGTCCGATTCCTCATCCCAGTGTCGTGAGTTTGAGCCCCATGTTGGGTGTAGAGATTAAATTTTTAAAAATGAAATCTGAGGGGCACTTGCGTGGCTCAGTCGGTTAAGTGACCGACTCTTGGAGTTCAGTACAGGTCATGATTTCACGGTTTGTGAGTTCAAGCCCTGCATCGAGCTCCACACCGACAGTGCGGAGCCTGCTTAGGATTCTCTCTCCCGCTCTCTGCACCTCCCCAGGGCATGTGTGCGCGAGTGCTCTCTCTCAAAATAAATAGACTTTTTTTTTAATATAATTCTTTTAATGTTTATTTATTTTTGAGAGAGAGAGAGACAGACTGCGAGCAGGGGAGGGGCAGAGAGAGAGGGAGACACAGAATCCGAAGCAGGCTCCAGGCTCCGAGTCGTCAGCCCAGAGCCCGATGCAGGGCTCGAACTCACGAACCGCGAGATCATCATCTGAGCCGAAGTCGGAGGCTCAACCGACTGAGCCACCCAGGCGCCCCTCAAAATAAATAGACTTTTTGAAAAAAGTTTTAAAAAATGCCATGAGCTAATAAAAAAGCAACTGTTCAGTAATTATTAACAGTTGTCATTAGGGTTGCGATTGTCATCCTTAGGCGCCACAGGGAGATAGAAGTAGTCATTATTTCCGCCCTCAAGGAGGTGGTAGATGGGTCAGGAAGACACATATGGATGACAGCAAGACACCAAGGTTTCCCAGAGCAGGCAGAGAGATCAACGGGGACAGAGAACGCATGAAAGAGAAAGTGTGTGTTGAGCCAGGGCTCAAGGGGGGTGGGATTTGGAGAGATGGGGGCTGGGGAGGGAAGGGTCTCCACACAGGCCTCTCTGCACAGAGGTACGGAGGCGGGACAGAGCACACGGGCCTAAGTGTGCTTCTCCCTTCTTGTCCCCCCTCGGAGAGAGTGCACGCGATGGCTGGGCACCTTCAGCTGCCTCTCCTGCCTGGTGCTGGTTCTGGGACTGAAGGAACAGCCCCGTAAGGGAGCTGGTATGGCAGCTAATAGGTTTAAGAGGGTGGGAGTGGCCTCATGCCCCGGGGGACTGTAGGAGACTGTAGGGGACACCCAGACAAAGAAGAGATGCACCCAGAACTCTCAAGTGAGGCTCAGTCCTACCCTGAACTTGGCCGAACCCTAGAAGGGTGGCAGAGCGGAGGCCAGCCTGGCCAAAGTCACTTTGCCCTGGTGTGGATGGAGCAGCCCAGGTGTGACAATTGTTTTTCTCTCCTGCCCGTCTGCTCTGTCAAGGTCACCGACACCTCCCCACCGCCAACGTCCACTGGCCACTGCTTTGGCCCCTTGTCCTCCCGGCAGCCTCCATATAGCCTCCACCTCAGGGCTTCCAGAGGCCCTGCTCTCACCCACCTGACTTTCCCAGCCTCCTTTGTGGGATCGTCGGTCGATTGGTTGGTTGGTTGGTTGGTTGGTTGGTTGGTTGGTTTTGAGCACTTTCTTACTTCCTATCACTACAAGATGCTCCAGGCTCATGTGGTATATTTCCTACCCCAGTCCTAGAATCGGGTATTTCTTCAAGGAGCCCAGGTTCCTTTCACTGGACTATGGTATTAGAAACCAAGGTCTGGGTGCTAAGTGTGTTCTTGCTCTTTGCGTGTCTTTCTTTTAGGCCCTGGCAGCCAACAGAGCAAAGAAATATATGTGTGTATACTCATCTGTAATATACACATAGCCATAAATATTTCTGCACGTAACCATCTGTATCTATATTA
Source organism: Herpailurus yagouaroundi (assembly GCF_014898765.1). Lineage (NCBI taxonomy): Eukaryota > Metazoa > Chordata > Mammalia > Carnivora > Felidae > Herpailurus > Herpailurus yagouaroundi. The sequence goes on along the minus strand of NW_024412427.1, from coordinate 15,071,931 downwards.
AATTTAACATAGTTCTTACTAACAGCTCTTTTTACTGCTTTTTTATAATGTCTATTTCATTGCTGAGATTATCTATTTTTTCCCTTCATTTCAAGGCAATTTCTAATTGATTGTTGAAGCATTTTTAGGATGGCTGCTTTCAGGAGCGCCTGGGTGGCTTAGGTGGTTGAACGTCCAACTTCAGCTCAGGTCACGATCTCAGGGCTTATGAGTTGGAGCCCCGTGTCGGGCTCTAGGCTAACAGCTCAGAGCCTGGAGCCTGCTTTGGAGTCTGTGTCTCCCTCTCTTTCTGCCCCTCCCCTGCTTGTGCTCTGTCTCTCTCCCTCTCTTTCTCAAAAGTTAATAAACATTAAAAAATATTGTTTTAAATGATGGCTGCTTTCAGACCTTCTCGGATAATTCCAACATCGGATTCATCTCAGTACTAGAGTCAATCGATTTGTTTTTCTCACTCAATTTGCGGTTTTCTGGGTTCTTATTAGGGTGGGTGATTTTAGGCATATCCTTGTCATCTTGTCTATTATGTTTGGGAACCCTGGGTCCTCTTCAAACCCTTTATTTTAGCAGGCAGGCACCCTGTTCAGGTTTACCGTGCAGGTCCTGGACTATTTTGGTGAGCTGTGGTTCCAACGACAGCTTAGTGTTCAGAGCCTTCGCTGTATTATTTTGCTCATTGTGGTTTATCTGGTATCACTGGGTCTTCGGGGGCTAGAAGGGGTTTCCCCAGGCCTCGCTGCCCCGTGTCTCGTGGTAGGGAGGGAAGTGTCAGCCCTGCTGTGGTTGCTTATTCTGCCAAGGCCCTTCCTGGCTGTTCTACCTGCTCACCCCCATGTCTCCCTGGGGGGAAGGGGGGTGCTTCTCCTGAGTGCTTACTGTAAGCAGTGCTGGGCTCACCTGACATTGGCAGGGAGGCTCCCTCCAATCCCGGGCTGCCTACCTGAGCCAGACAGACGGGGGCACGTGGCTGGTTCTACATGGTAGACTGGTCTCCTAAAGCTCTTGTGGCAAATTACCACAGACTTGGTGGCTTAAAACAAACAGAAATTTATTCTCTCAGTTCTAGGGGCCCGGAGTCCAAAATCAGTATCACTGGGGCAAAGTAAGGTGTTGACAGGGCTGTACTCCTTCTGGGGGCTCCAGGGGAGACACTGTTCCCTGACTCTTCCAGCTTCTGGTGTCGGCTGTTCCTCCTTGGTTTGTGGCTGCATCACTCTGGTTTTTAATGCCAGCATCTTGAAATGTGTCAGCTCTGTGGTCACATCACCTTCTTTTCTGTGGGGGGTGGGGATGGGAAAGGGAGGGAGGGAGGGAGAGAGAGAGATCTCCCTCTGCTTCCCTCTCCTATACATGTAATTGCATTTAGGGCCACCCTGATAATCCAGGATAATCTCCCCATCTCAAGATCTTAACTTAATATATCTGTAAAGGCCTTGTATCCATGTAAGGTAGATTTACAGGTCCCAGGGATCTGGCTTCTTTGGGACACCATTTTTTAGGTTACCACCCACAACTGGAGGCAACTTACCCCAAAACTACACCTCAGTTTTCTCTTCTGTAAAAGGGGGTTAATAACAGTGATGTTGAGATGAAGGTTATATAAACCAGTGTATACGGAACAGCTATCACGGCATTTCTTATACTCAGGCCCGCTATCTATTGCCTTGCTAGATGGGAAAAAAGATTCCACCATGGGAGAAGGATGGGGTCACAAAGGATGGGAGGCAGGTGGGTAGAAGGCTTCCCACTGAGGGCACAAATCCCACAAAAGGCAGAGTTAGCTAGAATTAAGGGGAAAGCCGAGCGCCCCGGAGAAGGTCACATCACGAGGTAAAGCCCCACATCTTAGGTGAGGCATACAAGGTTTGCTGATGCTCCCCATACATCTAGATCAGACTGGGTTCGAGCCCCGCATGAGGCTCTGTGCTGACAGCGCAGAGCCTGGAGCCTGCTTCGGATTCTGTGTCTCCCTCCCTCTCTCTCCCTCTCTCTCTCTCTCTCTCTGCCCTTCCCCCACTGGCACTCACTCACTCTTTCTCTCTCAAAAATAAATAAACATTAAAAAAGAAAAAAAATCCTGGACAAA
>NW_024412427.1:15037771-15059848 GCF_014898765.1 Herpailurus yagouaroundi | reverse complement strand
TGGGCGGTGGCAGCGCCCCCGAGGGGGCGGCCTCGCGCCTGCCGAACCCGGGACGGTGTGAGCCGGCGGTTTCGCGCTTCCCGAACAGCCCTGTGCCCACTGCACAGATGGGGAAACTGAGGTTTGGGGAGGCGAAGTCGCCGGCGCAAGGTCACATGCTCCGGAACGGGCAGAGCCCTGGCCCGGGACCATCAAAGGATTTGTACCATTTCTGTGTCCCGGGTGACACCCAGCCTCCCCTTCCGGCCCTCCCTTGGATGGAGATAAGAAGGGCGAGGTAATTTCCAGTCCGCGGAGGGGCCTCTTCCAAAGTCGGGATTCGTCCTGGTTCCCAAGGCACGGCTTTGACTTCAGCCTGGCCTTGGATGAGCTAGATCCGCTCATCTTACTTTTGAGCCACTTTGAAATCCAAGCCTCGGTAGCCACGACGGCCTGGGCTGCCTGAACGTGTAATTTCGCCCCTCAGCCCCTGCCCCCCCAACCCGTCTAGGAGTAGAGGTTTTCTCATCCCCATTTGAAAGTTAAGGAAACTGAGGCCCAGTTAGGGTAACGAACAGCAATGAAAACCAAAGGAGATTGTAGACCTTCAGCCAGAATTCAGACTTCAGAGTCTGGTGCCTTGAGACCATCTTTTAACTCCATGCCCTTACAAGGTCCTCCTGGGTTGTATTGGGGAGGGGGGTGGAGGCTAAGCAGGCGGAGACTCTGTGGCTGTGGGCTGGAGGGGGGGTGGTGATTGGTGTAGCTGCACTGTAGATACGAATAACCTTCCCTCCCCGTCCTTCTTCCCCTTTCTCCTCCTTCCCACCCTTTCCTCTGTTCCTCCTCCCCCTTCCTCTGTTTCTTCTCCTTCCCTCCCTTCTCTTTTTTCTCCTCCTCCTCCTGGGTAGTAGGCTGTAGGCAGTTGTGACCAAGCTGCTCAGGCATAAGCTTTACCCTTCCCTCCCAGATTATGGGGGGAGCCCTCTGTTAAGGGAAATGCTTTTCACTGGGAAGGAGAAGGAGGCACCCAACATCCCCTTTCCCAGGCGTTTTGACTTATTTGGCTGTTTTGTGTCTCTGGCCCTTCTCCGTGGGCAGAAATGGGGGCAGGGGTGGAGGGAGTCAAGAACTAGAACCTTTTAAAAGGCTCCCAAAGGAAGAGGTATTGCAACCCATCTTCATAGGGAACTTTCTCGTGCCTGTGAAACGAAGCTGGAAAGTGGTTCTGACGTTTTTAAATGGCCGTTTTTGTAGGCCATGGTCAGCACCCGAGCCTGGGAGGTCTAATGGAGGAAAGCTTGTCAGTTTGGTTGCTGGTGATCGGTGGGATGAGAAGAGTAAGCGTTGCCTTTTGCAGTGCTGGGGTGAGTGGGCAGTTAATGCGGTTCCCACCGCCAACTTGGTGCGGACCCTGGGACTCGGAGAGGTAATGAGGTGACTGTCCCACCCCCATTTTATAAGTTAGCCATACTAGGATAACTGGCTCTATCTGTCTCACTCCTGAGTCTGTGCCCCTCAGCCTTGGCTTACCCGTCTTTTAGTGCTCATGGCGGGATTGGATCCACAGCATGTCGACAGAACCATGCCTCACTGTGCCTTTTGGTGAAATGTCCCCACACAGCACGTCTGGAGCCTTTCCTAAGAGAACAGATGGTCGTGGGACCCAGAACACCATCAGGGCTCCCAGTGCCTCTTCTCCAAGTCTGTGTTTTCCTTGAGGGTGGCACCCACCCACACATTCCCCGAACAGCCGCAGGACCCTGGCATGCATCAGGACAAAAGCTTTCTTTTTTATGTCATTTTTGATAAGCTCTACAAAGACGCCTCAGTGAGGAGCCAGCTCTGCCCCTTGCTCACAGAATAGGCTGTTCTTGGGCAGGCGGCTTTGCTCCTGTGGGTCTTTGCCACCAGCCTCCCAGGAAGAACCTGTTTGAGGCCTGTGGGGGCGTGAGAGGAATGGGTAGGCGCTTTGAGATTTCATCTGTAGCAGTGAAGGCTTCCAAGCCAGTGGGAGCAGAATTCATCCTGAGGGAACATAATGGGGGTGGGGAGAGTTACCATAAGGACCTGAGGGTCTTCCCAGGCAGGGAGCCCACTGCGGCTCAAGAAGGGAGAAGAAATTCTCATAGTACTCCTAGTTTTTCTCCCTGTTTTTCTCTACCTGGTTGCCCCAGTATTCCCTTGTCGGATTCGTTTTTCTTTGCTTCTCCCAAGTGGAGATGTTGGATGTTGGAAGGCCCCTGTGTGCCCCGCCCCTCCCACCCCATGCCCAGTGTCTCCGTGTCCTTTTGAATATCCAGCTTACATTGTTTGGCTGTGGGACTCCAATGATGATCGTTCCTAGGAGGGAAAAATCTGACTGGCCCAGGTTCAGGTCAGGCGAACACTCTTGATCCAGCCTGCTCTGGCCTGGTATCCCCTGCTGCTGACTGGGGGCAGGTCCAAAGAAAGAGCAGTGGAAGTAAGGTCTCAGCCAGCAGAGACATGCATAGCCCAGGCTGACTTTGACCACATGGACATCTTAAGTGCCGCTGGTGGCTGCCAGTCGTAGCCCTGACGCCACTCTCAAGGCTCCCTCTGGTGCCTTCTGCGGCCTCTGGCAGAGCACGGCCTGCACGCAGCTTCAAAGAAAGGCCTGCGTCACCTCTTTGTGGCGCCAGCTGTGTGCTGCCACCAGCCCAGCGCCTCCCAGTAGCATGACAGGCTCTGAGGTGGGAGGAAGGAGGTGGAAGGGTAACTTCCACCAAGTTTGTGCCTTGAGGACCAAGTGGCCTCTCACAGCTCCCTCCTTGCCTCCAGTAGCTTCGTCATCTGTGGTGTTGAGCCCGTCCTGACACATAGCCAGGCTTGTGTCCCTTTTACTCGTGTCAGCAGGCCACATGCCTGCCTTTTGTCAGGGCAACCTTAGGTGGATTGAAGGAATTCTGGTTTTATCCTCTTGAAAAGTAACTGACATCATGTCCTTGGGGTTGGGTTTAAGCTGTCAGCAGCCTGGCTTCCAAACGAGGAGGACCAAGGGTCCTTCAGCCCTGTCTCCTCAGAAGGTCCACTTAGAGGGCAGCTGAGGTGACCACTGTCCTGCAGCCCCCTCCCCAGCCCCTTGCTTTTCTTCAACCTCTGTCTCCCCTCCCCTCTCCTCTCTACTTCATTCCGTCCACCCCGCCCCCGCCAAGATCTCGGCTGATCGGATGTCTGGAGGAAGGCTCACCCCCAGCAGAGGCTCCTCCGACGGGCCCCCCCTCGGTGCTGACTTCAGTCAGAGAGGCTGTGACCGTTCGGGCAGGGCTGGAACAGGACCCCGTTTCCTTCCTACGGCAGGTGTTCACTGAGCAGCAGTGACAAGCCAGGCACTAGGGACGTGGCCAGTGGACTACATAGGCAGAGACCTGATGTGGTGGGGCTTCCTTGCGTGGCAAGGCCCAGGCAGGTGCGAATGTCAGGTGGTGAGAAGCACCGTGGAGAGGTGAAAGCAGAGTGCAGGCGTGGGCAGGGGGTCGCTGCTTTTGGCGAGAGCGGTTGCCAAAGGCCTCTGACAGAATGACACGCTAATATTTACCCACGGGAAGTTGAGGAGTGAGCAGTGTGGGTGTCGGGGCAAGAGTCTTGCCGGCAGAGAGCCCGAGGCTGGGGCGTGCTTGGTGTGGTGGGAGAACGGTAAGGAGACCCGTGTGGCTGTACCGGAGGGCATGAGGGGAAAGCGGTGGGAGGAGGGGGTGATGGGGGGGGGGGCCTTGCAGGTTGGGGACTCTCTCTCTGAGTGAGGTGGCAGCCCTAGGAGGGTTGTGAGCTGACCTGGATTCTAACAGGCCCGCCCCCTTCTGGCTCCTGCGTGGACGTTGAACTCTTTGAGGGCAGGGACAGAAACAGGGTTCCGGTTGTATCCTGGGTGTGTGGCGTGCCAGCCTGGGCTGGTGGGGAGAGGTGGTGCCAGGTGGACAATGATCCCCCAAGAGGAAGTGGGCCCTTGGCTAGGTTTCGGCTCTTGCCCCTGCCGGATAACATGTTATGAGAGCTCAGCCGAATTGTCCTACTTTTCTCAGCCTCCGTGGCCATCCGTAAAATGGGAATAAGAACACCTGCCAGGAGCAGTGACAGTGCTGCCGCTATTATACGCACTGTATGAAGGCTGCTCGTGTCCCAGGCACTGGGTGATGCGTTCCCCGCCCGCCCCCCCCCCCCCCCCCCGCCGCCCCGGCCCTTCCTCCCACCAGCACTGCCCGTGATGTCTCGAGTGGGAGAAAGGCAGAGCCCCGGTGTCAGCCCTCAGTTCCTGGAGTGGCCCAAACTCCCACGCAGGGCGGGGTTGGCCCTGAGACCTCAGCCTCTGTTCCTCTACAGATAGGGAAATGGGCACTTATAAGAGAGATGGGTCTGAGTGAGGATTCAGGTTAAAAAAGGCTAACCTCGGGGCCCCTGGGTGGCATAGTCGGTTAAGCGTCCGACTCTTGATCTCGGCTCAGGTCATGGTCTCATGGTTCCTGAGTTCAAGCCCCGCATCAGGCTCTGCAGTGATATTGCAGAGCCTGCTTGGGATTCTGTCTCTACTTCTCTCTGACCCTCCTTCACTTGTGCTCAGTCGTGCGCGCGCTCTCTCTCTCTCTCTCTCTCAGTCTCAAAGTAAATAAACTTATAAAAAAAAATTTTTTTTTTAGATAAAATAGGTCTAACCTTGCCTACAGGATAGAATAAATTGGCTAAGAAAGTTGTAGCTGAGTTGCTAAATGTGGGTACCGAGGGGGGTTGTTGGTGTTTGTTTTCCTTTCCTTGTGCCTTGAGGGGCACGAGCCGAGCAGAGTTGGGCCGTGGCAGCTTGGCTGCGTGAGCCGAGGTGTCGGTCCTTTTTTTTCCACGGAAGCGTAGCTGACACACGACGCTTTGTTGGTTTCAGGTGCACGACACGGGGATGCGACAAGTCCATGCGTACCCGGGGGTGTCCGTTCCTCTTCTCCTCGAGCTTCCTTAACATAATGGGGTTTTAACATTTTGGAAATAGACCTTGCTACGGAAGCATCATTTTCTTTCCTCTGGGATTGTGGTTACTAGAGTACAGAATCCTGCAGGTGCCGTTTTCTCCTTCCGCCGGTAAGAGTAGGAGGCTCGCCGGGCTCAAGTGAACCGAAGGCCCCATAGCATGCTTGTGTATGTGTATGTGTGACTCTTACTTGCGAAGTTTTCACACATAGAGAAAAATCTAAACAGCCACGTGCCCACCACCGAGATTCTGTGATGGTTGACATTTTGTCGAGTTTGCCATTTCTGTCTCCTTACAGAATATGCGTGTGTGTGTGTGTGTGTGTGTGTGTGTGTGTGTGTGTGTGTGATCTGTGGGTTTTTCACGGAGTCATTTCAGCCGCAGACATCATGACACTTTAAATACGCGAGCATGCTGTAAGAATACGGATATTCTCCTTATCCTCCTACTGGTCACACCTAAGAAAATTTGAAATGACTTAAGTGACCTAAAACCAGATGCATATTGTAACCCCCCCCCCCCCCCGTGGTCCTGAAAGTGTTTTTTCTTTTTTTAAACCAGAATTCTTTCAAGTTTTACTCATTTCAGTTGGATGTTGTGTCTACTGCCAATCTAGGAGAGGCCTCGTGCTGGTTTTTTCTCAATGGCCCTGGTTTTTCAAAGAGAGCCGTCTTGTGATCTTACCGAAAGAATGCCCTGCGTCCGTCTGCTCATTTTCTCCCGGTGTCATCTGGCCGCTTCCTCTTCGTGTCGTCTGCCGTCCTGTCATACCTGGTGCTGTGTGCTCGATACTCAGCACGCCGTGGGGAACAGCATTATTGGTGGTGCCGAATTTGATCTTTTCCGTAAGGGTACATTTCCCCCTTCGCAGTTAGCAGCAGTTAGTGGGGCCCTGGGCATCCTGCCCGTGCCTGGTCTCCTCCACCTTCCCCCTCTGGTATGGACATCATTGCTGATTCTTGCCAGAAGTCTCCATTTCGTTGGCATTTGCAAAGAGGCGGTTTTAAAAATTCCTTCATACCTTCCACATTTATCAGCTGCCATTCCATAAGATAGGGTAGAGCTTAATTCTTTCCCTTTAATTTAAATCTTCATTTTAAAGAATTTGTTTTATCATCTTTCCCAGGGGTGGCAAGAGACTTTTCCCCCCTTTATCCACTTACTTGTATTTTTGTTTGTTTGTTTGTTTTTAGTATATGGACTCATAATAAATTTTCCTGAGGGCTTAAAATCATTGATACTCATTATCCTTCTTGATACTCAGGTTGTCCCAGATTTGGCCAGCAGGAGCCCCTTTGGGCTGGCTCTGGTACCTTTTTGATATGCTCGCCTTACTCCCTAGTCACCTCCTTGGTTTCCCTGCTCTGGTCCTGGCATCAGTTGTTCTCTCCAGAGAGCTCTGGTTCCTTTCAGTAGGTCTCATGGGCTTTTTTTTTTTTTTTCATTAGCAGCTTTATTGGATATAATTTATGTACTATAAAAACTTAACATAGGCTTTTTAACTTGAATGTTTTTGGTGGTTAGAAACCGATTTTATGGGGCACCTGGCAGTAGAGCACGTGACTCTCAATCTCAGGGTCATGAGTTCAAGCCTCATCTTGGGCGTGGAGCCTACTTAAACACAGATTTGGGGGGGCCCTGGGTGACTCAGTCGGTTAAGCGTCTGACTCTGGCTTTTTTGGCTCAGGTCGTGATCTCACGGTCTGTGAGTTTGATCCCCACGTCAGGCTCCGAGCTGACGGTGTGGAGCCTGCTTGGCATTTTCTCTCTCTCTCTCTCTCTCTCTCTCTCTCTCTCTGCCCCTCCCCAACTCTCAAAATAAATAAAACATTTTTAAATAACTGATTTTATGAGGTGCTAATGGGTTCATTGTATCTGTAAACTAGGAATTGCTTGTCTGCTTTGGGATTTTCTCTAAAAATAGTATTGTCACCTTTTATTTCTCCTGGAAAAGGCTGGGGGTACTTTGGATAACTTAGGCATGTACTATTCAGTTCTCCCTTTTGGTGCTTATGATGCTGTTTATTTTCATTATTTTTTTTATTTTTTTATACCGTTTATTAATTTTTGAGAGAGAGAGAGAGAAAGAGAGAACACAAGCAGGGGAGAGACGGAGAGAGAGGGAGACATAGAATCTGAAGCAGGCTCCAGGCTCTGAGCTGTCAGCACCGAGCCTGACTTGGGGCTCAAACCCATTGACTGCGAGATCATGACCTGACTCTCGCATGACTGCTGCGAGATCACTGACTGAGCCATGCAGGTGCCCTTGTTTATTTTTGTTTCTATTTTTCCTCTCCTGTTCTTGTACCTACTTGAAGAACTCAACCGAGTCCTTGTGTGCCTTCCCCTAGCTCACTTTAACTTCGGCCAGATAAATACTAGCAGTGGAAAGAGGAGGAGGAGGAGGAAAGGGAGTGGGGAGAAACAGCCCTCTCCTGGGTGCTGTCTTCTGTTCTCAGTGCCTTTACTCTCCCCTCCCAGGAGCTCAGACCACCCTGGCCCACCTCCAGTTCCTGGCACACACCAAGCCACCCCCACCCCCCCTCCCCCCACGGAACTCTCTGGCCCTGTGCTTAGGTGCCACCACTCCCCACCTCAGGCAGACTCCTATCTATCACACTTACATGGCACCCCCTCAGTGGGTCTTCCCCGATTGACCCTTGGCTAAAGTGGTTCTTCACAAATGCATCACACACGTACCTTGGATTCTCAGGCAAGGCATCTGTCCATTTCCTTCATGGCCTTCCTCACGGTCAGGTTGTATACAGTTACACCCACCCTTTCCCCAGTAGACTGCAGGCTTCAGGAGGCCAGAGGCCTAGTGGTGGTGTTCTCCAGGGCCTCTCCCCATCAGTGCCTGGCATGGAGTCTCTCAGGGACAGTTTGAATAGTGGTCACTTCCGACTCTAGCTGGAGTGGAGAAAGGCCACATTCCTGTTACATTTGGTATAATGTTTCTGTTTCTTTAAGCTACAATAAGAACAAGAATCTACCTTCTGCACTTTGCCCAATCCCCGTGGACTAATAAAATTGTAACTGTTTTCTCTCACGCCTACTACACACAGGGCAGCACACCAAGCCCTTCCCTCAGTCATTCAGCGAACATGTTAGGAGCTGGGGAAAGCTTCAACCTTGCCCTTGAGGTGCTTACCTTGAGGGAATGCCTTCTGCTGCACCTGCCTTTTCGAGAGAAGGGCCTTGAGCAGCCCCCACCTGGAGTGGAAGGGCCACGTGGTCTTGGATGTGTATGGCTTGGGCCGGCAGGAGGGGAGAGCTTGCCAAGTGTGTGCAATGGCCTGGAGGGGGAAAGGGTGCCTTTGGTTTCTCTACAAGCACTTACTGACGATCGATTATGTGCAAGGCACTGTTCCGAGCACCAAGAACATAGGACTGAAGAAGACACGGTGCCCGTCCTCGTAGATCTTACACTGTAGTGGAAAAGTGATTAATAAGCGAAGGTATGTTGTATGTTAACCAGTAAGTGCGAAGGAAGGGACAGGAGAAGGTTTAGTTTTAGATAGACCAGGGAAGACTTTAATGAGAGAGTAACATTTGAACCAAGACCTGAAGGATGTGAGGGAGTAATCCATGTGACCATCTGGTAAGAGCATTTTAGGCAGAGGGAACAACAGGCACAAAGGCCCTGGGGTGGGCGTATCCCTGGTGTGTCTACAGAACAGAAGGAAACAATGTTCTTGCAGTGGAGAAGTATGAGAGTCACCAGGGATGAAGTCAGAGGGATGGCAGTGTGGGGTGGCAGCTCTTACAGGGCCTCCTAGGCCGTTTTCAGGACTTGAGATTCTGTTCTGAATAAGATGGGGGGGCCGTGGGAGGGTCTTGAGCAGAGGAGTAGTAGGGTCTGACTTGTATTTTAAGAGAATGTCCCTCTAGCTGCCGTGTCAAGTTTAAACTGTAGGAGAGAAAGGGCAGACCCAGGGATACCAGGGAGGGGATTATTATAGTCATCTGGGCCCAGGCCCCAGAACTCACGCCATTATACCCTACAGCCTCCCGCCTCCGTGTTTTCTGGAAAAGAAGAAAAGCTAAAGATCATGCATATTTCTACCATTACCAAATAGCCACTGTTAAGTATTGTTTTCCTTCTGTGTGCTCTCCCCCACCCCGCCCCATGAGATACAATGTGGCGGTATTTTTACTCATATTATGATAAAGTGGAAGATGGAGAGGCATGCCCACAAGGATTTTATTCTGGTTTGTGTACTTCCCATCATGGGATCTCCTTTGAAAATACACTTTTGGTCATAGAATCTAAAGAGATTTAGCAAAAGTTTAGGAGCATATCCAGATAACAGAGGGGGATGTGTTCTTGTGCTCAGTTTGTGCAATGGTGGGGAAGAAGCCAGCTCTCTCTTTGGGTAGGCAATTGGCCTTCGATCTTACCACGTTCATGGGGCTGTCAGAGCTCCCAGTTCAGGAAGGTTGCCCTGGGAGTGCAAACCCAGAGGCCTGGAAATGGACATGAGACATAAACTTTGAATTCACATGTCTTAGCTACCTCGGGTGTAGAGTCTCTTTTCATTCATCATGATGGGGACAAGTGGGTAGTTGATCGTAAAAATGACATGACTTCTCTAAACATTTTATTTGAAATCCAAATATAAATCGTTTACTCACGGCCCATGTCTTTCTGTTAGGATGGCTCTTCTGGTAGAGTTTCCCGTCAAGGTTCTTATAAAAACTAATTTGGATTCTTTTAAAGCCTAAACAGCAAGGACTGTTGGGAGGTCATCTCAATGCCCAACCTTTCTATGTTCTTAAGATTTCTTTCTTCAGACATACATCCGTCTCATTCACACAGTTACTCACGAGCAGTATTTTTCAGTGACTTGCCTTTATTGAGTCTTTCCAAACAGCTAGGACCACTCTTTTTTTGTTGTTCACACTCCTGTTTCATTTTTTTGCGTACTGTTTGATTATGTTTTCTCTACTCGGTAAGTATAACTGACATAAGTGAGTCTGGGAGTCAGCATAGCTGACCAGCCCTTGGTTAAGCATAAAGCTCACATGGGAAAAAAGAAATGAGCATCACTAGAGACTAGGAGATACAGGCTCTTTCTCCGCTCTGGGGCTGTGCGTGCTGCGGTTTGTAGGCGTCTTTGGTGGGGCAGTTAAATTAAAGGCTGTTGAGGAAACTTCTGTACATAAGGAGGAGAAGGAAACAGCTAAGCCTGGGTCGGTACATCCATTTGTATCTAGGTCAGTACAGCCATTTGAGAATGTTCCAGGTGGCTTTGAATGCACGTCTGCAGAAAAATTGGTGACTTTCAGTTCAGTTTCCCCACCTCCATTCAACCATTGTACTTTTGTACTTAAGAAAACACGTGTTGGGGCGCCTGGGTGGCGCAGTCGGTTAAGCGTCCGACTTCAGCCAGGTCACGATCTCGCGGTCCGTGAGTTCGAGCCCCACGTCAGGCTCTGGCTGATGGCTCAGAGCCTGGAGCCTGTTTCCGATTCTGTGTCTCCCTCTCTCTCTGCCCCTCCCCCGTTCATGCTCTGTCTCTCCCCGTCCCAAAAATAAATAAACATTGAAAAAAAAAAATAAAAAAAAAAAAAAGAAAGAAAACACGTGTTGAGGGGTGCCTGGGTGGCTCAGTTGGTTAAAGCCTCCCACTTCGGCTCAGGTCATGATCTTGCGGTTTGTAAGTTCCAGCCCCACATTGGGCTCTGTGCTAACAGCTCAGAGCCTGGAGCCTGCTCCGGATTCTGTGTCTCCCTCTCTCTCTGCCCCTCCCATGCTCATGCTCTCTGTCTCTCAATAATAAGTAGACGTTAAGGAAAAAAATTAAGAAAATACGTGTTGAGGGGCACCTGGGTGGCTCAGTTAAGCGGCCGATGTCAGCTCAGGTCATGATCTCCTGGTTCGTGGGTTTGAGCCCCGCATCAGGCTCTGTGCTGACAGCTTGGAGCTTGGAGCCCAGAGCCTGCTTTGGATTCTGTGTCTCCCTCTCTCTCTGCCCCTCCCCAGCTCGTGCTCTGTCTCTCAAAAATAAACATTTAAAAAAATTAATAAAAGAAAATATGTGTCGAATTGAACATAGAAGTCCTTTCTCCCTCTTCCAACTGTAAATGGCAAGAGCTTTGTTTTTGTTTGGAGGTTGGGATGTTCTTTGTTGTCATCGTGTGATTTGGCTTTGGGTTTTTTGTTTTTAATTTAAAAACTTTCTAAATTCTGCACCCTGCAAAATGCCTATGAAAACCACCTGCAAAGATTCCACCCGCAGCCGAAAACCACACTGTGAGTCACAAGCTTGAGCTGCAGCAGGTGCCGGAGCCCTCGCTACCCGTGCCTCGTGCAGCCACTTCCCTCACCCTGTAGGGGGACATGGGGGTGCTGCCCCCCTGAAGCCCTGGAGGTAGCTCCATTTCTGTCGGATTATTAGTGAAATAATAACCCAGCGGTCCTCTCGAGTCTCTACGTCCTGGCCTTGGGTCTTAATCACTGCTTCTTGGGCAGTGACTCGGGCCGACTACCAGGAGCAGAGTCCGAGGGCACGTGCTCCTCAGCAGCCGCTGGCCAGGTCTGCCTTCGCTGGTTCCTTCTGAGCGAGCACACCCTGAAACAGAAGAGCAGCAGGAAAGAGCAGGCTGCTGTGGGGGAGGTGAACTTGAGCTTGTTCCCCACATTTCTTTTTTTTTTTAAGCCCTCCCGCTCCCTCCCCAGGGATTGGAGTCTGGTTCATCCCCAAAGGAACAGCTAAATCGTTCGGGAGGAAACTCAGACAAAGGTGACATAAACGGTCTTGCAGCCAGAGGCTGCTTTAACACTCCCTCCTGCAACCCTTTCACACAGGCTTGTGCTTTTAACTGGAGACCCCCAGATTTTCACATTTTTTTCTCACTGATTAGTAATTCAGAGGTGCTGGAAGTAAAAGCTGCCATTCTGGGATTACCCCTCAGATCCTTCCTACCGTACAGGGAAGAGGTCTAAATATGGAAGCCTCTTGCTTGTCCTGCTGATTCTTAAAAATCGTGCAGGCAGAGCCAATCTTAAAGTAGTCGCGAGTGCCGCCAGCACTGCGGGTGCCAGGGGTGGAACTGAGTACACAGCACGTACAGGGACATAGCACTTTGCCTCCAGGTCTGTGACCTTAAGCTGCGTTCAGTCAGGAGACACAAAACTTCATTCTCGAGAGGGAGAATATGGAGCCATCCCAGGCGGTCTGTGGACCATGAGGCACAGGTTTGTGTGTAGTCAGAAGGGACGTCTGTCGGTTCCGCAAATGGAGGGCCATGCCGTTGCTGGTTTCTGCTGGGAGTGCCCTTTGGAGCTTAGAGTGTCAGCTGTCAGGTCTGAACTGTAACCTCAGTTGCCTTCTCTCATCAGAGCGTGCTTTCTCTAGGAAATTACGGCACTGGCTTGGCAGGTGGTTTCACCGCTCAAGGGCTCCCGGTGCTGGCACACGGATGTCCAGAGTTAAAGTGGGAGCGACCGCTGAGACTTGACCGGCCCCCTGCTTTCCTTGCCCCCTCCCTAGACAGAGAAAGTCCCTCGCCATCCGCCGCCAGCGTGGGTGCGGGAGGTAGTCACATGTAGGATTTCAGTGAGGCACACTTTTTTCACTTTTTTTTCCTTTCGGAAACCCCCCCCAGTTTTGTAGAGGCCTCATTGACGTTCGATAAACTGCAATTAATGTGTACAGTTTCCTAAGTTTTGGTATGTCCCTTCGTCATCCTCTGAAACCTCCTCTTTCCATCCCCAACGACCACCGGTACGCTTTTCTGTCAGCAGAGTTTGTATTTTCTAAAGTTTTGTATATACGGAATTGCACAGTGTATACACCCTTGTCTGGCTTCTTTTGCTCAGCATAATTATTTTGAGATATGCTGTTCCATGTATCAGTAGCTCATTCTTCTTTATTGCTGAATGGTTTCCTACTGTGTGGATGTGGTCTGTGCATTCACCAGTTGGCAGATGTTTGGGTTGTTCCGGTTTTTGGCTATTCAAGGGAGGCTGCAGTGCATATATGTATATGTCTTTTTGTGTGAACACAGGCTGACATTTATCCAGGATGAACGGAATGGCTGGGTCGTATGGGAGGTGTATGTTTCACTTAAACGGCCGGCCTGTTGTCCAGAGTGGTTGGTCCACTTGATATTCCCATCAGCAGCAGCGGGTGGAAATTCCAGTTCCTCCACATCCTCACCAGTGCGTGATTATGATCAGTCTTTTTAGTTGGACTCTTGCTAATTCGGTAGTCGTCATATCTCCTGGTGGTTTTAATTTGCCTTTTTTCAGGGAAGTATCTGTTCCAATCTTTTGTCCCTTTTTAATTGAGCTCTTTCTTTTCCTATTGTGGAGTTTTGAGAGCTCTTTATATATTCTGGACACAAGTTCTTTATGAGATACATGCTTTCCAAAGGTTTTCTCCCAGTCTGTGGCTGGACTTTTCATTCTCTTAAAAGTACGTTTTAAAGTGCAGAAGTTTTTAGTTTTGATGACGTTCAGTTTATCCTTTTATGGATGGTGCTTTCTGGCCTCATGTCTAAGAAATCTCTGCCTAACCCACAGTCACAAAGATTATTTCCCTGTGTTTTCTTCTAGAAGTTTTATAGGTTTCATGTTTACAGTTTTTGGGTTGATAACTTGATGTGAAGTATAGGTCCATGTTTTTAACTTCTTTGCCTGTGGGTGTCCAGTTGTTCCGTCCCAGTGTCATTGTCAGCTTCTCACTGCCCTTCTCTACTGATTCTAACAACTCTGTCAGCTCTGGGTGAGTTTCAGTTGATTGGTTAGTCTCTTTCATTGTGGGTCGTGTCCTCCCGCTTCCTTGCTTGTGTGCTAATCTGGATGCTAGACATTGTGAATTTTACCTTTTGAGGTGCTGGCTGTTTTTGTGCCTATAAATCTTCTTGAGCTTTGTACTGAGAAGCACTTAAGTTACTTGGAAACAGTTTGATCCTTTTGGATCTTGTTTTTATGATTTGTTAGGTGGGTCTGGAGCAGTGCTCAGTTTGGGGCTGATTATCCCCCACTCCTGAGATGAGATCTTCTGGATATCTTCCTACTCAGTGCCTCACAAACCATGATTTTCTCCAGTCTGGCTAGCGGAACAGTCACTGATCCCAGCTCTGTGTAAGCACTGGGCACTGTTCCTTCTAATCCATCCTTTAGATGGTTCTTTCTTTTCCTGGCCTTAAGTAGTTTCCTTAAACATGTGTGCTGATTAGTATTCTGCTGAATACTCAAGAGGGACCCTCTGTAAATCTCCGGGGATTTCACTCTGCACTTGTCTCCTTCCTGGTTTGTGTCCTTTGGACTCCCAGCTGCTTTGAGCTCCATCCAGGTCCCTCTCCCCGGAAATGCCCAAGGCTGTAAGCTGGGCAGTCGTAGGGCTCGGCTCTCCTTGCTAGTTTCCCATCTCTCAGGAATCATTGTCCTTTGTTGCAGTGTCCAGAGTCTTGTCTTAAAAACCATGTTTAGCTGTTATCTGGGTTATTTCTCTGTCTCTTGCTCTCTTTTCTTTTCTTCTTTTTTAATTTTATTTTTTATTTTTTTAAATTTACATCCAAATTAGCATATAGTGCAACAATGATTTCAGGAATACATTCCTTAGTGCCCCTTACCCATTTAGCCCATCCCCCCTCCCACAACCCCTCTAGTAACCCTCCATATTTATGAGTCTCTTCTGTTTTGTCCCCCTCCCGGTTTTTATATTATTTTTGTTTCCCTTCCCTTATGTTCATCTGTTTAGTCTCTTAAAGTCCTCATATGAGTGAAGTCATGATTTTTGTCTTTCTCTGACTCATTTTACTTAGCATAATATCCTCCAGTTCCATCCACATAGTTGCAAATGGCAAGATTTCATTCTTTTTGATTGCCGAGTAATACTCCATTGTAGATATATACCATATCGTCTTTATTCATTCATCCATCGATGGACATTTGGACTCTTTCCATGCTTTGGCTAGTGTGGATAGTGCTGCTATAAACTTGGGGGTGCATGTGTCCCTTCGAAACCGCACACCTGTATCCTATGGATAAATGCCTAGCAGTGCAATTGCTGGGTCGTAGGCTAGTTCTATTTTTAGCTTTTTGAGGACCCTCCGTACTGTGTTCCAGAGCGGCTGCACCAGCTTGCATTCCCACCTCTCTCTCTTTTCATGACGGAGGTTTTGTTTTGTGTTTTATTTCATGTGTTTATTTCATGCATTTCATTTTGTTTTTGTTTCTGTGTGGGGTTTGTTTGTTTGTTTGTTTCGTGGGAGGGTAAATCTGATCCCTAATACTCCACCTTTGCCAAAGCTATTTTGATGTAACAGCTTCTGTCATATTCTGCATTCGGCACTGACCAACTTAATTCCCGCTCCAGAAAACACTGTACACCTATCCATTTCTCCTCCTTTTTTTTTTTTTTTAATTTTTTTTTTCAACGTTTATTTATTTTTGGGACAGAGAGAGACAGAGCATGAACGGGGGAGGGGCAGAGAGAGAGGGAGACACAGAATCCGAAACAGGCTCCAGGCTCCGAGCCATCAGCCCAGAGCCCGACGCGGGGCTCGAACTCACGGACCGCGAGATCGTGACCTGGCTGAAGTCGGACGCTTAACCGACTGCGCCACCCAGGCGCCCCCCATTTCTCCTTCTTAATGGACACGGCTTCCTCTCCTACATCACCTCCTCACCTGGCCTGACAACTTACAGGCATATATAAGGTGGTCTTTTCCTCCCCATTGGGGAAGCCCTCCTTCTAGCCCCTCCTTGCCCGTATAGCCTATGCCAGTTGCGTGACATCTTGCTCAGCTCTAGAGGTGATGTTTACCCTTCAGACTTAGATTATAAGATAATCCCTCCTCGGGCGTAAGGCACCCCACCATTACCAACACCACCACCCACCCTTCCTTAAGATTTCTCCTCCAAGGAAGTGGGAGTAGGTGAGATTGACAGGTGGGAACAGTAGTCTGAAGTTCTGGAGCAAGGCTCATGTCCTTGTCCCAGGAGAAAGAGCTCATCTGAAATAGGGGAGGAGAATAAGGATCCTCAGCAAAGCTCCTGCTTACAGCTCCTTTACTTAGAAATCCTTCTTGGTTTTTCTGGTTTCTTAAAAGAGTAGGGAAAGGCTTTGTCCTTCAGTGTCCCAGAAAACCTGAAGAGATCTGGGGCTAGACAGACATGCTCCCAGACCCACAGTCTCTGCACTGAAGAGCATCCATTTCTCCAGGTTGGCTCAACAGCAGGTAGCACCTTTTGTGTTTGGCCTGGAACTGGTCAGACAGTAAGCATCTGGAGATAGCTTGGCAATGCATTTGATCAGGTATGAAAGGGAAGTGTAGGGAGTCTGTCCCCATACCCTGTGGTTTCTCATTGCAGTCAGAACATGATCTTGCCCTGGTTGGGGTCATGTTCATATTTGGCTGAAAGAGGCTGATTCTTTTGTAGATACACCGTATTTTTAAATTTTTTTTAAAAATATTTATTTATTTAGAGAGCACAAGCAAGGGAGAGGCAGAGAGGGAGAGAGGGATATAATCCCAAGCAGGCTCCGTACTGCCAGCATAGATCCCCATGTGGTGCTTGATCCACGAACCACAAGGTCATGACCTGAGCCAAGATCAAGAGTCAGACGCTCGGGGCGCCTGGGTGGCGCAGTCGGTTAAGCGTCCGACTTCAGCCAGGTCACGATCTCGCGGTCCGTGAGTTCGAGCCCCACGTCGGGCTCTGGGCTGATGGCTCAGAGCCTGGAACCTGTTTCCCATTCTGTGTCTCCCTCTCTCTCTGCCCCTCCCCCGTTCATGCTCTGTCTCTCTCTGTCCCAAAAAAATAAATAAACGTGGAAAAAAAAAATGTAAAAAAAAAAAAAAAAAAGAGTCAGACGCTCAACAGACTGAGCCACCCAGGCACCCAGGTATACGATATCTTTTAAACTGTGAGTTGCAAGCCAGTAGTTTATTATGACATAAATTTAGGGGGTCACAATCAGCTTTCTTTTTAAAAATGAGAAGTGCATCCCATGTCATAACTATTACGTGTAAGTCTTGTTTTGTTGGTAAACATTTATGTGTCCTGGGTCCTGGCAGGGCACGCTGGTCTGCTGTCAGAACGGTGACGGCTCTTTGTGGTGTGAGTTGTTGAGCTCCAGTTTTACCCCCTCATGGCAGCACTGCAGTGGTGTGTGTGTTGTGTACATATCCAGTAAAGGGTCACCTCATACCTGTTAGGTTATTTTCAGTAATATGTCAGCTGACTTAAGGCAAAGCAGATTTTTAACCACCTCAGAACCTAAAGCTTGAGGGAGGCGGTGTGGGGCTGGTTCATAACATTGGGACAACTACTCTGTGGTACTCCTGACCTTCTCATGGTTACAAAGTGGCTGCCAAGGCTCCAGACAGCACATCCTCACATGATGGTGTTCAACAAGAAGGGAGGGCAGGAGCTTTCTTCCTGAATGGGTTTCTTTTTTTTACCCGTGAGGCAGGTCTTTCCAGCAGGGCTCCAGTAGACTTCACAGTTGATCCTAGTGCCCAAACTGGCCCATGTGCCCACTCCACACCAACCCTGGTGAAAGGCTTAGATTGATTCCAGTTCATCTCCTGGGCCATGCTGTTGCTGCTCCTGGAAAGTTGTTCAGTTGGAAAGAGGGATGGGAGTACTTGGTCTGGATTTTCCAAGGGTGTGGAATGTGCAACAGCCTGGGTTCCAGATGGCCCGCTAAGGTTTTTCTGTGTGTGTGTGTGTGTGTGTGTGTGTGTGTGTGTGTGTGTGTGTGTGGTGGTGTTGTTTTTTTTAATTTTTCTTTTTAATGTTTATTTATTTTTGAGAGAGACAGAGACAGAATGTGAGTGGGTTGGGACAGAGAGAGAGGCAGCCACAGAATCCGAAGCAGGCTCCAGGCTCTGAGCTGTCAGCACAGAGCCCGACACGGGCTCAAACTCATGAACTGCGAGATCATGACCTGAGACGAAGTCGGACGCTCAACCTACGGAGCCACCCAGGCGCCCTTCTCTGTGTGTTTTGTCCAGCCAGCCTTCACAGGCAGGGCTCAGAGGTCAGGGACCACCCTGTCTTCTAGGCTCTTTCCCAGGGGGCTTCCTCACCTAGTGATTTACATATCAAGGCTGCTTAGGAAGCCCTGGGGCTCTATTCAAGGTCTCCTTAAAAGAACACTGACCAGGAAGAGGCTGTTTCTGGTCTTTGGTCTCCTTCATAGCTCTCAGTCCCCATTGGGCTAAATGAAAGCCTTTTGCTGGAGCCAGGCCCCACTACCCACTGACTCTGGCCTTGGGTGAGTTAACTAAGCCTTGGAGTTGATTTCCTTATTTTTGTTGCAAGCCGTCTCGGTGGGTGCATGGAAAGGCTCTCTGGCTGGTCAAAGAGTGGATTCTGAGAATCCGGCTCCTTGTCTGCTCTCACCCTTGATGCGGGGTTCAGTTAGGCTGGGTTCCGTGTATGCAGTAGAGCCCACGGGGGATTGTCTACAGTGAAGGTGGACGCCTATTCTCCCAGCTACTCATTTATAGGAAACTGTTCAAGTCTTGTCATTTGTCACTTCTTTCATCTGGTGGTAGTTGTGTTCTGGTGGAGAGATGAGCTCCGTGTACGCCCCAGCTTGCTGGTCGTGGGGCCTCAGTTGCTGGCTGTGCACTGACCTGGCAGGGGTGGGGCCCCGTCCTCCCGTCTGCCTCATGGTCCTCAGCTCCCAGCTCTAGGCTCCCGGTGGGGTCAGCACCCGCTCTGCTTGGGACATCTGTCTGCCTTCCTGCTCCGTGAGGACAGCAGTTCCCGTTCCCGCCACTGCCCATTTCCTATTTGTCAAAGTACAGCTAGTCTGGTGGCTCTGATAAAGCTCTCGACTGCTCTCTGCTTCCCCGTCCCGCTTACAAGTCTTGACATTGTTTTTAAGTTGGGATTTTGTTAGGGTTTCCCTCCTCCTCTAGAAGTGGCCAAACTCAACAGAATTCTGTGTTTCACGGGGTCGCCTGAACGATGCTTAGAACCATGGAGCGGCCGGCCCCCCCCCGGGCCCCAGTGAGACCTGCTCTGTTATCTGTATGTCAACAACTGGCTTGCCCTTCCAGTCTGGGATGGACGGCTCTCCCTTCGGTCCCTCTGGCTTCCCAAGAACCCACCGCAGACGGTCGTCTTTGAAGGAGGGGCTGCAGGTGTATGTCCCTGTTGTGGCATTCACCCTCTGGCGTCTCCACCTCTGCAAGTCCCCCTTTGAATAGTGGCTGCCATTGTGGCTTGTCCGGCTCCCGGGACATGGGAGTAGTCCAATGAACGTGGCGTTTGGACTGCTAGTCTAGCTTGGCCAGGCGGCTTCCCTTCCCTCTGCCTCAGTTCCTTCCTCTGTGACACGGGGACAGCGCTGGTGGAGGATTGAGTGCGTGCAACGTCGCGCAGGAAGCCCTGCCCGCAGTTCGGCTGGAGCTGCCTGGGGGCCACCGGGAGAGGTTTGCGGTGGCTCTTGCACGGCCGCCTCTCCCGCCGTCCGACGCCCACTGGTGTCCTCCGGTTCGGTGCGGTTGTGCCGCCGCCCGCCATCAAGGAAGGCCTGTTAGCTCCTGGGCTGTGTGTGACTTTTAGCTGTCGCGTGTGCCTCCGGGGCCCACGGCGACTCTTAGTCCGGGGGCAGGGGTGCCGGGAAGCCCCGTCAGGAGCGCGCAGTTGCCCATTCTCACGCCAGGTAGACGGCCGCCTGCCTCTGGGGCCCGGCCCGCTGCTCGGAGGCGGGAAGAACATGCGCAGACCCGGGTGGAGGGCCCGTCCCAGCTGCGGAGGCCCCCGGAGGACGCGGGACGCCCTGCCGGGCCCTTCAGCGCTGGCGTCTGGGACGGCCACTCTGCCGCCGGCGTCTGACCGGTCGCGCCGTCACTCCTTGTCGCTCATGTTACAACTGCCCTTTTTCACAGGGATGCTTGAAGATGGAAAGAAATTTGATTCCTCCCGGGACAGAAACAAGCCCTTTAAGTTTATGCTAGGCAAGCAGGAGGTGATCCGAGGCTGGGAAGAAGGGGTTGCCCAGGTATGCTCTCGTTTGTTTTGTTTTGTTTCCTAGTGTTTACCTTTTAAATGATGCTTGTGGCGAGGACATTCACGTGGTTCAGAAATCAATGAAGGTATAAGTGGAAAATTTCACTTTCCGTCCCCTCACCCCCGCAAGTCATGTTACTAACGTTTTCTGTAGAGTTTCTTCAAGCACGTACTTTTTTTCCCCCCTGTGTACCCACACAGTGTTCTGCACTTTGCTTTTTCACTGAATCTCTCTTTCACGCTTTATATATCTGCACATAAACAGGGGAGGAGGCTCTCTTACCACATTCCCTTAGGTGGGTGGACAGTAATTGACTTGATCGGTACCCTATTGATGGTCATCTCCAGTGCTTTGCTGTCATAAACAGTGCCGCGGTGACCAGTCTTGTGCGGACTTAATTTTACATTTGTGTGAGCGTTGCCATAGGCAGACTCTCAGAAGTCGGGGTGAGGACTTCACTGGCTGTGCACGCTGTATTTTGACACTTTGCCGAGTTGCCGTCCGTAGGGATTATACCGAGCTGCCACCAGCAGGCTGTGAGGGGGCCTGTCTCCTCCCAGCCCCTCCAGCACAGTGTGTCGTTAAACTTTTGGATTCAGGACAATACAGCGAGTGAAAAAAAATGTGGTCTTGGTGTGGTTTTAATTTGCATTTGTCTTATTATTGGCCCTGTTGTGTCAGACCGCTTCCGAGAGGTCATACTCCTGGAGAGAGTCATTTTGTTTGTCTTGAGTCCGTTTCCTCGGCCCTTCCTCGGCCCTTCCTCCCCGTTAGTGTAAACAGCTTTTGTTCTGCCAACATGACAGAGGGGACCCAGGGTTGCCAGATTTCAGTTGGGCTCTAGCCTTCCATCGAGCCCAGCAGGTTTTTTCTCGGCGCTGACCAGGTTCCAGCGTCCTGAGACTCGGGGCTTTAGGTCAGCCCTGTGTCATAAGTAATTAGTCTCTTTCCTTCCACCAGAGAGAACTGAAATGTAACCAAAGTGGAGAGAAAGATTTCTGTCTTTCTCTTTTCCAGAATACACACTGATTTATCTCCAGATGAACTGTTTAACCTGCAGAAACTTTAAGCCACCCCACCCCCCAAGCGTCTAGATTTCTGTTCCTGCAGGGCAGAGGGTTGGCAGTGCGAGAAGGAGAGAGGATCTTCATGGTTTACTTCCCTTTGGAGATCTCTGTCCCCACTGCCCTCGTCCGGCTGGCTCTTGGTCTGTAGCCCATCCCCCAGCGACCATGCCACCCATTGTCCACACCACAGCCATCTTCTGTGGCTGTTCCGGCACTGGAACAATAACTGCGTTGTGTTCCAAGAGCCGTAGCTGCCCCCGAGATAATGTTATCAGCCTATTTATTTTACATCCCAGGCTTGGTGAGACCTAGCGGGCGTTGGGGAGATGCCCAGCCTCCCCCTGGACCCACAGCTCTGTCACTTGTGAGAAGTCTGAGTGGTCTGAGACCTGCATAGAGCATCTTTGAAACTCCACGGGGTATTTGTTTGAGTGAGTTAAAAGCACAGGAAGAAGGGGGCTTATCTTGTGCCCCTTTTCCCTTTCTTCTGAGATCGTTGTTTTGCTTTTACATGTTTACAGGTATGCAGTCCTGCCACAGGTACTGCTTTGGCCGCTTGCTTTTTTTCCTCTAGCTGTGTCTGGGCCATCTTTCCGTGTTAGTGCATTTAAGGCCACTGTGTTCTTTGTGGTGGCTGACCCATGTTGCAGATGTGCCAATGGAACCACTCCCCTTATAATGAGCATTTCGGGTTGTTAGAAGATTCTGGAAGTAGAATTGCTGAGTAAAAGGACATGATCTTTTTTAAATTTTTTAATTTTATTTTAGAGAAAGAGCGTGAGCTGGGGAGAGGGGCAGAGGAAGAGAGAGAGAATCTCAAGCAGGCTCCATGCTCAGGGCAGTCTGAGGCAGGGCTCGATCCCACAGCGCTGGGATCATGACCTGAGCTGAAATCAGAAGTCAGATGCTCAACTGACTGAGCCACCCAGGCGCCCCAGGACACGAACGTTTTGAAGTTCATTAGATTAAGCCATAATGCTTTTAACTACTCTTATCACCGTAGTTCAGCCTGTCCTGGTGTGCCGAAGGAGACGGGAACACGGTTTCTGAGTTGGGTCAGAGGAGC
>NW_024412427.1:14994511-15037671 GCF_014898765.1 Herpailurus yagouaroundi | reverse complement strand
GAGCGGAGAGCCTGCTCACCGTTCAGAAGATATATATTGAAACTCACGTAATGTAAGTTTTGATTTGGAAATGGAAAAGGACAAATGTATTTTTTTTTTAATGTTTATTTTTGAGAAAGACAGAGCGAGAGGGGGGGGGGGGGGGGAGGGGGAGGGGGGAAACAAAATCCGAAGCAGGTTCCAGGCTCTGAGCCATCAACACAGAGCCCGATGCGGGGCTTGAACTCACAGACTGTGAGATCATGACCTGAGCCGAAGTCGGACGCTCAACCGACTGAGCCACCCAGGTGTCTCCAAATGTATTTTTTAAAGTGAAAAATTTCCCTCCACCCTGGCCACTGTACTCTCTCCTCCCCATGAAAAACCTGGTATTATTTGTGTCCTTCCAAAGGTGTTTTCTGTTTATCTAGGCAAGATACAAGTATATAAATATTTCCCTCTTTTTACACTATTGGTAACGTGCCATACATGCTTCTTTGTAAAATCATGTTTTTTAAAAAGTTTTCTATGTGTCTGACTAGAAGTATCAATAAAGTACAGAAAAAGTAGACTACCCCATATATTACCTTCTGTGTGTATGTGTTTTCTTTTAAAGCGGAGTTTTGACCAGAATACTTTTTTAAGAGTGTAGGTGCCACACACATATGCTTTGGGTGACAGGCCACCAAAGGACTAAGTGGTGACACTTCTGCGGCACTGGCTCCCTGAGCCGGGTCAGTAAGCCCTGGGCAGAAAGGTGGTTTTTATCTGCCGTTGGGCCCCTGAGAGCCAGATGCAGAGATCGCGCAGCCTGACTGTCAGCCTCCACGTTCCGCACGGTTGCTGTCCTCGTCCTGCTATGCTGCACCAGCACACCCCGGTAAACGGCCCTGCTTCTTCCAGGGACAGCTGGGGAGGGTGTCCAACTGAGTCTCTCTCTTTGTTCTTTTCACAGATGAGTGTGGGTCAGAGAGCCAAACTGACCATCTCCCCAGACTACGCCTATGGTGCCACCGGCCACCCAGGCATCATCCCACCGAATGCCACCCTCGTCTTTGACGTGGAGCTTCTGAAACTGGAATGACAGGGACAACCCCCCTCGAGCCCCCTGCGCCCCGTTCTTGGGTGAGGAGCTGAGTGCCCAAGGGCCTCCTACCACCTTGGCACCCCCCCGTTTACCAGCTGTTTGCTGGGTGGCAGAACCAAAAAGGCCATGGGTTTTCCCCCTACGTTCTTGCTCTATTGGGTAGTGTTTCGATTTTAGTTACTGGTATACACCTCAGATGCCACAGCTGGTCATCCTGGGGAAAGGAAAGGCACGTGCTGTCGAGCAGACTCACTGGGACGGGGCCGCTGATAGTAGCTGTTGAAATAAAGTATGTTTTTGCATATAATTTGCAAACTAAAACCAAGCTGGGAACCGGAAATACGGCCAAATTTATAACGCTAGCATTTTGGTTCTGTAGAAGTAAGACCGTTGAGGACTACACACCCCGCCCTAGTGTGTGCAGCCCCCTCGCCATGTAGAGTGTGGTCACTGCCTGTCAGGGGGTGTGAGAGAGGCACTGTCGCCCGAGCCAGCTGCCTCAGGGGCAAGTCCGGGACCCTGGAGTGCACAGGCCAGCTCATTTTCCGTGCATGGGAAGCTGAGGCCAGGGCGTGCTTTTGAAATGTAGAGGATACTCCCAGACACTCCTAGGAAAGGACCTTAGGGACCGATCAGCCTTCCTGCGTCACAGGTGAGGAAACCGAGGCCTGGAGAGAAAGACCTTACTTGAGGTCACTTCCAGACCGTGGCAGACTAGCACCAGAACCCCTTCCTGGGCTTGTTTTCCTTCCTTTACCCTCATTTCTAGGAAGCCAAACTCCATGTCGTAATGACTCATAACTTTTCATGTGGGTTTTAGGATCATAAAACACACGAATGGTGTCATCTTTCCAGCTGGCCCCAGACCTCTACTTTTGCCCCCTTCCTGGCCCTTGGAGCCAGAGGACCACAACTGGGGCCTGAGGGAGAATGCCTTCGTTCGAAAGTGGTCACAGGTGGCTGCCAGCCTGTCTGTTACGGTCTAACCTTGTCCTGCTGTGGACTCCGTTAAGCACAAGGGCTTTTGAAATTCTTAGTTCTTTTCCTCTCCCTGTGCTTTGAGCCCTACAGACCTGGGTCATACAGACCTGGGCCAGTTTGCTGACCTTGGCTTCTGTACTTGTCATTCTTACTAGGAAGGAACTCCTTACAGAGCCTCTGCCCAAAGGTCTGTACCTAATCTAAACCCTCTTTCCTGTTCTCTGAGAGTTAAGCCCTTTGGACGTAAAAGTATTTGAGGAGTGCCTTGGGATTATCTTGATTTGGGTACCAGCGTTCTATAAATCTGGTCGGATGGAGGGAGGGGAAGGAAGGGAGAGAGGGCTGCGAGTCACCCTGGCCTACACCTCCCCACACCCGGCCAAAGAACATCTCAGACCCTCTTGCGGAGCTCTTGATGGAAAGCCCAAGGGCAGATCTGGAAAGTTGTAGGTTGGAGTAGATGAATAAAGACTGCAGACATTGTTTAAATCCCTTCAACATGAAGGATATACCAACGTGGGGTTGTACACACGGAAGTCACCTGGGAAGCCTCCTGATGCCCAGGCCACACCTTCGGCCACTTAGCCACAATTACTGGCAGTGCAACTACAAGCATTGCAGTTTTTTAAAGCCCCCCAGGTGATTCTTGTATGCGTCCGGCTTGGAGACCCAGTGATCTTGGGGAACTGTACAGTCACTGCTCTCCTCAGCAGGTAAACATAAGCTTAGGCTAAAAACAAAACAAAACAAAACAAAAAAACTGCCAATTGAGGCAGGAAGGAGACTGCTCACCTGGGAATCCAGCCCAAGCCCGGCCAAGCCCGGCCAAGCCCGGCCAGAGCGGAAGTGGCTCGTTCAAAGGGAGACCTGGGAACTCTTGGGGGAAGGGACCTGCCATGGCAGACAGCCTCGAGTCCGCCCCCGCCACGCACGCAGGGCACTGTGCTGCTGGAACTGACAGGTTTTCTGTCCCCAACAGATGTGCCGTGGAGGGATGTGGCGCCTCCAGATGCGCACACGCGAATCCGTATGGAGCTTCTCCTGATGTTCCACTACACTCTTTGTATAAACATCGACCCCGACTGAATGTGTTGTCACCCAGCTTCGCTCTTTCCCTTTTTCCTCGTATGTGTGTTGACCTAAACTATATGCCATAAACCTCAAGTTACTCATTTTATTTCGTTTTCGTTTTGGGGTGAAGGTTCAGTTTCAGTCTTTTGGATCTAGGTTTCCACTTAAGTATTAGTCAAGTATTAACAGCACAAGTAATGGGTTAATTTTAGAATAGGAATTGGTGGGGGTGGGAGGGGGGTTGCAAGAATCTTTATTTTATTTTTATTTTTTTTTTTTTGGATGAAATTTTTATCTATTATATATTAAACATTCTTGCTGCTGCGCTGCAAAGCCATAGCAGATTTGAGGCGCTGTCGAGGGCCGAATTATCTCCAAGTTGAGAGATGTCCTTGGGTTGAATTAAAAGCCCTACCCAAAACTGAAATGGGGAGGGGGAGGAGAGCCTTTGCCTCCACTGCCCTGCCCCACCCTCCCCTTAAACCCTCTGCCTTTTGGAAGCAGATGGTTCTCACTGCGATGTTGGACACTACAGGTATCTGTCCCCAGGCCAGCAGGGACCTCTGAAGCCTTCTTCGTGGCCTGGCTTCCCCCCCCCCCGCCCCCCCTGCCCCTCCATCCTGTGGTTTTTCTAACGGATATTCAGGACTTTTGTAATCTCATAGCTATCCAAGCTCCACTTCCTAAATTTTAAGAAACTTTAATCGAAAGTTTAAATTGAAGGTGCTGTTTGTAGACACTTAACACCCGATGAAAGCCCAGCCATCATGACAAACCCTTGAGTGTTGTCTTGAGAAAAATGATGCTGGTCATCACAGCTTCAGCATCTCCTGGTTTTTGATGTGCAGCATTGATGTTCAGCTCCCCCTGCTGATCTCAGAGTTTCCTGCCTTTTCCTCCCCCCTCTCACCCCTTTGCTGTCCTGTGTAGTGATTTGGTGAGAGAAATTATTGCTGCCTATCCCCCACCCCCACCTCCCTGCACTATGTATAAGTTTCAAGTTTTATTATTGCAATAAAAGTGCTTTATGCTGGCTTTTCTCAGCGCTGTGTGATGGCGGTTACTTTCAGGTGCCTCCTCGGGCCGTTTGGTCCAGGGGGTGGGGTAGGGGCTGTGACAGCGGGGATGTCGTGTTGGAGGTTGTGTTTTGGCAGAAGGACTGCCGCAGGGATGTCCTTCCCTGTTGGCCCCTCTGGGGGTCGGGGGGCAGTGGTACGTTTGTAACTCCACTGGTGGAGAGAACTATCAGGGAGCGCCCTCCTCCCCCTGCTGCACACCCTCAAATGTCTTACCCAATATGTGTTCTGAGTAGAGCGCTCAGCCGGGTTCTCTGGAGTTACCAAGAAGTGGGAGGCGGCGACCAGCTGTCAGGAGATGAGCCACCACCCAGTTGAGGATGTGCTGCAGCAAAGTGATGGAGGGTGACGAAGGGAAGACCGGGGCTTTGAATTGGTGTTCCTTGGTGACATTGGGGTGGAGGTTCTTTGTCATGGTGGGAGGCTGGCTGCTAGCTTCCCCGGCCCCTACCCTGTGTGTATGAGCAATACCCCCCTCCTCCCTTGTGACGGAGACCATCGGTAATACCCCCACACTTTTATAAACACCTTCCGCAGGTGCCCTGGTTGAGAGATTTTTCTGGAGAGAGCTTGTTCAAGGAGTTGCCTGACGATTTTCCAAATCTGTCTCTTTGTTTGAAGTCACTGGAGCAATATTTTGGGGTCACGGCTCGTTTTTTCCAAAAGTCCCTTATAAAAATCAGCGAACGACAGTGAGAGATTTTTATAGTGAACCTTTGTATACCCCCCCCGCCAAGATTCTACCATGAACGCTTTACTGTACCTACTCCTCACGCATCCCCCCCGTCCCTCTCCCAGTCTGTCCTTTCGTATCACCTTTCAGAATAAATGCCAGACATCGCTACAGTTCCCCCTAAATACATATTAGAATTTAACGTTTGTTTATACTTTTGTCCCTTGAAACACCATCAAGATGCAGAATAGGGCCGTCATCTCAGGAAATTCCTTTTTGCCCTTTCTCAGTCTCCGCCCTACCTCAAGAGGCAACTGTCATTTTGTTTTCCTAGTACAGTAGTGCCCGTTGGGAATTCAGTTGAAATGAGATCCTGCACTGTGTGCTCTTGTGCTCAGCACTCCGTGTGGTACGCTCGCTTGGAAATGACAGGGAAGCCATCCCTTCTCCTGGAACTTAGTTAGGCGGGGCTTGTCACCAGGGTTACAAGCTGAAAGGGACTTTGCAGATGTGCTTATGCTCCGGACCCGAGGTGGGAGGTTATCATGGATTACGTAGGTGGGTCAGTAGAATCAGAGTCTTGAGGAGTCAGGGGAAAGACATCTGAAGATGCCTTGCCTGCTGGCTTTGAGGATGGAAGAAGGGACTAGAAGCCAAGGACTGTGGTGGTCTCTAGAAGCTGGAAAACACAAGGAGACCTTTCTCCCCTGGGGTCTCTGGAAGGAACCAGCCTGGCTAATAGCACGTTGGTGTTAGCCCGATGAGACCCATTTGGGACTTATGACCTCCAGAACTATTAAGATGATAAATGTGTGTCGTATTTTCTTTTTTTTTTAACATTTATTCATCTTTGAGAGACAGAGAGAGACAGAGCATGAGCGGGGAAGGGGACAGAGAGAGGGAGACACAGAATCGGAAGCAGGCTTCAGGCTCTGAGCTGTCAGCACAGAGCCTGACGTAGGGCTTGAACCCATGAATGCAAGATCATGACCTGAGCTGAAGTCAAATGCTTAACCGACTGAGCCACCCAGGCACCCCCAAATGTGTGTCGTTTTAAGTCACCAACTTTGTGGTAATCTGTTACAGCAACAATACGAAATTCAAATGGGCCCTTTCTTTCTTAGTTTAATTTTATTTTTAACTTTTTTTAAAACATTTTTAATTAAAAAAAATTTTTTAAATGTTTACTTATTTTTGAGAGAGAGACAGAGGGAGAGACAGAATGTGCATGGGGGAGGGGCAGAAAGAGAGGGAGACACAGAATCAAAGCAGGCTCCAGGCTCCAAGCTGTCAGCACAGAGCCCGATGCGGGGCTCCAACTCACAGACCACAAGATCATGACCTGAGCCGAAATTGGATGCTTAACCGACTGAGCCACCCAGGCACCCCTTAAAGATTTTTATTTTTAAGTAATCTTTACATCCATCATGGAACTTGAACTCACAGCCCCAAGGTCAAGAGTCACATGTGCTACCAACTGAGCCAGCCAGGTGCCCTTCTCTTAGTTTTAATGTATAACAGAACAGAATAATAAAAAGTCAGGATTCAAAGCACAAATCTCTGAGGTCCTACCACCCTAACAAATCACACTTTAGTTTTTTTCTCCTTCCCTTTTAGTATTTCCCTGGGCACTTAGAATTTTTAGTTCTAATCACAGCCTAGTACAAATTTTGCATTCTGGTTTTTTTTTCCCTCCACGTACTGTTTTATTAAGAGGATTTGTCCATGTTGCCATACGGTCTTTATAACTATTTTGAAGAGGGCTGTAAGTAAGATCAAACGAATGTACTAAATTTAACTACCTTGCTAAAGGATATTTATTTTTTAGAAAGTCAAATCATGACTCAAGTACAAAACAAACATGTTAAAGATTTTATTTAACTTGTTCGTTAGTGAGAGAACCAGTAAGATGTTTTAATTGGTTCAAAGGAGAATCCAAAGAGGAAATAAAAATATAATAAGCCCAGTAGGAATGCTGAAATGAATTTGCTTAGTAGACACAAAACTGGCAAAATCAGCCAATATCCACACAGTAATAATCGGTTACATTTAGGACTTTAGAGTGTACAATTTGTATCTGTGTGGACAAGAGTCATCTACATTATCTGTTTCCCTCAATTTACATCATTATAAAGTTGCTTAAAGAGTGTGTGGACTACGTTGAACACCCCGTTAAGTGCAGACGGGTTAGGGGGGACCTGTTTCAAAGTCTCGCCACAGTGTTTCCTGACACCCTGTTCTTGGATACTTGGGGTAGTTCCAATTTTTTGCTGTTCTTAAAACAAAAAGCCAGTATGTCTTTGAACGTGTTCATTTTTTTTTTCTTTCCTAAATAACCTTGATTCTATAGGATAACATACTAGAAGGGAGATCAGAGGGTCAAAAGAGATTTTGATTCTCAGTTCCCGTTGCCAAGTTGTATAAGCCTTTTTCCCACACATGGAAAACAAACCCCACCCGTGTCCCACGGCAGAAAATATCACTTCCATCAGCTCCTAAAAAAAAACCTCAAACTTTCTTTTCCAGATGCCCTCCCAGCCACCCACTTTTCCCTCATGTTCACTGGTGAGAATGAAATCTGGAGAATTGGCTGATTTGGACCAGTTGAGGACTCTCATCCCTTTACTTGGGAAGGGCTCAGCCCCTCCAACCCTTCCCCCCTGCCCAAGCCCAGAGCCCCTGAGGTCAGGACTCTGTTAGTAAGGAAGCAGGGGGTATCCTTTGGGCCCAGCCAGAGCTTGTTTAGGCTGCTACTGGCCGTATTCTCATTGTTTTCCTTCTGGTTTTATTTTTGAGAAGCGTGGCAGTTCTGTCCACGGTGCTAGGATTCAGGAAGACTTTCTAGTTCTGCTTCTGCCGATTGCTAAGGCTTAGACACCGGATCACCCTGTTTCTGAGGTTTTCCATTCACTGAATGCACTTGGGGTGAAGACCACGGGGTGATGGGTCAAAACGAGCAGATGCATTTTAAGATCACTTTCAACTCTACGATTTGTAATGATTTTAAATTTGCTGATCGTGTGAGGAACTTTCTGCAGGAAGGCAGCCACCCCCCCACCCTCCCAATAACCAGTATGACAGCTTGATTACAAAAAACCATTCTGTCGACCCCCACTTGTTCTAGGAAGTTGCTGGCCACAGAAAACCCTCCGCCCTTTCCTCTTTTGAAATGTCCCCCAACTGCTCGCGGGCCCGCCTTGCTGCCAACCGAGGACGGCCAAATGGACTGGAAGACCAGCGAGTGCCCCTTCACCCCACTAATCCTACCCTGGCAGATCAGTTTTCAAGGAGACAGTATTTCCTTCTTAGTAAAACGTACTCCCTGACACCGTTGAGCCCCCGCCGAAACAAGGGTGGGGGCAGAAGGGACCTCTCCGCAAGTTTATGTGTAAACCAGCTTTGTTAATACTGTCTTGGACCCAGATTTATCTTTGACACGTGTGGGATGTGTGTCTGTAAGAATAATTCCCTTACCGCGTGCCTACTCCCTGGATATATGTGGGTTCACTTTGATTACGGTGTTGGACTACCGTGGCTTCTTAGGAATCACCAAGAAGCCATAGTTTCGGGGTTTTCACTCAACCTCTAATTAAATTCGGTGACTTGGTGAGGGACAGCTGACACCAAAATGGATTAAAATAAAAATGCCAAGGGCAGCGCTCCCCTGGCTTCCGCCCAGAGTGTGTCTGATGAGTTCCATGCATGCATAGGGCAGACTGACGACGGACCCATCGGAGGCTGGGCTTGCAGCAGCTGTCCGGCAGGGCACACAGGGAAAAACAGCTGTCTGCTTTATTAGGAAGGTAGAAATGTTTGCCAGTGGGTTTGTGGAACGGGTACACTATTGGGTCTGTGTGATAATTACCACTGTAGTTTTGCCTATTCTAAAATTAATTCACCCATTTCTCAAGGCAGCACATGCCCAAGATTTAGGGAAATAAATTCAACTAACCACAGAATAGATTTATGGTATGCCAGCCCTGTGATTAATGTTTTTCTAGGTGCCTGGAGTAAACACAGGCTAGGACAGAGAAGGGCACTGCTGGCGAGGACCTCACATGCTAGTGGAGAGCCCAAAACGTGAATAAATAAATAATGTCAGATATCCAAAGTGTGAAGTAGCTCAGTGAGGCTTGGAGTGATGAGTTAGGGGTGCTGGGAAGGTAGGAAGGACCAGTAAGTGTAAGGGGCGGGGTTGGGCAGGAACCAGGTCAGGCAGGGCATTAAATGTGACAGGTATCATGAGTATGATGGGTGTCATTGGTGGATTTCAGCAGGGGAGTAATGCCTGTTTGTTTTTAAAAGATGTCTCTGGAAAGTGGAAGAAAGACTGAAGGCTGTTGTCATGGTAGGTAGTCTCCAAAGCTGGCCCCCAGTGATTCCTCCATTCGCCTGGAGTCTGGGCTGGCCTCGTGGCTGCTTTGACCTATAGAAGACAGTACAAGAGATGTTCTGAGACTTCGAAGCCCAGGCGTTAAGAGAACTGCCAGCTTCCACTCCCTTCCTTTTGGAACACTAGCTCTTGGGCCCAGTCTACACAGAGAGGCCACATGGTAGAGAATTGAGGCCTACAGCCCAGAGTCCAGATGAGAACCCAGCCAACCGCCAGCACCAACCGCCAGCCAGGCTGAGTGAGCCACTTGGACCTTCTGCCCACAGATGCTCATGGCCCCAGCAACATCGCATGACTAGAAGAACCACCTCCCTCAGCTCAGGAAAACCTAAGAATTGCAAGATTGAATAAATTGGTCTTGAAGTAGCTTATTTCCTAGCAGCGGATAACTGAATTGGGGGAAGGGTGGAAACAGCACACCAGTGAGCCAGCTGTTGGAGTCGTTTAGGCCAGAGATGATGGAGACTGCTAGAAGTGAAGACAGTAAGTAGTTAGATTCAGGACACGTTTTATCAGTGTAACTTTGAGGCTGGACTGTGAGACAAAAGTCAGTAGAAAAGCAGTGTGGCTCCTTGCCTGGCTGTCCTAACTCCGGACGGCTCCCTAGAGACAACTATTTAAAACTCTTAGCTCTCTCTTTGACAACGAGGGCCATATTGCACCAACTGCTTATATTGGTTCGGGGAGGGTTGTTTTGTTTTGTTTTTTTTAATTTTTTAATTTATTTTTGAGACAGAGAGAGACAGAGTGTGAGCAGGGGAGGGGCAGAGAGAGAGGGAGACACAGAATCCGAAGCAGGCTCCAGGCTCTGAGCTGCCAGCACAGAGCCCGACGCGGGGCTCGAACCCACGGACCGTGAGATCATGACCTGAGCTGAAGTCGGATGCCCAACCGGCTGAGCCACCCAAGCGCCCCTGTTTTGTTTTGTTTTTGAGAAAGAAAATAAGATCAAGTCTTTGAATTGAAAGAATCTTCTTTAAAAAAAAAAAAAAAAAGACATCAACACAAAGGAAATTGAAAAATGATGTTTTAAACGTTTATTTTTGAGAGAGACAAAGCAGAAGTGGGAGAGGGGTAGAGAGAGAGGGGGAGACAGAATTCAAAGCAGGCTCCAGGCTGTCAGCACAGAGCCCAATGCAAGGCTCGAACCCATGAACTGCGAGATCATGACCTGAGCCAAAGTCGGATGCTTAACCGACTGAGCCACCCAGGGACCCCAAAGGAAATTATTAACAGATGTGACCACCTCGAAATGCAATAAAAAACCAAAATTTCTCTACCCTGAAACATACCATAAACAAAAGATAAGCCATAATGAAGAGAAAATATTTGCAAAATATAAAAAAATCTCCTGCCCTAAATACATAATAATATGCGAACAAGTATAATAAAACACATAAAGTAAATATATAAAATAAAGAATATATAAACAATTCTAAAGAAAAAGGCAATAGGAAACACCATGAACTTGCTCCAAGAATTTCACCTCACACTGCTGTGTCTTGATGCCTCACTCTGAGATATTTTCTCATGTGGCCTCATCCTCCAGTAGATGTGCCCAGCTTTCACAGCATGGTGGTCTCAGTTCCATTGTGGTCTCTAATCCAGAAGATGAGAGGAGGTCACTTCAAGGTCACTCGAAGAAGATCACTTTAACCTGGAAATGGGTCCTTTAGTCTGGAAGTTTTTCTTGCATTCTTTCTTGGAGAGCTAAATTTTCCACAAATGTATTTTCTCCCAAAACATATTAGAAGGGTGGCATTTCTCTATCTGTCTCAAAAATAAAATAAACATTAAAAAATTAAAAATAGGGGCGCCTGGGTGGCACAGTCGGTTAAGCGTCCGACTTCAGCCAGGTCACGATCTCACGGTCCGTGAGTTCGAGTCCCGCGTCGGGCTCTGGGCTGATGGCTCGGAGCCTGGAGCCTGTTTCCGATTCTGTGTCTCCCTCTCTCTCTGCCCCTCCCCCGTTCATGCTCTGTCTCTCTCTGTCCCAAAAATAAATAAAAAACATTGAAAAAATTTTTAAAAAATTAAAAATTAAAAAAATTAAAAATTAAAAATATTGCCAACCTTGCACTGGTAGAAAACAAAACTTGGCTCTGTATTCCTGTGTCAAAACCACTTAGCCCTTCATTTGTGAGTCTGAATATAGAGTATGTGAAGATAGCAGTCAGAGAAATCATGAATCCACTTTGTACACATAACTAACTAGCCAGGAGAGAATCTGTAAGGTCAGGTCACCCCCCCGCCCCCCACCATAGCCAGCGTGTCACTTGCCATCACAAAGTGAATCAGCCACCTGGAGTACCAAATGTCTTCTACCGAGGAGATGAGTGCATGGATTGGACAGAAGACATGAGGGTGTGGATAAGAGCATTGGTGAGGTACCCAACTCATCACAAGCCACCAGGAATTCAACACGGAGGGATGGCATTAGTTAGGCATCCCTGTGATCTGGTAGTTATTCTTGCATAAAATGGAGAGCACATTCATACTCCTATTACTAATTCAGAGGACACAGACAGCAATGTAAGACCGAAGTTAGAACCCCCTAAACTCTGCCAAGCGAGTGACTGTTTTCATGTACTTTGGTCTGAGCATGTGATGAGTAAGTACACGACAGATCGATGCAGGTAGATCCAGAAGAGACCATCCTTTTATTCTGAAATCGTATCCTACCCATGCCTTGAAGTAAGTACTAAGTGACGGATCTCGTCTTCCCTTGGATCAAAGAGAAGGAGCTCTGAGAGCAGAAAACACGGCAGGAGCTACTGCGGTCCATTGGCTCTTGGGGTTTGCCAGGTAAGGGCAGAACATGGCGACAGCCCAAACAAAAGCATACAAAAATATAATGGACTTCTCCTTAGCAATAAAAAGAATGAACTGCCGTTACACCTCGTGATAAGGATGAATCTCACAGACACACTGAACTAAAGAAGGCATCTCAAAACTAAATAAACATTAAAAAAAAAATGTAGGGGCTCCTGGGTGGCTAAGTTGGTTAAGCGTTCAACTCTTGGTTTCGGCTCAGGTCATGATCTCAAGGCTTCGTGGGTTTGAGCCCTGCATCGGGCTCTCCGTGGGCAGTGTGGAGACTGCTTGGGATTCTCTCTCCCTCTCTCTCTCTGCCCCGTCCCCACTCGTGCTGCCTCTGTCTCTCTCAAATAAATAAATAAACTTAAATAAATGTATAAGGGGGGTGGCACCTGGGTGGCTCAGTCGGTGAAGCATCCAGCTTCAGCTCAGGTCATAGTCTCGTGGTTCGTGGGTTCCAGCCCCGCGTCGGGCTCTGTGCTGACAGCTCAAAGCCTGGAGCCTGCTTCAGATTCTGTGTCTTCCTCTGTCTCTGCCCCTCACCCTCTTGCGCTCTGTCTCTCTCTCTCTCTCAAAAATGAACATTAAAAAAAAAATTTGTTTAAGGCAGACTTTTATCAAAGAATACGTTCTTTGACACGTTCGATTTTATCTGAAGCTCTGGAAAAGATAAGTGTAATCCATAGTGACATAGATCAGTAGTTGTCTGAGGCCTGGGATGGGGGAATTGATTGGGAAGGGGCACAAGGGAACCTTTTGGGGAGATGGGAATGTTCTATAGTTTGACTGTGGTTACATGGGCACACACCTTTGTTAAAACTCATGGAAATGCACACTTCAAATGGAAACATTTTATTGCGTGTAAATTATACTTCAAAAAGTTGACTTAAAAAAAATATGCAAGGCTTCCATTTCCAGACAAGATGAGTCAGTCGATTCCACCCTGTTGCTTCCACTTAAAACCCAAAACTTGACAATATATAGAAAGCAGCTACCAGACTCCTTTGACGGTGGAAAAAAGGTGAACTGGCGAGACAACTTGGGTCTCAAGGGATGACTTAGCTGGGAGTCCTCACGGGCTTTACTACTTCCTAGATCCCAGCCTGAGCACCAGAGAAGGTGAAACCGAAAACCATTAGCAAGCACAAAGCCCCAACGAAAGCCCGCCTTCCGGAGTCAAAGGGCTGGGAAGGACAGCAATGAGGGACATTCCTTTTGACAATGTTTGCCTTTCTCCAGGTGAACACCATGAAATAAGCCAAGCCCTCCCTCTCCCAGCAGGCTTCGGGGAGACAGACTGGTGTGGGGCTTGTCCACCACCCCTGCTGTGCACTACCGGCTAGGTAGTCCTCTCTCTCCTTACCGGTGACAACTGTGATGTGGAGGTCCATCGGGCAGCCCCATTCTGCACAAATGTGATCAGCGAGGATCCCCTGCCCTCCTTCCCCGTCCCCAAGGGAGTGTTGTGACTGAAGTGTGGAACCCTGTTGCTATCCTTGCTTAGCACTAAGCAAAGCCAACAGAGAGACAGTATCCACCCCCACGCAGCTAGATTGCGTGGGGCGGGTTTCAGAGAAGAGGGAGCTGTAGGAAGAGATCCTTTGAATTTGCGTCTGAGGCCCAGGGCATACCCACCAGTGACCCCCCCCCCCCCCCCCAGAATTAGCAGCAAAAGCTTTGAGAACTGAATTACGATGTGGAATACTGTACAGTTCCAGATCGGCCTCTGGGTAGCACACAGCAGGACAGACCAAAATAGCGCCGATTCAAAACTACATTGGTATTACATTGACATTCAAGCTCACAGACCACAAGAGTGAGCCGTGGTGTTCATTCTGAACTTGAACAAGTTGAATGCGTACTAAAATAGATTCAAAAGGGAACCAGTGGGAACATAATACCCAAAAAGTCCAGGATAAAATAAAATATTATGCATCATACCAAAAGCCAGAAAAAGGCTGAACTGGAGTGAGAAAGGGCAGTCAACAGATGCTAACATCAGGGGCCTGGCTGGCTCAGTCGGTAGAGCATGTGACTCTTGATCTCAGGGCCGTGAGTTCGAGCCCCATGTTGGGCGTAGAGCCTGTTTAATGAGAGCAAAACCAAAAACCAGATGCTGACATCAAGATGACACAGAAGTTGGGATTATCTGACAAGGATTTTAAAGTAGCTATCCCCAAAAAAGGAGAAGAAGAAAGAGAGAAAAAGAAAAGCTTCAGCAAGCAACCATGAGCATTCCAGAAACGGGAAAATAGAACATTTCAGCAAAGAAAAAGAAGATATAAAGAAAAACCAGATGAAAATTGTAAAACTAAAAAATACAGTAACAGGACCGACAAACTTACTGATGGACACTGTGAGCCATCGGAGATGACAGAGGAAAGAAGCAGTGACCTTGAAGATAGAGCACTAAAACTTCTACAACTTGAGCAAGAAACCACGAATGAACAAAATGAACAGAACTTCAGGGGCCTGTGGGAAAATACCAACATCCGTGTATGTCACTGGAATCCCACAAGGAGAAGAGAAGGAGTGTGGTGTAGAAAATAGACTCAAATAATAGCTGAAAGCTTCCCACTTTGGGCAAAAGACGTAAACCTACGGGTTTAAGAAGCTGCGTGAATCCCAAACCAGGAAGTCATAAAAATCCTAAAATAGTGTGCACTAACAGCCAAGTAGAGTCATAGAGACAGAGTTTCCAAGGTTGGGGGACGAAGGAAAACAGAGATATTTGGTCAAATGTTACAAACTTCCAGTTACAAGATGAGTAAGTTTGGGGGATCTAACCTACAGCACAGTGACTGTCGTTAACAATATACTGTATTGTGTACTTGAAAGCTGCTAAGAGAGTAGATCTTAAATGTTCTTCGCTAGCCAGAAAAAAAAAAAAGTAATTATGCAAAACGATGGAGATGTTTACTAACCCTATTGTTGGTAATCATTTTGCAAAGTATAAGTATGTCAAATCATCACGCTGTACGCCTTAAGGTTACACATTGTTACATGTCAATTATATCTCAGCAAAGCTGGACAAGAAAATGAGGTGAAAAGTAAAAAGGTAAAAAAAACCTAGAACAGAGTATCTAGGAACTGTGGGACATTTACAGAAGGTGTAACGTACACAAAACAGGAAAACTAGAAGAGAAAGCAGAAGACTGTAATGGCTTACATTTTCCAAAATTAATGATAGATACCAGACCACAAATCCAGAAAGCTCAGGCAGGGGCACCTGGGTGGCTCGCCGGTTAAGCGTCAGACTTCGGCTTGGGTCACGATCTCACAGTTCGTGGGTTCAAGCCCCGCGTTGGGCTCTGTGCTGACGGCTCAGAGCCTGGAGCCTGCTTCGAATTCTGTGTCACCCCCTCTCTCTGCCCCTCCCCCACTCACTCTGTCTCTTGCTCTCAAAAAATAAATAAAACATTTAAAAAATTAAAAAGAAAAGAAAGTACCAAAAATCTACACCTAAGCATAGCATATTCAAATTTCAGGAAAACAAGGGTGTGTGGCTGGCTCAGTCAGAAAAGCATGCAATTCTTGATCTCAAGGTCATGAGTTTGAGCCCCACATTGGGTGTGGAGAGTCAGAAAAGTAAACGTTAAAAAAAGAAAAGAAAAGTCAAATTGCAGGAAAACATAGAGAATATCTTGAAAGAAGCCAAAGTTGGGGGGGGGGGAGGAACGCACCTTACCTATTAAGGAACAAGGATGAGAATTACATTAGACTTCTCATCAGAAACCATGCAAGCGGGGCGCCTGGGTGGCGCAGTCGGTTAAGCCTCCGACTTCAGCCAGGTCACGATCTCGCGGTCCGTGAGTTCGAGCCCCGCATCGGGCTCTGGGCTGATGGCTCAGAGCCTGGAGCCTGTTTCCGATTCTGTGTCTCCCTCTCTCTCTGCCCCTCCCCCGTTCATGCTCTGTCTCTCTCTGTCCCAAAAATAAATAAACGTTGAAAAAAAAAAAATTAAAAAAAAAAAAAAAGAAACCATGCAAGCAAGAAGAGAGTGGAATGAAATATTTAAAGTGTTGAAAGAAAAACACCAGTCTAGGAGCACCTGGGTGGCTCAGTGGGTTAAGCGTCCAAACCTTGACTTTGGCTCAGGTCATGATCTCAGTTTGAGAGATCGAGCCCTGAGTCGGGCTCTGCGCTGACAGCCCGGATCCTGCTTGGGATTCTTTCTCTCCCTGTCTTTCTATTCCTGCCCTGCTCGTAGAGGATCTCTTTCTCTCTCTCGAAAAATAAACTTAAAAAAAAAAAAAAAAAAAGTAAAAACTTCAACTTCGTGAAAGAATGAATGTTCTTCATTCTTTCCTCATTCTGGTTCTTCATTCACCAGAAACAGCCAAAATGTTCCTCAATTGGTGAGTTGGTCAACAAACTTTGCTACAGGCAGACAATGGAGTATTATTCCCCAATAAAAAGAAACGAGCTATCCAGCCGCACGAAGACCTGGAGAATCCTTCAATGCCTCAGGAGCTTGGGGAAACAGAGATCTAGGTGATCGGAGGGCTGGAAACAAAGGTCTTGAAGCCTCAGGAACCAGGGGATTCAACTTCAGTAAACATTCCTTTTGAGGAACTGCCTACATGGTGATGTCCATTCTCTTGGAACGAATCCTGAGTACAAAAGACTTTCCGGCACAGCAAGAACTCGGCCTTTTTCCTCTGCTCTGGAAGGATCCTACCTACTCAGAGAAAGTAGCAACCGGGAGGCCCCACCGAGAACCCTAAGGAAAGGGCGAAGGGGGGCCACCACCTGCTGTGCCTGCTCTTCCCCTGGGGCCACCTTGCTTCCCCGAGATCTACCCTTAGCTGAATCTGTAGGAAATTAGGGTGTACGTTTGAGTCAGTGTGCTCTTCCAGGGGATCCGGTGTTCCCACAGCCCTGCGGCGGCGGGTTGGAGAGCCATCAGCTTGAAACTGGGAAGGGAGCAGAGGTTCCAGACAGGGAACCTCCACTCCGGACGCAGGGCTCAAATTCACAAACCATGAGATCATGACCTGAGCCCAAGTAGGTCGCTCAACCGACTGAGCCACCCAGGTGCCCCACATTTAGTTTATTTTTGACTGCCACCATTATATATGTGTGAAGTCCAATAAAAAAAGTCACAATCTGCTTTTTTTTCTGCTTTTTTCCTTATTATTCATTTTATTTCGTGATTATTAAGGTCAATAATTATGTCGCATAGGGGCAAGGGAGGGAGGAAATGGCTGTTGCACGAAGGCTCTGTGCCAGGTTGTGATCAGCCCTGGCCTTTCCAGAAACTTCACGCTGACCCCATGAGATGGGCTTTTGTAGCCTATTTTACAAGGGAGGACGCTAAGTGGCAGAAGGGGGATTCAAACCCAAGGTCGGCCTGACTCCAAAGTGCACATCCAAAATGCCAGCAAACGTTGAGATCCTGCCGGAGCAAGGTGTAGGGAGGTGGGTGGTCAGGGACGGCTTCTCGGAGGATGGTGGCGGGAGAGATGCCCACAGGGGAGGGCAGTGAAGCATGAGGACATGTGAAGAGTCAGGGAACGGGCACTTCCAGCCTGAGCTGTGTCACTCCCTGGCTACATGGCCTTGGACAAGTCCTATCTCTTCCGAGGCCTTGGTGTTTTCTCTCCGGAGTTTTCAAAGGCCTAGGGTTCCACAAATCAGACCAAGACACTGCGTGGTCTGGGTAGTGAGCTTAGCTGGTGAGTGAGCTTGACATTACCCTGCCCCATGTCTAAGAACTGGGCCCCCAAGTCCCCCTGGCCCAGCCCAGCCTACACCCTTGGAGGTGACCTAGGACATGCCCCCTTCTTGCCTCTGATGTCAGGGTCCTAAACCACCAAGTAGGATTATCCTGTTGACCTCCAAGGGTAGTTGTGAGAACTAAAATATCAATAGCTGATACGTATCGGACAATCCTTATATGCCAGCGCTGTGCTAAGAGTTTTACACTGATGTTTCTCAATAAATCTTCCCAGCACCTCTGTGAAGTTGTTATTCTCATTGACAGATGTGGCAACACAGAACCAGAGTGGTGATAGTACTTGCCCGAGGTCATATCTCTGTCCTGCTTAGCTTGGTGCCTGTCCCGCAGGAAATGGTAACTCCATCAGAACTAGTTCTGACACACGGGCCCCACGCTGGCATCTTAACATTTCTGGAATGAGGATGTTGCCCCACAACTGATGTCCGAGGAACACGTGAGTCAGCGGGCGGAGGGGGACCAGGGGACTTCGCTGTCTGCTGTCCGGTTGTTCAGGGAGCTGCGGTCAAGCC
The DNA here is from genome assembly GCF_014898765.1 of Herpailurus yagouaroundi. Taxonomy (NCBI): domain Eukaryota; kingdom Metazoa; phylum Chordata; class Mammalia; order Carnivora; family Felidae; genus Herpailurus; species Herpailurus yagouaroundi. Next base: position 15,019,342 of record NW_024412427.1, on the reverse strand, counting down.
TGATGGAATTTTACCAGATTGGATCCTTAGATGTCACTTGACATGACTTCTAAATTGACGCCGCATGGAAATACAAGGCCATGAAGTATACAGAAGGCAATCGCCAGACAGGCAGTACAATTAGAAGTACAACGTGCTGAATGGACCCAAAGAAAGTTTAGACTCTGGATGTGAAGAACTTTGATCCGATCACCAAAGGAGACGATTTCATAAATAAAAACATACTACTGTCAGTCTTTGAAGGGCTTTGATACGCTTTTTTCATCAAAAAAGCCCTTATTTAAATGGGTATCCTATTTGCCTTGAAAAAATTACCTTCCTATTGATGGCGCCATAGAGTCAAGAAAAATCCAACAAAGCAGTCATGATGCTTCCGGTTGTGAGCAACAGAAAACCCACTTCAAACTGGCTGGAAGTGGCAAAGGCGTATCGGCTCCCGGTCATGAAAAGCCCAGGGCAGTTGGCTTCGGGCACAGCTGGACTGGCGGGAGGAAGCGAACGGCAGCAGGTAGATCTCTCGGCCCCCAAGCTCTGCCTTCTCTGCCGCGGCTCCAGTCCCCGTGGAGGCAGAACGGATGCCAGCGACGCCAGCCGCCAACCCTCCCAGGTTTTACGCTTCCAGACTCCTCAGCATTTGGGACCAAACCTGAACCTGACGCCGTTGGCTGGCATTGGGTCACATGACTACCCTGGACAGCTCAGGGAACGGAAGGTAGGCATTGCCCCGTCTGGTCACCTTCCTCCCAATGGACTCAGGCATGGAGTCCACTCCACTCACTGTACCTGGCCGAGGTGGAGGAGGGAGGCTCCTCCCAAGGAAACTTGGGGGCTGCTACCCTAAAGACGGGAAAGTGGATGCTGGGTGACCCCCGAGTAGCAGCCGTCCTTGGAAGGCAGTAATTACCGGTGAAAGGAAATTTCGGAGAGGTGACTTCTACCCGATCATCCCCCTGACAGCTCAGGTGACCCCGGAAAGAAAAAGCACCACTGCCAGAGCCCCCATCAGAGCGGGAAGAGCCCTTGGAGGTCCCTGCCGAGGTAGGATTGGGAAGCTAGAGGGGGGGGGAAGGACTGGTCCAAGGCCATAAGACGGCCCATAGTTGGGAATGAAACCAGAACACAAATCTCAGGTATCCTGGTTCCACACCCAGTGCTCCCAGCTGGCCTGTGAGGGCCAAAGGGGGCTCTGGAAGGGGACCTCAGCTGGTTCATCACTCTTGGATGAGAAGCCCCTCCACCTCTCCCGAGAGTTTCTCCCAGCAGCCTAGGTGGAGTGTCTTTAACAAGTCTCCTGGGGCACCTGGATGGCCAAGTCAGTTGAGCATCAGACTCTTGATCCCAGGGTCGTGAGATCGAGCCCTGAGTTGGGCTCTGTGCTGAGTGTGGAGCCTGCTTAAGATTCTCTCTCTCTCTCTCTCTCTCTCTCTCTCTCCCTCTGCCCTTCTTCCCCAACTCGTGCACACTCTCTCTCTAAAATAAAAATAACAGGGGCGCCTGGGTGGCTCAGTTAAGCATCCGACTTTGGCTCAGGTCATGATCTAGCGGTTGGTGGGTTCAGGCCCCACATCAGGCTCTGTGCTGACAGCTCAGAGCCTGGAGCCTGCTTCAGATTCCCTCTCTGCACCTCCCCTGTTTGTGCTCTGTCTCTCAACAATAAATAACTGCTAAAAAAATTAATAAAATAAAAATAACAATAATAAAAGTAAATGAAAAATAAATAAAAAGCCTCCTGCTCTCCCCCCACCCCCACGGCACTGGGGTCTCCCAGTGTGCCTCAGATGGAAGGGTGAGAAGTGCCCTAGATTTGCTCAGGCATTCTCAGTCATCGATGGCGCTGATCTAAGCCCTTGGTCTTACGTAGAATGCAGGAAGCACAGCCCCTCTTCCAGCTCCAGCTGTCCCATCCGTTCTGGAGCTTCTGGACCCCCCTGCCACCCAGCCAGGCTGGGCCTTTATGGGTTTTCCGTGGCCCTGGGCCGGACCCGATTCTAAGAAACCTTCAGTGTGTCCATATATTGTGTTCAAAGCAGGACACCTGGGGAGCATGAACCCACCAGCCAGGCTGTCTCCAGAACTCCTCTGGGGGAGGGGCTTGGGCGCAGCAATCTCATGTGGGTGCGGGAGGGGGCCTGCCTTTAAGCCTCCTTTGCATAATAAGCAACTTCTATCCAGAAGATGCATCTGTTTGGCTGGCAGAAGGGCTTTTCTTTTTTTTTTTTTTTTTTTATGTGTTTTCTTAATAACGACTATTAGGAAAACACACTTTTTCTTTTTTATTAAATTTTTTTTTTCAACGTTTATTTATTTTTGGGACAGAGAGAGACAGAGCATGAACGGGGGAGGGGCAGAGAGAGAGGGAGACACAGAATCGGAAACAGGCTCCAGGCTCCGAGCCATCCGCCCAGAGCCCGACGCGAGGCTCGAACTCGCGGACCGCGAGATCGTGACCTGGCTGAAGTCGGACGCTTAACCGACTGCGCCACCCAGGCGCCCCAGAAGGGCTTTTCTGATGGACATGAGGAGGGGGTTAAGCACCCATCCGTCCACCCCTTGGTGCCACCACGGTCACCATCAATTTAGATTAGAGGAAGCCTACCTTAACTCGATGACAGGGTGCCAGTGGTGGGAATCCAAGTCCCTTAGTGGGTGGGGAAGATGGGGTGGGGCGGGGTACAGGACGAGATCTTCCCTAGCACGTCAGGACTTTGAACTAGGATCGCTGAGGGATGTATTTATGACACAGAAAGCTGTCAATGATGTAAGTGAAAAGGAAAAATATGAGAAAGTATATATATATATATACACACACACGTATATATACACATATGTATATATACACACATGTATATATACATATGTGTATATATACATATGTGTATATATACATATGTGTATATATGCACATATATGTATATATACACACATGTGTGTGTATACACATACATACCATGAGTGTGGGTGTGGGTGTGTGGGTGGCTGTGCGTGGGTGTGGGTGTGCGCACGCGCGCGTAATAGCTAAGAGCTCAGGATCTGGAGCCAGATAGTCTAGGTTCAGATCTCACTTTCACCTCTTCCTTACCTTGGGCATTTTACTTAAAACTCTGTGCCTGCGTTGCTTCATCTGTAAACTGGGGCTAAATCATAGGGGTAAGAGGAGGATCCCATGAGATAAACCAGGTACGGTGGAGGCAGGTCCCGGAAGACCGTAAGGGCTCAGACGGTGGCATCCGATAATCTCGTTCGTCCCCTGAGCAGGGACCCCGTTCTCAGAGTGCCGGTGGCGGGGCGGGCCGCACCCTGGCTCCGGAACCGGGGCTCCCCGCCGCTGTCGGCCCCCTATTGTTGCGCCTTCCTGCTCTGCGGATCCGCCGCCGCCGGGGGCAGCTCGGGGCCGGGGCAGGGGAGCATCCGGCCCGGGCGCCCTCCCCGCGCCGCGCCGTTCTGGGCGCTCCGCCAAGCCCCTCCCGCCGCCAGCGCCCGGGGACAGAGCACTGGACTGCGAGTCCTGGGGCCTCAGTCCTACTCGGCCCAGCGTCTCTGGCCACCCGGAAAACAGCGGAGAAGCCCACCCTCCAGGGTCGCCCGCGGGTTAAGTGAGATCGCGGGTGCACCGGGCGGGCACCTGGCCTGGCTCCCCACCTTGAGCACGTCTGTCCTCAGATACTGTCTTGCTCGCGCGGACTTTGAGAATGCTGCTCGCCCGCCCGCCGGGGTGCAAGGGGGACCGATGCAGCTCCTGGTGTCTGGGCCTGAGTGAATTTCTCAGAATATCCTGCCTCTGCTAACCCGGCTCAACCTCTCCCGGGCACAAGGCAAAAAGTGGGTGAAAGGGCTGGGCAGCTTTCCCAGGCTGGCAGCTGGCAGAGACCAGGATCTGGAGTCCTTGCATCCTGGCTCTGCTGCTGAATTGCTGTGTGACCTTGAGCAAGGCCTTCCCTCTCTGAGTCCCAGCCTCCCTCCTCTAATGGCACGGGAGGACAGGTGTGGCCCCTCACCCTGGCTGCCCCTCTGGCTGCCTGGGGCACCACGGGAAAGTAGTTTGATCCCCTGGGCTCAGTTTATCTTTTCTGCAAAATTGTTGTGCCCACACAGATTCAGCAGATAACACCTGATCTTTTTTTTTTTTTAATTTTTTTTTTCAACGTTTATTTATTTTTGGGACAGAGAGAGACAGAGCATGAATGGGCGAGGGGCAAAGAGAGAGGGAGACACAGAATCGGAAACAGGCTCCAGGCTCTGAGCCATCAGCCCAGAGCCCGACACGGACCGCGAGATCGTGACCTGGCTGAAGTCGGACGCTTACCCGACTGCGCCACCCAGGTGCCCCATATAACACCTGATCTTGAGATGCCTCTTTCTGCTGCCCTCTGCCCCGTTTCTCTGCTCAGAAGGCGATTTGAGTCTTCCAAAGGGGAACCCCAGCCTCAGGATTGTCCCTCTGCACTGGGCAGGACCACGTCTGGCTTTTGATATGGGTTCTCCCCACCCCCCGGCCCCAGGAGGCAGAGGGGCTTCTGTGGCCACAGGTTAGCTTTCAGTGCTGATGGTGCAGGAGTGAGCCACCCGTCAACAGAGGAAGTTTACTCGGGATTTAAGGAATGAGAAGGAATTGGGGCTTTCAAAACCTGTTCCTAGAGTACCCTCTTGCTGCCTTCCTTCCCCCTGCTCCCTTTTCTATCTGCCCCCTGGTCTTGTGGACTGCCACAGAAACCCCCAAACCCTCTCTGTTAACGCTGAACGGTTGATCTGTTCCCAGTTTCTATAGGGGCAGCGGGGGTTGCTTGGATACCCCCATAGTCGCCATCAACCCTTTCAAAGCCGTCCCAAATAAAGTCACTCCCAAAGAAATCTTGGGAATAGATTGTGCTTTTGTAACTGCCCCCCATAACGCCCCCAAAGCCACTCTCAGCCGAGCTTCTGTTCTCACATTTACCCTAATTCATCAAAGGGCTTAGTAGGGCAAAAAGTTCTTCCACCAAAAAAGTATCACCTTCCAGGGACAGCCGCTGGGAGTATAAAGGCATATTTCCCCATGTGATCTTCACTAAAATTCCACCTTTTGGGAAATGCTGTTCCGATTTTTTGCAGAAGTGGCTGGAACTGGAAGGTAGGACTGTCAGGCACCACAGCCCCGGGCTCTGGAACGTTGTGTCTTTCCTTCTCTCCAGCTCCCTCTCGCCCTAGGTAGGTTCGGCTGGGCTGTGTGCCGCACCCCAGGGCACAGCTGCTCCCCCTGCCCGAGCTCTGGTGGTCACAGCTGCCTGGCAGTCACCCCAGACGGAGGCCTGAGGTCCTTGTTAATGTCATTCTCCATACTCCTTCCCATGCTCTGCCCTTCATGCATGTGTCCCCTGAGATTAGGTGGGGTCATGTGACTAGCCATGGCCAAGGAAGCGTGAAAAGTGACATCTGTCACCTCAGGGTGGGACATTATTGCCAGGTGGAGACCCCGTGACTACTGACAGCTTTGGAGACGGTGGCTGCTCCATTGCCCTGGGCCCCGGAATGGGAAGCGGGTGAGAGCCCTCCAGCCCTATGTGGACATGCCGTGTGCATGAGAAATACTTAGTGTTAGGAGCCACTAGGATATGGGGCTGTTTGTTAGTGCAGTGTGACCCAGCCTACCGAGACTGGCAGAAATCTCCAGAAAGCAAAACCAAAGTGGAAGTGAGAAACAGTGTGGGGGGCATTCTGTCCTTAAAGACCTGTTTTGTGTTCTTTCACAAGATGGTCAGTCTGGTGAGAACACAGAGGAGACTTGTTATTTATTATTATTATTTTTAAAGTAATCTCTACACCGTGTGGGGCTCGAACTCACAACCCCAAGATCAAGAGTCGCACGCTCTCCCGACTGAGCCAGCCAGGCGCCCCAGAGGAGTTTCTAACACTCACAGGTCCTAGAGACAGGAGGCAGGAGGCACACAGGCCATGCAGGACCTCGTGGAAATACACCAGCGTAGGCGGGAGGCAGAAGACAGGAGGGGGTGTGGCTTGGGCCATGGCATTTATTGGGGTTTCCGTGGGAAAGACAAGACAGGGCAAGGCGGACAGTTTAGGATTGGCTAGTTTGAATGATTTCGGGGGGCTCTGAGCTGTATGGGTGGTCTCTGTTTGCCTGATGGCTGGCTCTGGGGTGATCGAGGAGACGAATACTGCCTCCTGGGGCTCACAGGCCTGAGAGAGGAGGTCTGGCGCGGGTCTAGAATACCAAATGCCCAAACCGACTCTACGTGGTGCCCCAGGACCGGCGGGGACCGGGGTGACACTGGGCTGGCCCTTTGTTGGATCTTAGCACGTTGGGCATGAGCGGCTGAGACGGATCGCTGCCCACCCAATATCCATGTTCCCCCTTTTCCTTCATAACAGAACCCCAGTGTTACCTGGCAGCGTGCCCAGCCCGCGGACTCCATTCCCAGATCCGCATGCAGCTGTGTGGCTGTGCGTCTAGGGTCTTGCCTAAGTAAGTTGAGGTCTGCTTCCAGGTGGGCTTCCTGTAGGAAGCTGACCCAGCGGGAGGTATCGTTCTTGTCCCGCCCCCTCCCTCCTGCCGTCTGGACTGTAGCTGTCGTGTCCGCAGCACTGGCCGCCGTCCTGGACAGTGTAGGTCATACGCAGTGAGCGGGAGGATTGTGAAGGGCAGGGAGACGTGGCATAGGATGAATGCTTCACAAAACATCCTATAAAAGCGGACTCCCCGGGAAGGTGCGCCACATATCTCACGTGGTTTGGGGCCCAGCTAGAGAAGGCCCGCGGTATCAGGTACGTCACAGAAGGGCCTTGACAAGAGGGAACTCTGGGCAGGTTGAGGGGACTGAGATCATTTTCTCCAGCCATGAAGGAGAGCAACTGGACAGCCCGGGGAGTGGGGCTCTGAACATGCCTTCTAGAACTTTCTGCACCTTCATTTCTGCCCCAGTCCCCCAGACCTCCACCCCACAGCCATCCCCAGGGCTACTGCTCTGCCAGGCAAACATTCGTTGTAGGGGGTGGTTTCCCCACCTGGGTTTCCATGCAGCCTGCAGACGGGCGGCCAGGATGTGAGGCAGAGAGAGCTGCCCAGTGGGGAGAGACCCCAGCTCTGCACTGACTCCACCGTGAGCCAGATAAGCACCCCAACTGTACTCAGGTTTCCCGTCTGTAAAATGGGGCAATAATACCAGCCCCACGCCCCTCCCAGAGTGCTGGGGGATCATCCTCCTCTGTGCGAGGAGGCAGGCTGGAGGCAGGGGTCAGGCAAGCGTGCAGTCGGGCTTTGTGGGCTAGTCTCAGTCCCAGGAGGCACGAGGCAATGACACATGCGTGGGTGGTCAGGAGCCCTGGCCACGTGTCTGATGGACTTGGGGTCAATAGTGTGACCCGCCACTCGCACGAGCCTGAGCTTTCTCACGTGTAAACGGGGCATTATTCCTGTAGACAGGACTAAAGTAACGGATGTGAACCACTTAATGCAGTGGCTGGTGCACAGAAGCCCTCAATGACTGGTGGGTCAGCCCCACCCCTGGTCTTAGTGGACACCTGTCATTTTTATTGGCTGCCCTATTTTCAAAGCCCCTTCCCGTATCAGATGAGTCCCCCACCTAATGATGCTTCCAATAGAGGAGCCCCAGTGTACCAGCATGCTTTGCGGTGAGGGCCTGGGCACATGACCCAGGTGTGACCAGCCACAGTCCCCCGCACAGACCTTTGGAGGAATCCGTGACCCAAGCAGGCAGGGGCACATAGGCCCATTCTGGTGGTGCCTCCGTCCAGTTTCTGGAGTCATCAGGGACAGAGGTCTGCAGGGACTGACCACGGCTGGGTGTCAGCGGGTTGGGCTGCCCGGTCAGTGCCCCACCCAGGGGGCCGGAGCCATGAGAACTCCAAGCTGGGCCCTCTGACTCTTCTAGCCCGTTGGCTCCCCAGTGGTGTTCGGTAAGTTCCTTTCCTGCTTAAGTAACCTGCGGCCGGTCTCTGCTGACCGCAACCACAAACCCCCACTGGCTCTGCTCCCGACGCCCAAGTACTGACCCTCCCTTTTGAGGCTCTTCCCTGAATTGCTGGCCTTCCCTTACCCCAAGCTCCCTGTGTGTTTGGTTGCTCTCTCTGTGCCTCCAGCCAGAGCCTGGCTGGAGCAAAACCAGCTTTTGCTGGGAAATCCCAAGAGGAGACCCAGGCCCAGATCTAGGGTTGGCACCAGCACCTTTAAGGATACACATTCGCAAGGGGAAAGCATGCAGGTTCTGGGTTCCAATCCCCGTTCCGTGACTTCCCGACGGCGTGACCCTGGCTCCACGGCCTACCCCTGAGCCTTAGTTTCCTTTCCTGTTACAACACTCTGGGGGGCGCTTTTTGATAGATTTGGGGGGTCAGAGGAGGTCGGGGAAGGGAAGCCCCGCACCCAGCGTGTTGTTGGCATGGGACTGAGAAGAAATTGGGTCAGGAAGACGTGGCAGAGGGTAGCGTTCGTGTAATTCATGTCAGAATCACCTGAGAGGGGAGTCAAAGGCAGATTTGTGGACCCCACTCCCACAGTTGGATGTGGCGAGGCTGAAGGGGCCCCCAGGATCTGTATTTTTAACACATGTCCCCCCCTAGAGGTCTGTGCTGCCGGTGGCGGGGGCCACTGCTCTTGGGAAGCAGAATGGAGGGTGGTGAGGGCCCATGTGGCTGAGCCAACACAGTAGTGGGGCCCCTGACATTGGTTTCACTCTCACCAGAAGCTTCTACAGTAACCTTCTCAGGCAGAGTCCAACTTGGACTTATGTTCCAGAAAGGATGCAGGGAGTTTCTGCAGGGTTCATCTTTGATCACATTTACAACAGTAATGGATCCTTTTCTCACTTCAGCAAGGCAGTAATCCGATAACATAGATACTAGAATAGTCCAAGTTTAGTTAGCCCTTCCCATGAGCCAGGCATTATGCAAGTACTCTATCTGTGCTAATAAATACAAGGTGAAATTTTTCTCCTCATCTCTCAGGTGGGGAAACCGAGGCCCAGAGAGGTAAAGTCACTTGTGTAAGGTCACGTGGCCCGAGTAGGGATTTAAATCCAGGCAGAGTGGGATTCCACATCCATACAATAAGATATCACCTTGGGGCAGTGTGAGGGCGTTAGAGGTTGGGGTCTCCGGCAGGTGCCTGTGTTTCCAGGAAAGGGGCTGAAATGGTGGGTGGGACCAAGCGGGGTACAGGTGCGAGGGAGTGTGGGACATCAGCCCCCTGGGCCTCTGACTCCCTAGGGCCGCCAGCTACCACCTCAAACATCTATGGCCAGTTGCGCAGGAATGGGAGACTCTGAGACCAGGCAGCTTTGTTCAGTTCACAGCCAAGGTCTGGCCTTACCACTCAGGCTGTGTGGCCCTGGGCAAGGTACTTCGCTCTCTAAATCTGGGGGCCGCTGGGAAGAATCGGAGATGCCCAACATGCAGAGGAGCTCCACAGACAGCTCTGGCAGCCAGCATTCAGTGGCGTGGGTGCAGCAGCGGGGCCCCGCCATCCAGAGTCCACGCAGAGGGTAGGGGCCCACAGCTGGTGCTTCTGTCTGCTCAGTAGCCATTCCTCCTTCTTCCAGGAAGAGAGAGCACCTGCCTTTTCACTTGAGCCAGATGACTTGTGTTCCGGTAACTTACAGATCGATTGTGTTCCGGTAACTTACAGACCTATCCCACGAGGAAGTCAGAAACTTAACATGTGCGGAGCGAGCTGGGTCTTCGGCTGGCAACATCTAACCCTCAGGATGAGCCTGTAAAGCAGGTACCACTACTTCTATCGGTAGATGTGGAAACAGAAGCTGAGACAAGTGTACTACGTGCTCAACGTCACAGATCTGGGCCTCGGATCAGATGCCCCAAGGCAGCCCATCTGCTAAATAAGGGTGAGCCACTGCATTTGTAACTGATGGAGGGGGCATTCGTTCGTTCGGCAAATACTTCAAAGAGCCTACCGTGTGCCAGGCCCAGGGCTGGGCCCTAGGGACAAGAGCCCCACAGGCCAGGCCCCTGCCCTCCCGGAGTGCCCATTCCAGACGGCACAGAGGTTTCACCCCACAGGCTAAATCCAGGTGGCAGTGGCTGTCTGCGATGTCTAGGCTCCGCGGGAACGGCCGGCAGGGTGCTGTTAGGGGGTTTCTGAGCGTACCGCTGCGTATTGGGATACCCGTGTCTTAGACTTTTGAAGATTGTTCACACGCATGTGTAACAGCAGAACTGTATCCTGGCCGGAGCACAAGTTCCCATTTTTATCCTGAAAACAGCCGCTATAGATCTAGTAACTAGGTTCTGTCCTCACGGAGCTTTGGGTTCAACTGGCAGCCTGACGTACACAGGGAGAGTCTGACCCGGAGCTCAGAGGCTGGGAAGGCCCCACGGATGCGGGTGACCAGGGTGCCCTCCTGGAAGAGGAGTGGTCTGGTGGGGCAGGGGAGGCGTTCCAGAAGTAGCAGGCAGGCACAGGTATGGACGTGTGAAGTGCACGTGAGACCGGGGGGGGGGGGGGGTTCCGCCTGAAAAGGCAGTAACAGGACAGGCCGTGGAGGCCCCATGTCCGGTCTGGGAGTTCAGTCTTGACCCTTTGGTAGGGAGCCACTGAAGACTGTGGGCAGGGGCATGACCCCGAGAGATCCTCCTGGGCAGCTGGATGCGGGGAGACGTGGGAAAGGGGGGTGGCCAGAACACCGCGGAGCAGAACGAAGCCCCTGCACGCAGGTGGGGGTGAGGGGACCCGAGTTCTTGCCCCAGCTCTGTGCTGACGTGCTGTGTGACCACAGGCAAGTCCCTTACCCTCTGGGTTGGCTTCCTCTCAAAGACCCTTTCAGACTGTGACCGAGTGAACTGAGATGTGTGTGTGTGTGTGTGTGTGTGTGTGTGTGTGTGTGTGTGTGTTGGGGGGCGGTCACGTGGTTCATTTAGACTCGCTATTTCCTACTTTTCTTTGGCCTTGAAGACCTGGCCTGGTCCATCCCCCATGGCTTATTGCTTCAGACCCATATGGCTCAGCCCTCAGGTATGTCCACGCCTCAGCTTCAAGTGGCATTTGTCTCACTGAAGAGAAAACCTGACCTTGGAGCCATTTTCCAGCTGTGTAACTTGAGAGGCACTTTGCCTGTCACACCTACTTAGCAGGGAGGATATGAGCCATTGAGACGATGCCTTTAAAACGCAGGGGGCCGTGGGGCGCCTGGGTGGTGCAGTCGGTTAAGCGTCCGACTTCGGCCAGGTCACGATCTCGCGGTCCGTGAGTTCGAGCCCCGCGTCGGGCTCTGGGCTGATGGTTCGGAGCCTGGAGCCTGTTTCCGATTCTGTGTCTCCCTCTCTCTCTGCCCCTCCCCCGTTCATGCTCTGTCTCTCTCTGTCCCAAAAATAAATTAAAAAACGTTGAAAAAAAAATTAAAAAAAAAATGCAAAAAAAAAAAAAATAAAACGCAGGGGGAAGTAAGTGCTCGATTAGTGGCAACTGCCTTTCTTGCTCCGGTTCCTGTTCCGTTTCCTGTGTAGGACTCTTGGCTGTAAGCCCCCCAGAGGCTGGCAGTGTCTCCTCCGTGGGGCTGAACACCAGCTGGGTCCCCAGTCAGGATGTGACGGACGCCCAAGGCTAGTGCGGCTCTGCCCAGGCCCGTCATGGGGACTGTGACGTGACCCTGCCTGTCCTGTGAGCAGTCTCGATACTCACCCCACCCTGGGTGGGTGCCCTGCGTCATTCCTCACGGGACTGCCCAGCACGCAGGTCCCCAGGCCCTCTCCAGGCACCAAATGTGACAGGCACCTGTGTCCAACCAAACCCAATAGGACCTGAATTAATTTCCTCCCACTTTGCTATGTGATTTTATTTGACTGTTTGGGGGGATAGGTAATACAGTCGGATCTTTCCAAATTTAAGAGGTACCAAAGAGTGTACTAGAAAAAAATCCCCTCCCACCCCAGCACACGGCTTTTGTTGCTCTTTCTGCAGACAACCTATCTAAATACCTTTTTATTTTTATTATTTTGAAAAATTTATTGTTTAAAAATGTTTTTCTGGGGCGCCTGGGTGGCGCAGTCGGTTAAGCGTCCGACTTCAGCCAGGTCACGATCTCACGGTCCGTGAGTTCGAGCCCCGCGTCGGGCTCTGGGCTGATGGCTCAGAGCCTGGAGCCTGTTTCCGATTCTGTGTCTCCCTCTCTCTCTGCCCCTCCCCCGTTCATGCTCTGTCTCTCTCTGTCCCAAAAATAAATAAACGTTGAAAAATAAATTTTTTTTTAATGTTTTTCTTATGTTTATTCAGTTTTGACAGAGACAGAGCGCGAGCGAGAAAGGGGCAGAGAGAGAGGGAGACACAGAATCCGAAGCAGGTTCCAGGCTGAGCTGCCAGCACAGAGCCCGACGAGGGGCTTGAACCTGTGAACCATGAGATCATGACCTGAGCTGAAGCTGGAGGCTTAACTGACTGAGCCACCCAGGCGTCCCTAAATACTTTTTTAAAAACAAACTTGGGGCGCCTGGGTGGCGCAGTCGGTTAAGCGTCCGACTTCAGCCAGGTCATGATCTCGCGGTCCGTGAGTTCGAGCCCCCCGTCAGGCTCTGGGCTGATGGCTCAGAGCCTGGAGCCTGTTTCCGATTCTGTGTCTTCCTCTCTCTCTGCCCCTCCCCCGTTCATCCTCTGTCTCTCTCTGTCCCAAAAATAAATAAACGTTGAAAAAAAAATAAATAAAAATAAAAACAAACTTAATTTGCTCCCCGCCTTACAAAAATCATGAGCATTCAAAGCAAAAACTAACTTTAAAAGCAAACCCACCCCACCCTCAGCACCTTGGAACACATACCCCTCCATCCAGACTTTCCAGCATTTTAGTACATGTCCTCCCAGACTGTTGGCAACGCATATCCGCTTTTCAAAAAAAAAAAAAAAACCCGAAAACCAAACACAAGATCAGAATCACATTGATTTTTCAATATCTTGCCAGTGTCTCAGGAACATTTCCTTGCTGTCTTCCCTTAAAGGACATTAACAGCTTTGTGAGCTTCTGAAAGCATGGATGTGTTTAACCAGACCCCAGGGATGGGCATTTGGGATTTCCGGATTTCCCTGTGATAAGCAGTGTGGCGATGGGACCTCAATGCTTAGTTTATTATAACACATTCCTAGAGGGGAAACGCTGGGTCACAACTCATGGCCATTTTTTAAGATCCCGGATACCCATCAAACCGTCCTCATGTTCAGCAGGACGGGATGTCCAATCCGATTCCGATTTCCTCAAGGCCCAGAAGTCTTGGTTCCTACCCCTCCCAACAGCAGCTGTGTGCCCCTGACCCCGCCTCCACATCTGCACTAAGGCTCAAGCCGTGCTCTGGGCCTTGTGACCTGCCTGGTTCACAGGCTCATGGGGCTCTTACCTGGGTCCACCCGGCTGAGTCAGCTGACAGGGGGCGGGCACCACCCTTCCCAGAGCCAGAACCTGCCTGGGACAAGGGCCACCACCCTCCAGGGAGGGGAACAGACTCTTGGCAGTAGCCGGAAAAGGACGTTCGGCAGCATCTGGCCGGCAGGTAAGAGCGGGGGGCCCGTACTGACTGGGACAGAGTCAGGCTTGCTCTCCCGCTATCCTGACCCTCCTGGGTTCCCAGGCAGCTTCCTTTCAAGGTGCCTCCCTCTGGGAGCACAGTGTGAATTGGCGTCTCCTTCTCTGACCCCAGCCCTGGGTCAGTTCGAGTGCCCAGTGATCTTTATCCAGACACGGTGAGGGCTGTGGGCTCCTTCTGACGGCCTGTGCCAGTGTTCGAGAGATGGGACCCCCCCACCCCCCCACTCTGTTCCTTGAAGTGCGCTTTTGGAAGGCCAGGCAAAGAGTGGGTTTCCATAAGGCACTGGGAGTGCAGGCCTCGGTTTCTGTTACTTGTTTTCTCTGTCTGAAGCGGTTTCTAGCAACTTCCCTACCACGGCAAGGAAAAAGCTGCTGGGGAGCTGGGCCAGTGGCCTGACCTTCTCAGAACTGGTTTCTTCCTGTGGAGACTGGGAACCCCCCACCCCCCACACCGTCGGGAGAACTGAATGAGCTCATGGCCGTGAGGGGAGAGTCTGTGCCCTCCGCACAGCACAGTCTCAGAAAATGGTGCTTCAGACGAGGCTGCCACACTGGCTCGTTACCTGGGGCGGCCCAAACTAAAACAATTCTTTTTTGTTTTTACCTAGTTTTTCTTTGTCTAAAAATGTTGATTTCCAAACCAGTAACGATTCTGACAGCACCATCGCTGCTTACCGGGGCTCCCTGCGTCCACCCCTGCCCCTCTGGTCTGTTCTCCAAACGTTGACAAGAGGGGGGCCTGTTAAAATTTAAGTTGGACCATGGCCCTCTGCTGCTCAACGTTCTCCAGTGGCTCCCATCTCAGCAGAGTAAATGCCAAATCCTGGGGAACTGGCCTGCTCACTCCTCCCGTGACCTCTTCATCACTGCTCCCCCTCCGAACGACGGACTCCAGTCTCACCAGCCAGATGACCTCGAAACAACAGGCATGCCCACCTCAGGGCCGCTGCCGCAGTGGCCACACCCTCCACCTCGTCACTCTTCCTGCTCTTCCCTACCCCTTTAGGCTTTTACACAAGTCACTTGTCATCCCCACCTGTGGACACTCCACCCTCCATCCTGCTTTATCTTTCTCCCCGTCACTTCCTACCACAGCAAACACACTTATCCAGCTAGAAAGAAACCCTCCTCAAGGACAGATTTTCCTTTTGCTCCCTGCCTCAGTACCTAAAACAGCCCAAGGACGTAGCTACTCAGTAAAGGTCCTGAATGAATAGCTAATGATGACTGCATGCCCTTTACATGCCAAGTTGCACTCTATACAGATCTCTCATTTTAAGGATCTTTGATTTTTTTTTTTTTAACAGTTATTTATTCTTGAGACAGAGCGCAAGCAGGGGAGGGGCAGAGAGAGAGAGGGAGACACAGAATCCGAAGCAGGCTCCAGGCCCCGAGCTGTCAGCACAGAGCCCGACGCGGGGCTCGAACTCACGGACAGCGAGATCATGACCTGAGCCGAAGTTGGGACGCTTAACCAACTGAGCCACCCAGGCGCCCCTCTTTTTAAGGATCTTTACGTCCCCACGACAACTCTGTGATGCAAGTACTGTCACCCTGTTACCTGTATCACAAAAGGACACTCAAAAGGGACTTGTCCGTGCTTATTTGCACCAGCGAGAGGCAGCAGTCTGAATCCAGTCCTGCCTGCCTCCCAGGATTTGCTCCTGCTCTGCCTCTCCGGGGCCTGCATTCGGGAGCACCTGCATTCCCTGTAGACGTTCACAGCTTTTCTCCAGCAGGCGGTACAGCCCTGAGGGGGAGGAGGGTACCTGCTGGTGGCCTAGCAACAGCCTCTTCCTTTCTAACTCCCCACATCCCTGGGCTAATCTGGCCTTCCAGGCGCTATTCCTCTGACACTAACCCACGCTTGCCTCCCGCACCCACTGTCTTCTGAAGGGTGGATGAGCTGTCCACAGGAACAAGTAGGAGTCCTGTAGTTTCAGCTGGTTGGAACAAGGTGTGCCAAAGGAGTGTTCTCATCCCAAAGTCCAAAGATGGAAGCTGACGCCCTTGTCAGCCCTCTTGATCTCCAAGGACCTGACTGCTGGACTGTTGTGGGTGGTGGTATCGCTTATATCCAAAAAAAGCACAGAAACTCAGGGATGGAAATTCTGTGAAGTGCAGGGGGAAGGAAAATTCCTTTGAGAGAGATGGGTTATTTTCCTTTCAGAGGAGCCAATTAATTGCAGGAAGCCAGTACTGAACTGAGCACTGTCAGATCGTAGGAGGCAGCCTTTCAATCTACCTCATCAGGGCACTGGTTTGTTGTTGTTTTGTTTTTTTTTTTTTTCCTCCCTTTCTAGGCCCAGGGTTTCTCTTCAAAGGACTTTGTTGGGCTTTCTCTTCCCCCTGTGTCTTTTCCACTCCTTTAAGAAACAGTAGCTGGATGCCTGCTGTGTGCCAGGCACTGGGGAGGGAGATAGGCAAATACAGCACAGCACAAATCCAATCCAGGAGGGAGGGAGGAAAGAGGGAAGGGAGGGAGGTAGGAAGTTGGTTCAAGAGGGTGGAAGTGGAGTGTGCTACTCCAGGGATAGGGAGGCCCAGACCTGAGGGTCCAGCTGCCTTCCAGATCTTTACTACCTCATTTTTTCCTAGATTTGCTGCCCTCTACAGCTGGCTACCAAATCCACTTCGTGGCCTGAGCCAGAAATCTGGTGTGAGTTCACCTCAGCTTCTGCGCTTGAGAGCCATACCCAACTCCTGCCCTCAGGATAAATCTCTAAATTTCAACGTGGAATTCACATCTCCATGACCTGACTCTTGGTACCATCTGTAGTCACACCTCCTCACTTTCCACACTCACCCTGCATTTCATTCATTCCAGACTGCCTTCTGATACTAAAACTCACTCTGCTAGTTCATGCCTCCATGCCTTCTCAGGTGCTGTTCCCTGTCTTGAATGCCATTCATGCCTTCTCCCTCCCCCTTGTTCCTCTGGTGAACTTCAATTCTAAACTTTCTGTTCCCTCAATTCTAAGCTTTCCCCCAAATCCCCCCACACGCACAGAATTAGGCAAACCTCTCTTCTCTAGACCACAGAATCTCATATTCACCTATTCATCATTCATCTCAAACCATCGGGCTTTGCTGGTTGCCTTAGCCTTTTGTCCTGCATCCCATAAGCCAAACTGCCCGAATCCCTTATAAGAAGCAGTGGGTCCAATTCGGCTGTGGGAAGTGATCTGCCCGGCCAAGCACAAACCCCTATCCTGGGTAGCGGGGCTCACTCAGCCACTATCGGGTGGGATCCCAGGGTGAATCTGCGTAGGGGTGGGGGGGACACCTGCAGCTAAGCACCTGGTCAGAAGTCAGCGCCAGGCAAGGAAAAAACAAAACAAAACAAAACAAATAAACGGCGAGAGAAAGAGTGGGAGGGCCGACGATGTCACAACAGGTAGGAAATACTCGAGAACTGCTTCGGCAGCCTTGGCGAACAAGAGGGACCTTCTTCTCCAGCAACAGGCAGCGAGGAGCGGGGAGCGCGGAGCGCAGGGGTGTCTTTACCCTTTTCTCCCCTCCCACAGCTGCCTTAGAACAGAATCTTCTCAGCAGGAAACGGATCAACCGCCTCCTCCCTCCTCTGGAGGCCGTGAATGGCCCTCTGGGGTCAGCGGCGTGGGGTACGCGCGCTCCTTTTAAAAGCTCGATTTGAGCCGCGCAGCCTCCAGTCCAGTAAAGAGGGGTCAAGGGGCCCGATCGAGCCTTCCCATCCCTTCCTCTGCAGCTTTACCTGATTTCTTTTTGTGGGTGCTGGCGCCAGCCATGAGCACCTGGATAAGGCGAGAGGCCGGCTGGATTCTAGCAACCCAGCCAGCTTACCACCCGCGCAGAGAGAGGAGGCCGCCATTTTCCACCCCGCTACCGCGGGGCAATCTGGGAGCCATCGCGAGCGGCGCGCGGCCCCGGGTGGGTGAGGCGCATGCGTTCTAGAAGCCGCAGCGAGCCTTCGCGGCCTGGCGGGGTCTCTGCGCCGGCGCGTAGCCCACAGCGGCCGCGAGGCGTCGCTTCCGGCCCGGTTTGAAGCGAATGGTGCGGTCGCGTGGGAGTAGTTTGGAGATGTTTGAGCGGTGTGACAGATTGGGAAACTGAGGCTGGGGTGAAGAACAGTCCCTCGCGACCAGCGGGGCCTTCACCGGTCCCCAGTGCGTGGAGTTTGTGCCTACCTGCGGAAGTCGGGGAAATTGAGTCTGAGCGAGGAGGTGGATTCGTCCGGAACGGTGGTTCCCCGGGGGTGAAAAAAATCATTATGATGCCCCGTATTTGTTATAAAGGCGACACATGGGCAGTGAAAGTAATTTATAGTAAAAGACTATGCACCTCACTTTGTAAAGGCTGGTACTGGATTACACCAGGTGATGTTTGTGCCTAACGTAAAATGAGTAAGTTTGGACTTGAATTTTGCCGACAGTTTGTATTTGACTTCTCGAGTCAGAGGCTAGATACTTGTATACAAATGTGTAATTCGGATGACAGCCACAATGCAGACACACATGGGCGTGTTCTGGTGACTCACCGGTGGTGAGAAGGACTGACACTGATTTTCCAAAATGGTGAACAAAACAGAGTACGACCTCCCTTGATTAGCCTGGTATATGCATTTCTGGATAACATATTGCATATTAAAACCAGGATAAACTCACTGTATTTTTTTTTAAGTTTTTATTGTTGAGACAGCAAGTGGGGGAAGGGCAGAGAGAGAGGGAGGGAGAGAGAGAGAATCCCAAGCAGGCCCTGCACTGTCAGCGTAAAGCCTGATGTGGGGCTTGAACTCACAAACCCTGAGATCATGACCTGAGTCGAAATCAAGAGTCGCTCACCTAACCAACTGAGCCACTCGGGCACGCCAAAACTCGTCGTATCTGTATATAAGATAGGTTGCAAGCAGGCTTTTTTGCCCACATGAAGGTTTGGAAGGACACTGGGAAAATTGTGCAGGATGGAGGACAGTTTTTTATGGTGAACCATTCTGTGCCTTACAAGAGGTCCAGGTGTCTGCTCGCTGTGTCTTAAATGTTATTAGTGTCCCCTCAGTCTTGTGACACCCCAAATCCCCACACAAATTTCCAATCTGTTCTTGGAAAACCACTGAGTTATTCAAATAACAGTTTTTGCCACCATGCATGTGTGGTGGGGAGGCACAGTGTGGTGAACAGACACAGCCCCTGCCCTCGTGAGGCGGGGTCTAGTATGAGAAAATACCCAGATGTTAATCGTGTAATATGATAAATAGCTTGATGATAGAGGCAGCACAGGTCAGGGTTAGGAACACATGGAGACCCAGCCAACTAGCAGGGGGTCCGATGGCCTGAAAAAGACAACCTAAGAAACAGCATTGGAGCTAAGCCTTTAAAGACCACCACATAGGAAAGGGTGGTGTGCCAAGCAGAGGGACCAGGACGGCTAAAACAGGCCCAGGGTCCCCAGCACGCGGTAGATACCCAAATGCTGTCAGTGGATAGAGGGATGATTGAATGAGACACAGCCTATTTGCTGGCTAGGAGCCATTCCCCGCTGTATCATAAACTGTTAAAAGTTGGGGGAATAGCTGCTTCTCGGTTCTGCCCAGAGCCCAAGACTGAGGTGGGGCTCGCAGAAGGTGGCAGTGGCAAAGGTCCCAGACGCAGAGAAAGTGTTGTGTGGTCCTGGCCTGGGGGTGACTTCCAGGAAGTGGATCTCCAATTCTGCTCTCCCAGAGGGCAGCTGCTAAAAATATAACTGCTGTGCTGCTTCAGTGTTAGAAAAAGCAGGGCAGGGTTGGCCTCTTACTTTCATATCTGCTCTTCATGCATGTTCCTGGAAACAGTGACTTGTTTTTGACAGGTGGTACCTGCTGAGGACTGTCCCAAGATCAAAATCTCCCCGAGTGTGTGCAGGGGAAGGCCACAGACAAAGGGGTCTGTTCCCCCAGTGGGTCTAAAGGGGTTCAGAGCCAGTCTCCCTCTCCCCCTGGGACAATCCCTGTTCCTTTTGAGGGTATCATTTCTGCTCCAAAGACTAGACTAGAGCAAGGGTCTGGAGCAGCCTGCCTTCAGGAGCCAAGCAGGAAGTGTAAATTGCCAGCTGGAAACTTTGGGAACCAAGAATACACAGGCAGCCCCGTCTAAGAGGCAGAGATTGCAATGCGGCCTGGACTGGGCGTTGCCATGCACGATCTCTGCTCTCGCGTTGCCAGCTGTTTTTGATTTTTTTTTTCAATACAAATTAGAAGTGAAGAATCTTATTTTCCCAGACTTTAAAAGGTCGGCCCTAGCTCAAACTTGAAAAAACAAAAAACGAGACTGAGAGGTGAGCGAAACATATTTGGGACCCCTGGTCTTCATGTCCATCCTAGGAAGGTGGTGTCATCAGGACATCAGAACAGCTGTACACAGTAAAGGGGTGCCTGGGGTGGTCACAGGAGCTGAGCGGGCTGTGTGCCAGGGGTGATGGGACACCAGTCCCGCCTGCGCAGGTGCAAATCCTCTGGGTATCTTCCCCGAGTGACCCACAGGGGCCAAGGTCGTCCTCATCCATCACTGCTCCTTCTCCTTCTGCACCTGCTGCCTTGACCCTTCACGCACACCATTCGTTCTAATGTGCCTTCAAATCCCTTCTCTCCCACATCCCACCCCTAAGCCCCAGGCTGTTGTGCAGACCTCCCCACCTTCCCGCCTCTCCCCAGGGGCTACAACATCTGCCAGTGGGCCTTGCCTCCTCTCTGGTTGTTCTCCACATAGCAGCCAATAGGCCTTCTGCGTGAGCCTGGGATGTCTTATCCCTGCTTCAAGCCCCCTGGTGGCTCCCCACTGCTCTCAGTATCTAGCCCACATTCCCTGAAGTGGCCCACATGGACTTCTGATTCCTCCAGAGGTTGGAACTGGTAGCTCACAGGCCAGATGCAAACAGATTTTATTTGACCTTGCAGAGTACTTCATGCATTCAAATTGGGCTACTGCCTAAATGCAAAACTCAAGACACTGCATTTCATGAGATCAGAGGTTTACAAGGAGAAGAGTGGAAGCCCAGGCTAAGATCAAGGCTGGAAATGGGTGGTATATAGTAGGAGCTCAAATACCTAGAGGTGAAGAGGGGTGTGGAGGGTGGGGGAGGGATTCTCAAGAACCCTGTTGCCTTTCTGTTGTAACTAAGACCCCACCTACTTTAACACTGGACTGAATTCTGTGTAGCTGTGGGATGGTGTTGTGCACACCCCTAACAAAGGCCAGGTATGCAGAAGGTACTCGCTATGAACCTGCCAGATTGAACTTGGATCCTGAGTGATCAGACCTCATAAGCCCGCCTGACCTTTGAGACATGACTGGGAAGGACTTGGCCCCTAGTCCTCCTCTTCCTGGCCCATATAGCCCAGAGTCAGGTGAACATGGTGGGATGGGATTTTGCAAGGGCGGCGATCACGGGCTTGGGAACAAAACAGACTTGGGTTCAAACTCAGCTCCCCCATCTCTAAAACGGGGACAATGCCTTCCCGATAATCTTTCTCATCCTGAGAGTCCTGAGTGTCACACATGGATGGGAGGTAGATGCCCATGCTTCCTGTCACCCCTCCTCACCCTCTGTGCCCTGTAGAGTGTTCCAAGGAGCAGCCATGTCCACGCTGTACCCATCTCTGGAGGACCTAAAGATGGACCAAGCCATTCAGGTAAGCCACCGGGCGCGTGTTAGCCTAGGCCCCCTGATGGGGCCTTTGTGACTGCCCCAAGGTAAGTAAGGGAGGCTTGCTTGTCTTGGAAGGCGTTGTGTGTTGAGGGCCCCTGGGCATGCAGGTCGCCACTGTAGGGCCTGCTGGTGGACAGGTGTCCAGAGGTTAAGGGAATGGAGTTACAGCAGGAATGGAAAAGTCCAAGCAGCTGCAGCAGACAGGCCTCTCTTGTGCCCACTCTGCCCCAGTGCTTCCTCCAGTTGGGTACAGGTAGACTCCATACTGTAGACAGGCTTCCAGAGTAAACCCCAGGGGTCTGGCGTTTTGCCAGCTCATCCACAGAAGCTCCTCTTCTTTCTATCCACCTGTGGTTCCAGTGGGTTTTGGGAATTTGGGACTTGTTGACTGAGAATTCGGTTGGGAGGGGCCTCAGTTGCTCTGACTGTCCCAGGTAGTACGTGGGACCTGACAGTTGGCGGGTCACAGGCTGTGGGGAGAACCTCCCCCAGAAACAGGAACAACTAGAGAGACCGCATCTACATACCTCCCAGGTTCATGGACACCCCACCTTAGGCCCACCAGCATAACCAATGCCCTGACCCTCAGCCTCAGGGAGCCCCAGGCCACAGCTGACCAGTGCTCCCCACCTGTCCCCAGGCCCAGGCCAGAGCTGCGCCCAGGATGCCCGCCCTGCCAGTCTCCCAGCCTTCAGGTGAGTGAGCGGGGCAGGGGTGTTCCTGACTGACAGTGACCTCTTGTGGCCACTTCCAGGCACTTGCCTCTTGTCTGTCGCTGTGCTGTGGGCTTCCTGCACATTTACTCCCACCAGAACCCTTTGAGGGGGACCCGTAGGCCACTAACTCCCCTGATTTGGGGCTACCTTCTGTGGCCGAGTGAGGAGACCAAGATGTTTGTGGTGGTCCTTTGAGTTGTTGGTAGAAGTCGTGATTTAGGTCCTGTAGCAGCTCAGTTGACTTCAGGCCACTGTCTCCCTCCTGGCCACCGTGCGGTTTCCCTGGAGTTGCCCTGGGGTCCCACACCGGCCTCCCACAGCCCCCACAGCCCGTGGATTTCCTAGAAGCTGGGGTGTCACAGCCCCAGCACCACCCCTGCGTCGGATGTCCAGCTAGTGCCAAAGGAAGTCCATTGAGTTGAACAGCAAAGTGATCTATGAGGGATTCTGTGTCCCACGCTGCTCCTGGGGAGACCCCTGCCCCTCAGCCTTTCTGAGGGGAGAACCCACATCACCAGCAAGTGTTCTGTGCATTCTTGGAAGTAAAAGGCATCCCCAGGCCCTGTTTCTTAATACAAACGAGTGACCACATGGGAGCCAGGCAGGTGTGGCCAAGCTCACACTCTTGAGTAACACCTTTCCTCTTCCTTCCCTTCCTTTCCCGTCAGTTTTGTACCCAAGCCTGGCGGAATTGGAAAATTATATGGGTCTTTCCCTCTCCAGCCAAGAAGTCCAGCAGAACCTGCTTCAGATTCCAGAAGGTGCTAGTGTAGGTATTTGTCTCTTGCCTAATGTCGGCACAGAATCTCCCAACTCTTCCTCCTTGTTGGTCTGGCATTCAAACCAACTGGAATCTCCTCTTCCCCAGCATGCCTGTGGCTCTGTTTCTTGATAGCACTTTTCATTTCGAACCATTATTAAAAGTGCTGTGGGGTTTCCTGCAGACCTGGGTGCTAGAGGGCCACTGCCTGCCCTTTGACCTGTGGCTTCAGGCTGCTGGCCTGAGCCCGCTGGATGAGAAGGGAGGGCAGGGCATTAAACCCAGCCCAAGCCTGCAGGCTTCGAATGAAGGAGCTGCCTGTGCCTTGAGAGCAGGTGCATGGACGGCAGAGCCGAGGGGCAAGTAGCTGGTTACCCAGCTCCGGTCCCCAAATAAACCATAATGCTTGCTTGATTCCTTCTCTCCATGGTTTTAGGGAGCAAGAGAAACCTTGACACAGAAATGTTCACTCCTGAAAGTAGGTTCACTTAGAGACTCAGTCCTCACTGAAACCCCCTCCCAAGGAGCTCCAGCATCTCCTTGGGCCTTGGTCAGTGTGCTTGTCTGCCGTCCATCCCTGAACTGGTGAAAGTCAGTGGCAGAACCATGATGGGAACCGCTGCGGCCACACACACAGCCACTGGCGAATGAGGGCCTCATGGGAGAAAACCCATAAGGATGAGGGCGTGTGGGGCCCTGAGCAAAAGTGGTGACACCTGGGTGTTTCTGCCCAGTGACCCTTGACAGTCATGCTGTGAAGTACAGACATGAAGCAAGGAAAGTCATGTTCTATAAACTTCAGTTTGAAGCCTTTGATTTGATTCCTCTCTGTTACCAGTAATTAGGACACGAGTGTGTTTCACCTAAATATTGATAAAAATATGACAAATGAATTCATTTTTATAATTTTTTAGAACTTTTAATCTTTATTATTATTTTTATTTAAAAAAGGGTTTTTTTAATGTCCTTATTTATTTTTGAGACAGAGAGAGACGGAGCATGAGCAGGGGAGGGGCAGAGAGAGGGGGAGACACAGAATCCGAAGCAGGCTCCAGGCTCTGAGCTGTCAGCACAGAGCTCGAAGCGGGGCTCGAACTCACAGACTGTGAGATCATGACCTGAGCCGAAGTCAGACGCCCAACCGACTGAGCCACCCAGGCGCCCCTAAAACTTTGTATCTTTAAATAATCATAGATTCATGGGAAGTCACAAAGATAGCATAGAGAAGGGTACAGAAGATTGTACCCTCCCTCCAGTTTTCCCAGTGGTTATGTGGGAAGTGGCTGCATAACTACAGGATAAAGAAAGGGGGTCTTTTGTGTTGCTACAGTGAGTGTCTGCAGTGGGATGTCACTGTTACCACCTGCATAGATAGACTCACGTAAGTACCAGTGCAGCCGAGGCACAGACTATTTCATCATCACAAAGGTCTCCCTTGGGCTGACCCTTCATAATCATGCCCACCTTCTCCCCCTCACCATCCCTCATCCCTGGCTGCCACTAGTCTGTTTTCTGCCTCGATAATTTTGTTTCAGAATGTTATATAAATGGAATCCTTTCCAGATTGGTTTTTTCCACTCAGCATAATGCCCTTGAAATGTTTCCAGGTTATTGACTGTATTAATAGCTCATCCCATTTTACTTATTTGTTTTTATTTCTTTATTTCTTTTAATTTTTTTAATGTTTATTTATTTTTGAGAGACAAAGAGCACAAGCAGGGGAGGGGCAGAAGGAGAGAGGGAGATACAGAGTCCGAAGCAGGCTCCAGGCTCCGAGCTGTCAGCACAGATCCCAATGCCAAGCTCGAACCCATGAACTATGAGATCATGACCTGAGCCGAAGTTGGATGCTTAACCGACTGAGCCACCCAGACGCCCGTGTTTTTATTTTTTAAAATGTTTGTTTATTTTGAGAGAGAGAGAGCATGTATGTGTGTATGAGCAGAGGAGGGGCAGAGAGAGAGAGAGAGAGAGAGGGAGAGAGAGAATCCTAAGCAGGCTCTGAGTTGTCAGCATGGAGCCCCACATGGCTCACAAATCTGTGAGATCATGACCTGAGCCGAAGTCAAGAGTCAGATGCTTAACTGACTGAGCCACCCAGGCTCCCTGTTTGCTTTCATTTCATTTCATTTCATTTCATTTCATTTCATTTCATTTCATT
>NW_024412427.1:14885154-14992654 GCF_014898765.1 Herpailurus yagouaroundi | reverse complement strand
CGGTATTGAACTTTTAATTAGAGTTTCCATGTGTTCACTGTTAGTATATAAAAAATATAGTTGATTTTTGTGTGTTGATCTCATATCCTGTGACTTTTCTGAACTCAGTGATGAGTTCTAGGAGTTTATTTGTAGATTCCTGGGAATTTCCTAGTAGACCAACATAGCATTTGCAAATAGGGACCATTTTATTTCTTTTCCAATATGTATGCCTTCATTTCCTTTTCTTGCCTTATTCTTCTGGCCAGTTGTTCGAGTACCGTATTTAACAGTAGTGGTGAGAGTGGGCATCCGGCCTGGTTCTGGGCCTAGGGGGAAAGCGTTCATTTTTATACTTTTTGCTTAAAATTTTTTCAAGACAAAAACCAAATTGAGCCTTCCCCCCCCCCACCCCCAGTTGCTCACTATTTGCTGTAAAATTTTCTTTTATTTTTAGGTGGATTTTAAAGGGGTCCTCTCCTGATGCCAATGTACCTTGCAAAATGAGGGTCCCCTTTCTGCATACTCATCCTCTCTCTCTCTCCTCATTTCCCTGGCTGTTTTTCAGCGGTGTAGACTTTGATGCCCCCTAGTGGCTTCATGGAGCCATGTCCCCTAGCGGCCCCCACAGAGGAGTGTGGTCTGGGGATAGGATAGGGCCCAGGGACCACTACATCTTCTTTTCCCCATCCTTACGAGGCCCCAGGGGCCGGCTGACCCCACCCTGGTGTGTGCAGATGGTGGGCTCTGGCCCCTTGCTGGGCCAGCTGGTGGCACCGGTGTCTGGGAACAGCCAAGGTGCGCGGCGTGCAGAGATCAAGCCTGGAATGCGCGAGATCCACCTGTGCAAGGACGAGCGTGGCAAGACGGGCCTGCGGCTAAGGGCCATCGACCAGGTAGGGCTGGGGTCTGGGCAGGAGAGAAGGGGGCATCCCCGAATGCATCAGCCGCCGGCCCAAGATGGGGCAGCGCGGGGCCCTGTCCGTGGTAAGGAAGGTACAGAGCAGGCAGGGGAGCCGAGGTGCACCCAACCCCAAGCCCGGGCTCTTCCTCTCAGTCTCCATCCTGCAAGGCCCTAGGGCTGACACTGGGTTCCAGCAGCAGGGACCCTCCACCCGCCCCTCCTGGGCTCCTGCTGCTCAGAGCCTCCCGCCCGCCCTCCCCTCCATCACAGGGATCTGGCTTCCAGGCAGCTGTCTGTAGACAGTGGAAGCCAGGGGTGCCGATGCCGTCACAAGAAGCCATGCGGTCCGGGGGTTGGGGGTAGAGCCTCCAGCCAGGGTTGAAAGCTGCTCCCTGGCTACGTGGCCTGGAGCGTTCCTTCCCCAGGAAAGTGTTTCCCCAGGAAAATTGCTGCCCTGCCCACGCAGAGCTGTGGTCCCCGTGCCCCGTAGTTCCTAGGCGGTCGGGAGGAGAACGGCAGCACAGGGAC
Organism: Herpailurus yagouaroundi; assembly: GCF_014898765.1. Classification (NCBI taxonomy): domain Eukaryota; kingdom Metazoa; phylum Chordata; class Mammalia; order Carnivora; family Felidae; genus Herpailurus; species Herpailurus yagouaroundi. Next base: position 14,991,243 of record NW_024412427.1, on the reverse strand, counting down.
CTGGGCACAGACTGGGCCGGGGAGCTGACCGTGGAGCCCCGCCTCCCCCAGGGGCTCTTTGTGCAGCTGGTGAAGGCCAACAGCCCTGCGTCTCTCGTGGGGCTGCGCTTTGGAGATCAGATCCTGCAGATTGACGGGTGTGACTGTGCCGGCTGGAGCACAGACAGAGCCCACCGGGTGTTGAAGAGGGCATCGGCCGAGAAGATCGTCATGGTCGTTCGGGACAGGTGAGTGGCCTGGCCCCCGGAGCCTCTCTGTCTGCCCCCAGCCACGTCCCAGGCAGCTCATTGTCTCTGCCCGCCAGGCCGTTCCAGCGGACCGTCACCATGCACAAGGACAGCACGGGCCGCGTTGGCTTCGTCGTCAAGAAGGGAAAGGTCGTCTCTGTGGTCAGAGGGAGCTCCGCAGCCCGCAACGGGCTCCTCACCAACCACTCCGTGTGCGAGGTGAACGGGCAGAACGTCATCGGGCTGAAGGTGGGCCACACGGGACTGGAGGGGCTGGGAGGTTGCCGGGTGGAGGGGAGGCTTGTGTCTGTGGGCCGGCTGCTGCCCCGTCCGAGCCTCCGTTTCCTCATCCTGAGGCTGCTGCGACGGTTCAGTAAGACAAGGAAGGTAGAGCTCTGAGCACAGTGCCAGGCACGGGCTAAGTGCTCAGTAAATATTCCTATTGTCACTACCACGTGGAGGCCAGAGGAGAGGCCGAAGGAGGGGCGAGAGGGCAAGAGGGCACGTGCAGGACAGGACGCCGGGCTGGGCAGCTGCTTGCGTGGGCACCTCCCTCCTCGGCACTTCTACTTGCACACTGGCTCACGGTCAGTAATAGGAATGCTTTAGAAAATGACTGTTCGGAAGTACACTCTGACCTCTGTTCATCTTTTGAGGGTGTGTGTGGTGAGTTTCATCTTTCAAAAGCAAGAAGGAGGGGTGCCTGGCTGCCTCTGTCGGTTAAGTGTCTGACTCTTGATTTCGGTTGAGGTCATGATCTCACGGTTTGCAGGATTGAGCCTGGGTTGGGCTCTGCACTGGCAGGATGGAGCCTGCTTGGGATGCGTTCTTGTTCGTTCTCTCTCTCTCTCTCTCTCTCTCTCTCCCTCTCTCCCTCTCTCCCCCTTCCCCCACTTGTACTCTCTTTCTCTCTAAAAAAATCACTTTAAAAAGCAAGGAGCAGGGGTCTAGGGTCTGGTGGACACGGACTGAGGGGTGGGCACCTTCGGGGAACAGACCACAGAGATGGTGAGTCATGTGGCTTGAACAGGTCACCCTGAATAGTGGTTTGATCCTGACTCACTGCAGTGAGACTCGACCGAGAGCAGTTCTGTCGCAGGTGTGATTTAGAGTGAGGGTCCCTTCCTCACCCGAGGCCAGAGCTCCAACCTCCCCAAGCCCCCGCCCCCGGCAGAAGTGGCCTGAGCAGCGGCTTCTCACTCCACAGCGGGCACGAGCTTTTCAGCCCGTTCTTGGCCCCTGTCAAGGGCCGTCGTCAGGCCGTCCCGTCCCTTATGTGCTTTCCACGCTTGACAGTCTCCCCCGTTCTCTGGAGGCTTTTTCTCTTGGCTCATAAGCATGTGGCCAGGAAGTTCTTCCTGATGTGGGTCTAAGATGCCCCCCACTGCGTATTCTCCCCTCCCTTGGGGGTCAGGCCTTATGCCCCCAAAACTGACTACACCAGTAAGGATTGCGAGTGGCCGTTGCTCTCGGGTCCACTCCTTTCCAGGCCTTCCAGTTCTTTGATCTTCACTGTTCTGGAGAACAGTCAGTCTAAAATGTGCGGCAAATTCTTCCTCGCCAGAGGCTCAAGGCATCGTCATGAACTTGTTAGTTATCCTGGCAGACCATGGTGCTGGTTGCTCTGAGGACTGGGTCTGTCTGTTTCCTGAAGGGCCCCAGGTCGCTATGCTTTTTGAGATGGTTTGCTTCTCAAAGCTGAGCTGGTTCCACCCTGTCGCTGTCACCAGTCCGATCTCACACGTCTTCTCCACTTGTCCCGCGACAACTAAGTGCACGGCCAGGTTCGATGTATGTGAAAGGTCAGCGGTCTCAGAGTAAGAGCCGAAGCTCTTCTGTGGCCGTAGCTTTAGAGTTTGATCTGTCTGGCCCGCTTTGCATGGAGGCTTGTCCTTTCTTGTTCTCCATGGTCTGAATGGTATCTGTAGGCCTTTCTCTTTTTACTGGTCAACGGGATGTGACAGGAAGAGGTCCCTCGAGGGCTCGGCTCAGCTGGCTGGCCACCAGGAGCCCACTGGGTGGACGGGTGCACCTAATGGTCCCCGCGCGTGGTAATTTTCCTTGTGCTTTGGGGGCAGAACCTGAGTGTGACTGAGTCAGGGAGATGGGTTAGAGAATGTGGGCTCTGGGAGCTCTCTGGCGGGAGGGGCGAGCAGTGCTGACACCCTGGTGTGTTCAGGCCCACAGGACCGGCCTTCAGGGTGAGGGTGGGCAGGGGTCCTCAGGTCAGCGGGCCTCAGTCACCGGGCCCGTCCTGGGTGTCTGCCCGGGAGTCTCACCTGGAGGCAGGCAGCAGGTCCTCCGGCTGGGGCGGCGCTGACCCCTCCTCTGCCCCCGGGGGTGACTGCTCACTCACCTCCTCCCCAGGACGAAGAGGTCACAGAGATTCTGGCCACGGCCGGGAGCGTTGTCACCTTGACCATCATCCCTGCCGTGATCTACGAGCACATGGTCAAAAAGTAAGGCTGCCCCCCCTCCTGCCTGCCCCCTCACCCCCCTGCCCACAGCCACACCAACCTCCTCAGCCTCCTCAAGGCTCCCGGCCTGCCCTCCCCCGCCCTCCCTTCCAGGGGGCTGGTGGCTTCTGGCGATTCGAAAGTCTCAGAAATGGAAATGAAGGACCCCGTGGGGGATGTATGGGCTCCTGGGGAGGAGAAGGTGCTGCCGGTTTGGGCGACTGTCATTGTTGCTGTATCTAGGTTGTCCCCGACCCTGCTCCGCCACACCATGGACCACTCGATCCCAGATGCCTGACGCCAAGGGAGGGCGGCGCAGCCCTCGCACCCTCCTGCAGGGGAGAGCAGCGTCCTGCGTCCTCCGCGTTCCAGGGGCCTGCTGCCGGGGGCGGGGCCGTCTGGAGGGGGCGTGTTCCACGCAGGGTCACGTGGGGCGGCCACCGATACCAGGGGCCTCCGCAGAGCCTCCGACTCAGAGCTGGACTGAGGCCCACAGGCGGGGAGCCTCTGTGCGGGTTTAGATGCCGGACACGTAGGCAGGTCGAAGCAACACTTCTTAAAGTTGCAGCTGGGGCCCTTGCAAGATTTTCGCCTCCACCAGAGACACTGTTCCACGTTTTGAGAGAACAGAACTACATTCTTTGAGAGGATTTTTTCTTTTTCCTGTGCTTGCCGTGTGTCACAAACTGGCCAGAGTCCTAATCCTTCACTTCTTTTGAATAAAGATTTGATTTTTTTAATTTTTTTTTCAACATTTATTTATTTTTGGGACAGAGAGAGACAGAGCATGAACGGGGGAGGGGCAGAGAGAGAGGGAGACACAGAATCGGAAACAGGCTCCAGGCTCTGAGCCATCAGCCCAGAGCCCGACGCGGGGCTCGAACTCCTGGACCGCGAGATCGTGACCTGGCTGAAGTCGGACGCTTACCCGACTGCGCCACCCAGGCGCCCCCTAAAGATTTGATTTTAAACAGAAGCCCTTCTTCAAAAGTAATTGAAAATCCCAGAATCCTTGGTCCCGTGACCCACCAGGCCTGGTTTTCTTCTAAGCAGTGGTGAGACCGCCGCTTTTTCAAGACACACAGTTCTCTGAGAGCCTGCCACCGTCACGTGCTGCCTGCGGGCCAAGGCAGGGGTGACTGGAGCCAGGGAGCGGTGCGGGGCTCTGGAGGAGGGGTACCGGCTTCGGAGCACCCCTGCTCAGCCTGTGTCTGCATCTGCCGAGCAGGTACGAGATACACTTTGGGAGGGGCCGCAGGGGAGGGGACGGGGTGCATTTACAGGCCCCGCCAAGTCTGACCCTGAGGCAGGCTGGGGGACGCCCGTCTGGATCCTTCACCTGACCCGGGAGGGGAGTGATCCCAGCTGCCGCGACAGATGCGTGGCTGCACTGAACCTGCACGCGGCTCTCTGCTTCCCTCCAGCTCAGAAAGGATCTCTTTCTGCTCAGCTTTTCCCAGCATGCACCCTGGGACTCCCAGGTTGGCAGGGACGGTTTGAGTCCCCTTCACCCCTCCTCAGAAAACAGACACGACATAAAGAAAACAGGCCGAGGGTCTTGCTGCGTTTTCATGCTTTAATTCAGAGCTGTCTGCGGCAGGTACAACTCTGTCTGAACAGGACAAAGGAGACAAAGTGAAGACCCTCCCCACCTCCCCCCTTCCCGTGTCCCCTAAAGTCTCTGTCGAGGGGATGGCCGAATGGAAGAGTACTCCGTGACATGTTTGCACTGTCCCCCTAGGTCAGAGTGGGGGTCATGAGTTCCCTGGGCTCAGGCCCTCAGTGGGCCCTGGTCCCAGAACTTTGTCAATGCCTGCCCCTCCCCAGGGCGCTGTCAGTTCCCGGGTGCTAGTGACGACTGGGAAGGGTGTTCAGTGAAAAGCTTAAGTTATCCCCTTGGGAGATGCTCGGAATAAACTCCGCCGGAGGCCAGCTCTCTGTGCAGAGTCCCAGCCCCAGCTCTGATTCCTGCCTGAGCCTGGACCAGAAGGGCAGCAGGGAGGCCCAGGCCCGGGCCCTCCAACTAAGCTGAAGCCGCTTCCGGCTACTGGGCTCTAAGGGACCAGCAGTTCCAGGAGGTGGTTCCTGGGAAAATGTCCCTTAGGATCCAGTCGGCTCCAGCTGGAGGCTGGGGAGAGGGGAGGCCCCCACGATTTCTGCTCCAGAAGCCGAGGGCAGGAGGGGAAGGCCACAGCCCAGCAGGAGGAGGTATTAAGCAAGAAGGAAAAGGGGAGCTTTGGAGGAGGAGCACTGTGCGGGCGGCCCGGGCCCCTGGCCTTGCCCTCCGGCCCCACGCTCTGTGCCCTGCGTCACCAGGGCTGGGAGCCCGAGCCGGCAGGCCGCTGTGCCTCCGGCGCCCGGAGCCGCACACGCAGCGCTGCCCCTCTTGCATAGATGCGGACACTGAGCACACACACGCACACACGGAGGGCCGGGCCCGGGCCGCCAGCCAGGGGGCCCCCCAGGGTCCATCCCAGGGCCACCGCCTCCGCTGACACGGAGAAGAAGTAAAGCCCCTCAGAGGCCCCAAAAGAGAAGACCCTCAACGCTGTGGGCGGGGCCCGGCAACCCGGAGCAGCAACAGATGGGGGCAGCGGCCCCACTCACCTCATGCGCCGCCCTTGGCGAGGGCCTTCTCCAGCAGCACAGAGCGGGCTCCGGCCCCAGCCCGGACCACGTCCACCAAAACACAAGACACGACGGGAAGGCCACAGATAGCAAGACACAGACGAGAGCAGAGGGGCTACGCGGCTCGACTAGATTCCAGTGGTGAAAAATATATAGATTTTATGTTGTCAAATATAGTCATACATTTATTTTCTCGGCAAAGCTTTGACTGTTTCTAAGGAGACGCTACGCAGCTTCGTGAGTACACGGCACAGGAGGCTGGGTCCACGGCCAGTCCCGGCTTGGCTTTGGATTGGGTTTGTCCACTGCCCCTCCGTGTCACGACCCCAGTGTCTGTGGGGCAGCCCCAGCCGGGCCCCAGGAGTTCAGGTGCGGCTTGGCTGGGGTAAGGGTGCTCCACAAAGGATGGCTGGTCTGAGGCCCCCAACCGGTGGGGGGAGCTTTGGAGGCACAAAGCATGTGGCAGAGGGGGCTGTCGCCCCCATGGCTGGGCTGGCTGCCCACGTCCAGTGCATGCAGGTGCCCCCCCTACCCCGCCCCCGAGTGGAGGGCGCAGAGAGGAAAGGCGGAGCCCATAGGTCAGGCAACGGCTGTCGGAGCGGCTGGGGTGGGCAAGCAGCCTTGGCAGAGAACCAGAGGGGCCCCTGGGCCGGAGGGACGAGTAAGACACGGGGTCCCACCAACCCCTCCCAAATGCGGGGCCCAACCTCTGAAGGAGGGGCGACCAGATGGGTGTAAGCCCCACCAGGGAGAAGGAGCGGTTTACTTTGTAAAATAACAGTGGTGGTAAAAGGTCAGCAGCTTTGCCGGGGGACCAGATGTCCCAGGGAAGGAGGGGGGCAGGCCAGGGAAGCTCCCAGGCCAACTGGCCTCAGGCTGTGAGTGGGGAGGCTCAGGGCACCCCCGCTTGCCCCGCCCCATCCCTGCCTGGGAGACATCCCAGGGCACCCTGCTTTGGCCTGGACGAACATCATGGCTTCAGTATCCCATCTTGCCATCCATCCTGCTGGAATTCCTTCCAGAGGCAGATAGGTCTAAGTTTAGGAACCCTCGCCCTCAAAGGCAAACAGCCCCTCAGTGGAGACGCTGGGGTGCGTGAGAACCGAGCCCCAAAGTGAACATAGTGCAAAGCAGAAGTTGGGCCTGAAGCCCCCAGAGCAAGTCGGGGTGAGCTCCAGGGGCGGTCGTGGCCTGTGGCTTCTCAAACCAGCTGAGGACTGCCCCCACGGTGGCGGGGCCTCATCTCGGAAGGCTGGAGGAGCCCCCTGGAGCCGCCGGCCCCTGCCTCCTCCTCGCGTGCTGGCAGAGGCTCGGGACGGGACGGGAGCTGGGCTCAGGTGCGCGCTCCGGGCCCCGGCGCTGGCCTGTCTGGCTCGGCTGTCGTGGGAGGAATGATCTGTGCCGAGAGGGGACCGGATCCCGGGGAAGGTCTAGGACGAACAAACACAGAGAACCCACGCTGCGCTCTGCCACCTCCTGCCCGTCGCGGTCTTTCCTCCGGCCCGTGCCCACGGCCTGGACGACGCTTCTGAATCCCAGCGCCGGGAGCGGCCTGAAGACGCCAGACCCGGTGGCTGCAGACACGGCTCCGAGTCCCGGGCCAGCTGCCTGTACTCTGGGAGGCGGCTGCCTCCGTGTGAGGAGATGATGCTGGCCCAGGAGGCTGGACCCAGGGCAAGGGGCGGCCTGAGAGAGAAGGCGTGGGCGGGAGACCACCAGACAGGACGTGGGGGTGGGGGGCAGGGAGGCTCCGGGCATCTCAGGCCCGGCCTCCCCAGATCAACACACCAGAGACCCTGTGGGCCGGGGCCGCCCCGCGGGAAGGTCCAGGAGGACAGGGCCGGGCCGGGGGGGACCTCGCTACCTCCTCTGTCTGCAGTTCGTACAATCGGCGTGCCTCCCTGCCTTCGGTCTCTCTTCCCTTGTCTCCCGTCAAAGTTTTGGGACGCCTTCCCCCCCCCACCCCGACTCTCAGCCCCCTGACACGGTTCACATCCTGAAAAAAAAACAAAAAAAACAAAAAAAACAAAACCACTTCCAAACCCGAGACCAAACAAGTAAGATGCTGCCCTCCGGGAACGAGCGAGAGGGAGAGCGGCACCCCTACAATCAGTGGTCGGGCCGCCGGAGCCGCTGGCGGGGACGCGGACCCCTCACAGCTGGGAGCCGCCGCCCGGCCCGCCCGGGCCCTGCTGGCTCAGCGAGCGGCAGCTGATCCTGCGGATGGAGTGCAAGGCCACCGTGCAGCAGCCCCGCAGCAGGGAGCTGATGTTGTAAATGGGCTGGCCCTGGCGTCGCTGCGAGCGGCACAGCCAGGCCACCGTGGGCACGGCCGGCACCACCACGGCCAGCAGATCCACGATGTAGTGGCGGCTCCAGTAGCTCTTGGGCTCCTTCTCGGCCGCGGCCACCTCCTCCTCGTCTTCCACGGGGCACGCCACGCTCACCGACGGGCTGGGGTCGGCACCGGGCCGGTGCGGGCTCGGCCCCCGGGTGACGGGCTCGGGGGCCTCGAGCTCGTCACCCACCGTCACCACCACGGCCGAGTCGGGGTCTTTGGGCCCCGGGGGGCGGGGCTCCGGCTCCGGGCACCCGTGCCCCGATTCGGGGACCGCCCCGCAGACCTGGGCCCTGGTCACTTTCTCCAGGATGGTGTCCAGGTCCGGCTGGTACTGCACGAAGTCTGTCTGGATGGCACGCTCCTGCACGCAGCTGGCCTGCACGCCGGCCTCCGTGCCACACAGCAGCTTCTCGTAGGTGTTGCTGGCAGGGAAGCGGGGGCCCAGGCTGAAGCCGCCGTGCAGCGAGCCCTCCTCGGGGCCGCAGTCCACGCCCGACGACAGCAGGCTGCTGGCCTCCAGCGCGTCCGTCCGGCTCAGCGTGTCGTCGGTCACCGCGAAGCCGCTGTCAGCCCCGTCCTCCGAAGCCCCGGGCTGCTCGCCGGGGGGCCGGTCCCCACACACGGCCGGGTCACTCAGCTTGGTGTAGGTGGAGCTGCGGGTGAGGGAGCGGGCGGGGGACCCGCCGGCCGACTCCCCGGCGCCATCCTCCTTGGCCATGCCGTCCTGGGCCACCTCCATGCTGTGCAGCAGCGTCTCCAGCTTCTTGTTCTGGATGTTGATGTCCACGAAGTACTTCTGCAGCCCCTTGTCCTTGTCAATGAGGTTGTTCTTGACCGTGTCAATGACCTGCTTGAGCTGCTTGATCTCCTTGCGGGCCTCCTTCAAGGCCAGCTGGGCCTCCACGCGGTGGCACTCCTCCTCGATCCAGTCCTCCTGCATGCGCGACAGCTGTGTCTTCAGGTCATCAATCTCCGTGTCCCTGCGAGCAGATGACACACACACGCTCACTGCCTGGCCCGTCACCACCACCAAGGGCAAGCAAGGAAGGGGCTGTCATTAAGGACAGAGGGCCGGAACACACAAGGCCTGACTCAGTGCCTCCTCCTTGCTCCACGGGGGGGAAGGGGGCGGCCAAGGAGGCCTCCTCTTGGGGGGGAGAAGACACATTCGGGCCCCTCTGCATCCCCAGCCCTGGAGGCCGTAATGCAGACGACTGTCCCCATTTAAATCCATCACCTACAGAAGAGATTAGACAAGAAAAACGCTCAGTGTATGCATATATGCTGCTGCTATAAAAACCAAACACATCCACTTTAAAATCTTAACGCGCGACAATAAAAACTAAACCTAAAATCTCCGCTCTAGGGGAAGGAACACGGCCCCCTATGAAATCCGGTACTGAAAACTGTCCACGGAGGGACACCCGGCCGGGGACGCGGGGGCAGGCCGTGGGCCGCTTTGCTTTGCTGAGGGATGTTCCAGTCGCCATGTGGGGGGAGGCTGCCGATTTCACACCTTCCCTCAAGTGGGGGGATGAAGAGTGGTGGGTGGAACAGAGGAAAGTGATGACAACAGATGGCCCTCTTTTAGTCACACTTAATGTCTCTGCTGTGTATCTACTATGAAGAGGGTGGGCCCAAAAGATGGACAAAAAGGCACGGGCCACTCCCAAGAGGCGAGGCACGTGCCAGGCACACCAGACACAGGCGTCTGAAACTCCCGAGTCACAGATGAATCCGGGGTGCGGGGGACGGAGGCGAGTCAGATAAACATCCTATCAAGTCTGGAGGTAAAGGCAGCGCGAGATCGGACAGGACGCAGTGAAAGCGGTGAGGACGGAGGAAAGCCATTCCTGAGACGGGAAGTCCTGTCGGGGGGTGCCCACCGCAGCATCCCTCCCAGCCATGCGGCCCACGTGCCCCGAATTCACGGAAGTGCAATCCACGCATGGCTAGACCATCACTCTGAGGGTGAGGAGTCCACCAGGGACATCATTCCAGATCAAGCGCCACGCGCTTTTCAGAGTCAGATGGAATGTGCAGCTCAGGAAATGAGGCCAGGACTCATGGTCACAGGGACTGGGATGAGGGGCTGTGGTGGCCGTGAAGGTCGGCAATGGCATTATCTGGAAAGCAGCGGACTGGACCACCCAAAAGGAAACGACTCCGTGATGGAGCTACTCAGAGTGGCAATACTAGATGTACCAGCAGGCACGGGGGACCCTAACTGGGACTCACTCTACGGATACCCTCTGCACTGGCGCTGTGTCCTGGGAGGGAGAGTGAGCTTGGAGGAAGGGACTGGGCATGCTCAGTGTGGCCGGGCCCTTCCCCTCTCTCCTTGGAGCCAGTAGGACCCCAGGCCAGGGAGCTGTGGCTTCCCCACCCCGACTAGGACGTTACATTTGAACCGAGCCTCAAAGGAGGAGATCGCCAAGGAAGCAGGATGGGGGCAAGGCCATCTTGGGATGTGGGGACACGGCAAACAAAAGCACAGAGTCTAGAAGCTTCTTTAAGGAGAAGGTAGGTGACTGCAGGAGGCAGGTATCAAAGCAAACACACGGAGAGCGGGCCGTGTGGCAGGGGGGCAAGCAAAGAGCCGCCGCAGGTTCCCGCAAGCGTGGCCAGGGATTTGAGGTGTTGGCACGTCCATGCCAGGGCGTCGTGCCCAAACCACACAGGGCAGACGTCTGCTCCAGCCGCTGGACCAGCCCCAGAAAGGAAGCGACGTGATGGGCTGTCTGCTTCCTGAGGACATTAGTGCAAATGGCCAGGCAGAGCCAGGGCATCACTGAGAAGGTGATGGGAGCTAAAAATAGAAATCCCAACTCTACAGACGAGGAGGCCCACAGAATGCCACCTGTAACTTCCTGTGGTTCAAAACCACAACAAACCCAAACCGGATTGGCTACTTGGCAGAGCACTGGTCACGGAAGGGGTGCTCACGCATGGCGTATGCTTCTCTTTATATGCTGTGTCCAGGATAGACAAATCCAGAAAGACAGAAAAGATTAGCGGTAGCCGGGAGCCTGGGCCGTGGCTGCGGTTGTGAATGGCGTTTGTTTCTGGGGTGATGGGAATAGTCTGGAATTAGATACCAGTGATGGGGGCACGATTCTGTGACTGTACTAACCATCACTGAATTGTACACTTTGGATAGGGAAACTGTAGGGTTTTTTAAAAAGAGGAAAGAAGCCATGCTCGCGGTGGCCTGCCCCGGCCCTCAGTGCCCGGCACAGCGTGGGATCCAGCTCCCAGCGGCTGCGGATTTGAACTGACACAGCGCAGGAAATGCGCAGGAACTGACACAGCGCAGGAGGAAATGATTAAGGTGATGAAGAGATCAGAGGGCAGTCCTGAAGCTTCAGTCATAAAGATTGAAGCCACTGGCCCAGAAAGGTAGCAGCTGAGAGGGTCACGATCTGCCCTCAGGTCTGGAGAATGAGTTCAGATGGGACCGTGGGGGGCGGGGGGGGGCTGGGGTCCCCTGGGCTGGGTAGGAGCTCAGGAAAGGTTTCTCAGGATCTCACATTGTCTGTAAGTAGATGAGCAGAAAGGCTTATGGGGCCTGAACTGGTGGGCCCAGAGTCCCCACCCCCCCCCACTGGTGACTCCTTGGGTGGAAACAAATAGGGGCTGAGGGGGTGTCCCCCCCCCAACAGGGAAGGTGAGCCAGGAAGGATGCCCTGTGGCCCTGCTCCCCAGGTGGAAAGGAGCCAGGGGGTAAGAAGTGGCCAAATGGGGCTGCCAGGCCCAAAGTGGGAGAGCACCACCTTGGGGCGTGGGGAGGACTGGCCGGCTGTCAGGGGAAGCTGCCTGCAGTCAGGGAGAGCAGCTGAGGGGAGCATAGGGGCAGCTGAGGGCTCTGGAAAGGGGCTCCCCCAGGGCTTTGCCGAAAGGAAAGGGCAGGCCGGGTGCCAGGAAGCCCTCAGCGGCTCCTTCCTCCTGGAAGTGCCCCAGGGCCCTGGGTCTCCAGGCCAGCGGGTCTCCAGGGCTGCCCAGGGCTGTCCACCCACCCCCAGCCCTCCGCCAGCGGCTCACCGGTCCTGGAGCCGGTCCTGCGTGTCCTTCAGCCGCGCCTTCAGGTGCCGGATGCACACCTCCTTCTGCTGCAGTGGGGTCAGGTACTGCTCTGGGGTGGGGGGCTTGACGCCATGGTTGTCGCTGCACAGCGTGTACTTCATGGAGCGCCTGCGTGGGGACACATGTCAGCGCGGAGGGAGGAAGAGGTCCCCAACCATCACCAGACAGCTCCGGGCCAGGCTTTCCCCCAGGAGCCCGGGTGGGCATGAGAACACCCAGACCTTCCGGAAGGTAGGTTCTGTTAAAGCTCTTCTGGAGGCACCTGGGTGGCTCAGCCGGTGAAGCATCTGACTTCCGCTTAGGTCGTGATCTTGCGGTCGGCGAGTTTGAGCCCCGTGTCGGGCTCTGGGCTGACAGCTCGGAGCCTGGAGCCTGCTTTGGATTCTGTCTCTCTCTCTCTCTCTCTCTCTCTCTCTCTCTCTCTGCCCCTCCCCTGCCCACGCTTTGTCTTTCTCGGTCTCTCAAAAATGAATAAACGTTAAAAAAATAAAAACTCTTCTGCGTGAAGACCACAGTGGGGAGCTCGGGGGTCCTCTAGTTGGGGTGGGGACACACGACAGCACGCGCACAGCCTGGCACCGTGTTCTGTGCCCTCCTGACGCTATCGGTCAGCTCAGTCCCAGTGGCGATCCCAGAACTCATGTGTCCAGGCTCCTAACCCAGAGAATGCGTTTGGGGGCCAGAGGCCAGCGTGGTCCCCCTCCCTGTGTCATTCCCCCAGGGCCTGCGTGGCGGCAAGGACTCCCCCCCCCCCCCCCCCCCCGGTGCAGGAGCAAACACCCCCCAGAGCCGAGAGCCGTCACCGCCTGGCCTGCAGGACCGTGGGGGAAACAGCAGGTGCAGACACGTGTGCATGCACGGCGGTCTCCAAACACACTCTGACGCCCTGCTTGCCATCCTCACGGACACACGAGTTTGCACGGCCATGCACACATATTTCCTTGGAGTACACATCTGAGTACGATTACCCCGGCCCGTCTGTGTCTGTGCGCCCACCTCCGTGTGCGCACACCCGTGCCTGTGTGTCCTGCCGCCCCGCAGCCACCCTCAGGGGCCACTCACGTGTACTAGGACGCTGGCCCACACGCAGGTTCACGCAGATGCACACAGACCCTTGCCACCCGCATACACGCTCGTGCTCTGAGGGCACACGCAAACGCATGTGTGATCGCTCACCAGCTCGGGGCTTCTCCTCGTTAATGGCTGAACCCTGAGCTGGCAGCAAGCCGGGTGCCACATGCAACCTGGCCCCGGGTGGCACAGATGTGTGTGTGTGTGTGTGTGTGTGTGTGTGTGTGTGTGTGTGGTGAGCACGCCCTGGACCCAGCTCAGCAAAGGTGGAGGGATTCCCACCCAGTGGAGGACGGAGGGCCAAGCTTTGCACCCAGCGGAGAGCACCCAATTTCACCAACACACGCGGCCCAGCCGCCTCGACTCACAGCTTCCTGCCTGCGGGTTGTTCTGTTCACGAGGAAACCTCCTTGGGTCTTGTCTTAAAAGCCTGGGCACGTTCTCACACAGCCTGGCAGAGGCCTTGTGGCCGTCCGACTCCTGCTCCTCTAGGGGCCGGCCACCCCCGCGTCTAGGGAGGGGCAGTGACATCGCCAGGTCTGACCCTGGTTCGCAGAAGCAGCCACCCCGGAGGGAGTGTGAACGGCTCTGTGGGAGCCGGCTAATGTTTATGGAGGAAAGAAGTCTTTCTAAACCGTCAGCCATCGAAGAGAATGTGTAGACAGAGGCGGAGAGAAAGAGAAATGATTCTCCTCTACTTCCTCGCCTCGTGGTCCCTAGGTTTAACTCAGGTCACACCACACGCTGGCCTGTTTTTCCGCGTGACAAGGGGCAGAGAGGTGGCGTGGGTCGTGAGCCGGGGACTCCCCCTCTGCGGACTCCAAGAATCTCCTTCCGAGAGAGAAGCCAGCCAGCGGGGGCCAGGGCCCCACGCTGCGGACATCTCAGCGGCTGCCACGCAGGGACCCCAGCTAGAGGGGCGCCGGTCTGTGCCGAGCGACAAGGGGCTTCTCGCGGGGCCCCGGGCTCCAGGATCAGTTAAGCCAGCGCAGTTGAGAATTACAGAACAAGTAGCCATTCTCACGCCTCCTATGCGCTTTCATGGGTTTTTCTCTAATGTGCTTTTTTGCTCTAATGTAACACTTAACACTCATACGTTCTTAGTCACTAGCTCTATCCTTGAAGGGGAAAAAATATGTTTACATATAACCGAGAAGAAGAATACACCGTGATTCATGGCTCCCCACTATTCACGCCCTGGAACACCTGGCTGTTTGCACCGAGGCCACAGCCAAGGCCCCGCTGCTCACCCACAGCTGACACTGTCCACATGGGCAAGGAGACCCTCTCATGGGATTCCTCAGCCTCGGGGCTGGGGCCGCCCCCGCGGACTGCCGTGATGACATGCGTTGCAAAAATCTGCTGTGAAGAAGTATTCAAGTTGCCCGTCATATACTTTTCGAAGTGAACGCATCCGTCAGTGCCACTCACAACCGCTGCGTGCCACCCCGAGCTGGGGTTGCAGCCAGGAGGCTGAGGCGTGGGTCCTGCACACGTGTGTCACCCGTCACGCGCGTCGTGGCGGAAAACTCTGAGAACAGCCGTCTCGGCCTGATCCGAGCATCACTTCGCACCAATGACACCGTCTCTGCCGGAAGGCCAAGGCCAGCCTTCGCCAGCCTGGTGGCCCAGGACCCGCAGGTGGGACCAAAGTCCTCATGAGGGCAGCGGCCAGTACGGGCCACCGGCAGACATCAACCCACAGAGACCTGTGGGATGTTGGCCCCTCTTTACAGATAAGGGAATGGAGACTCAGAGACGGGAAGTACGAACGCCAAGGCCGCGCTCCCCCGGCTCCACTGGGGGACGAGGATGGGCCGCCATTACGGCTGTCCCTCCCTGGTTTTCAAGGACGCACAGCTTCCCTTCACCTGTCTCCCCAGCCGATCCTGCTTTTCCCGTTACATTCCGCCATTCCCTGAGGGCACAGCCTGGCAGGTGCCACGCTGTGACACACTCCGCTCTCCTGACCAGCTCCACCTCGGTCTCTCTCACAGGGGCCCCTCAGGAGAGCGGGATGGCAGATGCCGCGAGTGGCTTGTCCCTACCTATCTTGCCCGGCACCACCTGCCCTGCAGCCACGGCCAGTGCCAGCTGGCAAGGCGGAGACAGAGGTCCCGGGGAAGGTGTCCCTTCTCAGGAGGCAGGAGCCCCTTGCGCTGGGTCCTTGTTCCTTCTGGACCCGATGCTGGCCTGATGCCTGGAGGGGTAGGAGCCTCTTGGAACGGCAAGGACAAAACCGTACGCCAAGGACGGCAGGGCAGGAGGACGGGACTGGGTCCCGGACACTCCCGGGCCCTCGCTCTGAGAGCGTCACAGGGTGATGTGCGGCTGGCGGTGTCACATCCCTCCCTCAAACAGGAGGAGCTGAGGCTCTGGGACAGCGACCCGCACAGCCAGTGACGCTGGAGTCCTACAGCCCCAGCCCGCCCAGGGCGCCCAAGTGCGCAGCCAGCAGGAGACCAGGCACAGGGGAGGCCTTACCTGGGCGTGGGGCTGCTGTCGCTGCCCTTGCAGGAGCCCGAGTTGCTGCTGCTGCTGAGAGAGGAGGTGCCGTAGGCGTCCCGCACGCTCACTGGCGGAGAGGTGCGCCTGGAGGCAGGGAGAAGAGGCAGGTGCTCATTCCAGCTGGCGGGCAGCTGCGGACACTGGGCGAACACCGCCAGGCCGCTGCGGCCCAAGGGGCCCCCGCTGCGGGGTCGGCACCGGGGAGAGAAGCAGAGGGGAGAGGGGGAACGCACAGACAGGGGTGACAGAACAGACAGCGCAAATCAAGATGGAAAACCAGGAGCAGGCCGGTCCTCCTGGCTCCCCAGGACAGGAATGGAGGCTGGGCAGGGCCAAGGGCGGGGGTGGGGGTGGGGGGGTTCCCATCTGTCTCGCCAGGGGTCCTCAACTTTCAGGGTCCCCCAACCCCAGAGGAGGGCCCTGAGTGGGCCGAGACAGGTGGGGCGGAGCAGGGCAGGCAGGGGTAGGGACAAAGGTCAAAGTCAAGGGGGCAGGGGGGCCCGAGTGAGCCAGAGTGGATGAGGGCGTGAGTCCCCTCCGGTAACTGTGAAGCCTAACAACAGCAGTGGTGATGGTAGGAATCCAGTGGTTTGATTCTTCAGAGAACTTTCACATCCACTGCGTCATTTGAGCCCTTAAATAGTTCCAGGAGGAGGTGAGTGTTGGCGAGCCCAGTTTTAAAGCTGGGAAAACTGGGGAAAGGACTTGCTCACGGGCACACTGCGTGTTGGTGGCAGAGTGAGGACGGAGACCCTCCCTCCTCCCGCCCTCTGAGGCCAAGGGGGAGACTCACCTGCGGGATCCAGCAGAGGCCCGTCTACTGCCCGGCAGGGACATGGCCATGAGGCTGCGGGTCCGGGTGAGGGGCGGGATGGGCGGTGTCCCCGGGGCTGAGGAGAGAGGGCGCGTTGGGGGGGCCGTGGGGAGGGCCGGACCAGGCCATGTCATCCTCTCGTTGGGGCCGCTGCCTGGCATGGCTCTCCTCTCGCCCTTCAGCAGGACACCCCAGGACCGAGCGAGGTCCCGGCCGCCAGGCTCTGGCCACAGCTCCCTCCACCAACGAAGTTAGCACACTCCTGCCACCTGACTTAAAATCTCGAACGTCAGGGCCTCGGGGGCAGCCGGAAATCAGAGATCCGACCCTGTGTTCTCCAGATGATCGAATGTGGACAGCGAGCTCGAAGGCCTGGCCCAAGGTCACACGGGCTTCGGGGCAGGGCTCCTGACTCAGCACAGCACTGAGTTCTCTACACTACAAGCCGGGACCCCCGATCCCTGACTCGCACCCCACCCCACGGTAGACAGTCCTCCCTCCTCGGCGGGGGCTGCAGGCTGGAGGACTCCTGGAGCAGGACCAGGAACCCCAAATTAGGCTGGGCTAGTCGTGACGTCACCTTCCCAGGGCTCCCGCTGGCGTGTGGCTCAGGGCTTCCTGTCTATAGGGGAGACAAGACAGACCAACATACCAGCACACGTGTAGAAAGACATACGGATACACACAAATGTGAGAAGGTACTAGGTCCCTGCCATTCAAAGGCAGGCCACACACATCTCAGTGAACATGCTCGGGGCCCGCCCACAATGCAGCACGTGCAGCCAGCCCCCCCCCCCCCCCCCCCCCACGCATGCTACACACAGGCAGGCCTGCACCCATTCATGCAATCACGCATGCTGATGCGGGCATGTGTCAGGACCTCAGAGCACAGGCTCAAAGCAGATGAGGAAGGGGGGTGAATGGGTACAGAAGCCCTCCTCTGGCGGGGGTGGGGGGTGCTTGGCGGGCTGGACCTAGTAGGAAGTGACCAGGCCTGTAGGGACCCTTCCTTGGCACTCTTGACAAGTGGGTAGGGGCTTAGGCTCCAAGGGCAGCCCTAGAAGGGTCTAAGGAGGGGAGAAGCCCCATGGCAGGCTGAGCGTTGGCTGTTGTCGGGAGGCCTCCGGCACTGGGCGTCAGTCACCCCAGACCCCTGGAGTCCGAGGCGGGCGGGCCTGGGCTCTTTGCGCCAACCTGCTAGTCCTAGGCCAGCTCCAGAGACCCCAGTTCCCTCCTTCTTCCGTGCTCAGAGCAGGGACTGAGGCCAGCAGCCTGGGTTCCTGGAGACCTGGCCAAAGACACCATGCCCCAACCTTCCCCCATGCTGGAGAGCAGCTTTCACCGAGCCCCGCTGCGCACAGACCCCGTGCCAAGCACGTTACGTACAGTGTGCCATTGACTCCTCCCAAAAACCCTATGAGGAAGTGCTGTGATTAGTCCCCTCACAGATGAGGAATCCGAGCCTCCCAGAGGAGGGACTTGCCCCAGTCACGCCCCCAGAGTGTGGGCAGGGCCAACATCGGAACCAGGCCAACACCAGGCGCCCGAGGGCCTGGGTCTCAGACTCCGGAGTCCCCTGGCTGGCCCCACCCCTGGTCACACGGGCCTCCCACGTCCACGTCCTGCCGGGAGCCTGGTCAACCTGCCCGGTGGCGGGGCTGCCTCCTGAGAGGACAAAGGCGCCGCTCAGGTGGCCTGTTTCCTGGCCGTGACACAGAACGTGGCCTGTCCCCCCAGAGGGCCTGGACACAGCCAGCATTGTCTGCCCGGAGGTGTCGGGTGCCGGAGCTGCCGACACCATGCCCGTCACCTGAGCTGCTCGCCCCAGCTCCCACCCATCATGCCCCAATCAGGCAGGGCCTCCAGGTAATGTAGGGCCGACCCCTGAAGGAGGAGCCGCGGGACCGAAGACAGTGCTCCCCACACTTGTCAGGAAGGCTACCAAGGGCTCCAGGCCTCCTGGGCACAGCTTGGGGCCGACAGGGGGGTGACGCGTTATCACATGTGGGCCCCAGCTCGCAGAGCCGCAGGGCCCGGCAGACCCTGGCTTCTCGTCCCAGGCAGCCCGGCTGCCCCAGCCACCCTCCCGGCCTCACCCCCTTCCCTTGTCGCTTTTGGGGGATGCCCTGAAGAGGCTGTGCCTTCAGGAGGACTTTTCAGCAGAGGCAGGACTCAGCAGGACTCAGATCCAAGGACAGGCCTCGCTCTCCCAGGCCAGCTTGGGTAAAGGTTGCTAAGGAGCGAGGAAAGTCCAGGCGGAGTCCCGGGCCTCTGTCCTGGGAGGCAGGCAAGTTGCCTGGTTTGCTTTGGAGCTGAGTGTGGCCTCAGTACAATGACAGCTTTGTCTCCTCTGTCCCTGCTCCTACCTGCTCGGCAACCCCACACCTCCCTCCTCCTGTGCTCCCTCTTCCTTCCTCCCTGGCCCAGGGGGCGGGAAGAAGACAGTGTTTGTACCTGGATGGACCTGCTGGTCTCCTGGGAGGCCAGAGCCAGCCATTCATTCAGGACAGGGGTGGAAGAGGCATTTCCCCTGCTGGGACAGGACCTTGCAGGTGGGGGGGGGGGGGGACGGGGGATCCCTCAGGGGAGGGCAGAAGCCACCCAGGCCCAAAGGGAGCCACCTCTCCAGGATCCTACTCAGAAGCCTCGGTGCGCCCCGTGTGCTCTCTCAGGTCCTTCCTCCCCCTCCAGGCCCCAGAGAGGAGGCGGGTTGCCATGGCGTCTGTCTCCATGCCGCCTGCCAGCTCCCCGGAGTCCCACAGCCCTGTCCCCTGGCAGCCAGAGGCTGCCACTTGGAATGAAAGGTGGAAAGGAAACCCTTCACCGTGGGGCGCCGGACTGAGAGTCTCTTCTCGCCTCAACACCAGAGTAAACCCAGGCCCTCACTCCGGCCTCCCTCCACGTCCCCATCCTGCCCACATCATGACCACGCTGCTGCGCCCCCCGCTTTGATCCATCCCTCCCACACCCAACGGTCTCCCAAAGGCCTACAATGGGGGTCCAGGGAATACAGCAGGATCCAGGGAACAGGAGACAGAAGGACGTAGAAACAGAGTCAGACAGATCTGGGCTCAAATCCCAGCTCTGTCAGC
Organism: Herpailurus yagouaroundi; assembly: GCF_014898765.1. Taxonomy (NCBI): domain Eukaryota; kingdom Metazoa; phylum Chordata; class Mammalia; order Carnivora; family Felidae; genus Herpailurus; species Herpailurus yagouaroundi. Next base: position 14,972,023 of record NW_024412427.1, on the reverse strand, counting down.
CTCCACACGCATGCCTTGGGTGAGCCACACCACCTCTCTGAGCCTTTGCTTCCTCATCTGTGAGTGGGGCCGTCGTGGGGTGCACCTCACGTGGTTACTGTGGCAGGATAATGCATGCCCGGGGCTCAGCCCAGTGCCCGCCACACAACACACGCTTGAAAGTGGGAACTGCCAGTATAGATAAGTGCAACGCAGTGCGGGCTTCAAAACAGAGACCCATTCGAGGCATCACATGGCCTCACGAGGGTCAGAGACAGCTCCTCCAAGAGGAAATTTACGCTGGGTCTTGAAGGATGAATAGGAGTTCGGCAGCAGGAGGAAGCGGGTGGGAAGGAAGGAGAAGGCTGGGCAAAGGCAGTGAGTTGTTCAACTGCATGGCATGGCTGGAGAGCTGCTGAGGAAACTAGGGGGTCTGGTGAGGTCAGAGGCCCAGTTTAGACTTGCAGTTTAGAAAGCCCCCCGGGGTAGGGGGCCTTTGTGGAGCGTGGCTGGGAAGGGACAGGAATACAGGCAGAGGACCAGTCAGGAGGTTATCACGAACTTCCAAGTGGGAAATCAGAAGAGTCTGGGGCAGGGCTGCAGGAGCAATGGAGAAGAGCATCTGGACCCTTGAGAGGCACCAGGGGCCCCCGAGTAAGTAAAAATTGGGCACGGCTCTTGAGTCTGGCATTCAAGGCCCGCTTATCTATACCCTTGCCAACATTCAAGGCCCGCTCACCCATACCCTTGCCAACGTGCTGTCAGCGGCCTGCTGACCCCCAAGAAAGCCCCATCAGTCACTGTGGCACCTCCACGTGGGCTGTTGGTCCAGCCTGCAGCACCCTCCCTGCCCTGTTCTCACGCACGCATCACACGCCTCCTGCAAGGCTCTGACCTGCACGGCTTTGCCCCTGGACTTTCCCATCTCTTACTGTCATGACCACTTAGCCATGCCTTGGGTTGAAACTCAGGGACCACCACCCTCTGGGGGACTTCATAAAAAACAAACACAACCAATGCACAACTGTTAGCAACACAATGGTCTGAGCATGGCTGGTAGGCCAAGCGGTTGGCTTAGATGGTCTCTGAGACACTCCTGGATCCAACCTTCCGTGATCCTGAGCTGTTAAGGAAATGACGGACTTACAATGAAAGCCTCATTCTCCCTCAATGACTAGGGCTCCTGGGTTTCAGTTTCCACCTCGGTAACACGAGGAAGCTGCATTTCTCCGAAGAGACACTATGGCAGTTTACTCAATCAGTGAGTCGTTGGGGGGAGAGACCAAGCACTTGGGTTAATCCAATATTCTGGCTAAGTGAAAGTCCCTGTATGTACTATCAATGAGTTTTTGCAACGACTCGGCCATCAGTAAGAGAAGAAAGCCATCCTAAAACCCCAGGGAACAGAACAATCTGTCTCTGATGACTCAGGCCTCTGACAGCTGCAGAAAGCAGAGGACGCAACCGACAGAACAGAGCTTGGGAGGGGTCCTCTCTCTGCCAAGGCAACACAAGAATGCCGAACAGTGCTCCCAGCAAACAGCAGAGCGTCTGGTGCTCCTCGAATGCCAGTGTGGTGCAAGCCTGGGCTGGGAGCGTGCCAGCAGCCGTACTCCGAGTCCCGGAGGATTAGCGCTCCGGGGGCTATCCGCGGCAGGGGAGCTCAGTAAACCTTCCGCTGGCTTCATGACCCCGGCTACTGTGGGTGTCCAGCCCCCGAGAAACGGATGGCCTTTCTTCCTGAACCTGGGAAGGCATTTCTCCAGCTCGCTTCCTCCGTCCTGCGCGAGCCACCCTCAGCGCTGGAGCCACAGGTGGGGGCCATCGGACTCCTTCTTCTCGCTGCGACAGCCCCAGCACAGCGGCTGGACGGACCCCCAACCCAGACGCCAGGGGTGGGAGAGGGGTGCTGCCCCAGGCGAGCAGGCCGGCGCTGGGGGCTGCGACGGCCGCCACGCCACAATCTTCAGCGACTAGACTCAGATTCTGGACCTGGGTGAGCGTGGAGCCTGCGTTGGTCTTCAGACCCCCCAGAGGATTTGCCTCTGGGCCTGCTGAGCGGTGGGCTCAGGCCTCCTCATCACCTGCAGAGGCTCCCCTTGTATCTGTTCCACATACGGAAGGCCCTGCCGTGAGACTGCTTCTCTGAGAAAGGTTTTGCAGGCTTAACCGCGTACTATGTATTTTCCACAATGAGCTACTGCGCGTCTAGTGGGATGGCTATCATCAGACAGACCAAGACGAGCGTGGGCGAGGCTGTGGAGGAACTGGAGTTCTCACGCACTGCTGGTGGGAAGGTAAAGTGGTGCAGCCGCCGGGGAAAGCAGCACGGCAGCTCCTTGGAACGTTAAGCGTAGGGTTAACGTGTGACCTGTCAATTTCCCTGCTAGGTCAATATCACCCGGAGCATAGGAAACCGGGGTGCAAACAAGAACTCGTTCGGCAATGTTCGTAGCCACAGCATTCCGCACGGAGGGAAACAACCCAAATGCCTGCCAGTGTCCAACGAATGCATAAATAACATGAGGGATAGGTAGGTAATGGAATATCACGGAGTCAAAAAAAAAAAAAAAAAAAAAGGCAGGAGGTACGGACACCTGCTACAACATGGATGAACCTCGGAAGACGCTAAACGAAAGAAGCCAGATGCAAAAGGCCACACGTTATATGATTTCATTTATATGAAATGTCCTTGGCAGGCAAATCTATAGAGACCGAAAGCAGACGAGGGGTTGCCAAGGGCTGGGGGAAGGAGGAGCAGGCGAGGACCGCTGGCAGGAGTCTCTTTTGGGGATGATGACAATGTTCTGGAATTAGACAGTGGCGATGGATACACGCCTCTCTGGGTATACTAACCCTCCCTGGACTGTACATTTTAAAAAGGGGGGATTTTATGGTGTGTGAATTATTATCACAATAAAAAGCACATTTTTAAACTGCCATAATATAGATTTTAAGCTATTTTTTTAATGCCTGTTTTTGAGGAAGCGAGCGTGAGCGGGGCAGGGGCGGAGAGAGAGGGGGACAGAGGATCCCAAGCTGGCTCTGTGCTGACAGTGCAGAGCCCCGAACTCACGAACCGTGAGATGGCCTGAGCTGAAGTCAGATGCTCAACCGACTGAGCCACCCTGGCACCGCCACATAATATATATTTTACGTGAACAGTTGTAAAAGGACAGGATGGTCCAGAGAGGGGAAGGGAATCAGTGAGATGGCTCCGCCAGTTGCTGTGGGGTGGGAATAGAAGCGGCCCTCCGCCCTCCACCTGACTCAGGCAGCCGGGCCCGGGGGGCCTCCCTGGTGCTCCTGACCCTGGGTCAGCCCAGAGGAGACAGGAGACCGTGGCTGCCCCTTTGGAAGCTTTGCATATCCACCAGCCCGTCTGCGCCTCACCGGTCCCCTGCGCAGGGAGGCCCGGTGGAGACGGTTCCTACTGACACATGGGAAACCTGAAGCCGCAAAGGTGGCAAGACTGCCCAAGGTCACACCTTGGCCTTCCAGGTCGTAGGTGCCTGCATTTCTACCGCATCATGAAGGTCTCATCACACAACAGAACTGGGACACATATCGTTATGCTGCAGAAAACCACTTTCCCAGGAGACCCTGAGGCCGTGGTGTTGATGCGGGGGACACCACCCAAACGGGAGGCAAGCAGAGCAAGGATGAGGGTTGAAAAAGAAATTCCTCCTGTGCCTCTCCCCAGCCAGCGCCTCCAAGACCCCAGGCCATGTGCCCTCCCGTATGGGGGGGTGGGCGGCAGGGGAACACTGGGTTCCATCCCCCCTGCCTGCCCGCACACACCCATGGGGAGGCGGGGGGACCGAGGGGCTCTGGTGCTGGCCCCAGCTCGGTGGCTGCCTGGCAAGGGGACTCTGGCAGATGGAGACCCTCAGCGACCTTGGCCGCAGCATATGCTTTCCTGGGCTTCCTGGCTGATAGAGCTGTCAAGCCTGAGCCCGGCTCCTCTCCCTGCCTCCTCCTCCTCCTCCTGACCTTCCAGCTCTCCAGCACCAGAGGAAGAAAAGATGGTGGGGCCGCCACGTCTAGGGACTCTGCCTTTTGTGCAGGTCCCTGCCTTGCCCCCTCCCCCACTCCCACATCTGTCCCCAGGTACCAACGAGGCCAACCCACTCTCAGAATTCCAGGATGGAAGGGGTCTTGGCCAGACTTCGTCACAACCCATCATTGTACGGAGAGAAAATGAAACCCAGAGGCTGTGATCTCCAGTGATGAGGCTTCTGCCCTGCGGCCCATCGCCCCCCCTTCCCCATCCTCCTTTGAATCCAGGCAGAAGTTCTATAAAATAAGATCAAGAGGGGCAGCTTAAGAAAAACAGTCATGGAAGGAAGCCTAGGGGTGAGACAGACCAAGTCCCACCCCCCACCCCGAGAGCAGCTCACAAATGACCTGTAGTAAAATAGACGCCGAGAGCGAGGCCGGGGAAGAAGAGACCACGAACAGCAAACACGGCGGCAATAACGAGGCTCAGAGTCAACTCTGGGCCTCCTGGCTGCCATTGCGATAAAGGAAACCATGCCCAGTGTTCTTGTTCTCATGGTTAAGGGAGAGCAAGAGGCAGACCAGTTCTTCCGGGAGAAATAAAGATCTTAAAACAGAGGCTACAAGAGACATTGTTGCATGGGATTTGCTGTTGGGGGAGCAAGACTAGGGAACCAGCAGGGAGAGTCCTAAAACAGAGGAGAGAGCCAGTGTCCTCTTACCCAAGGTGCCCTGTGTGTGTTGTGCCTTGCTGATGAGAGACTGAAGGACACGAGGAGCACAAGGACCAGAGGCCTAAAGGGATGTACACATGTCCCCCGATCTGCCCGGGGACCACAGTCCCTTTCTGCAGGGACAGCGCCCTCCTAATCTGAGATCAGAGCGCTTCCTGGGAGGCACATAAACTCATGCTGCCTCTGGCTCCCCCTCCCTCCCTCTCTTCCCCTCTCTTCCAACACGACACGGCATGACAATCTAGTCCTGACCATCTAGTCTAGTCCATGACAATCTAGCCCTCCCTGGAGGAGCTGCCCAACCCCTTCATTTACTGAAAAATGAGGCTTTAAAAACACTTTGAAAAGGAACTTCTGTAAACATCTATGTTCTATTTTAAAAGTCCTTCGGAAGAGGTTAAGAGGCTTAATCTAAACGAAAGAAACCATGGCTTTGGGCTCAAATATACCTGGATTTGAATTCCAAACTCCACCATCCGCTATATGACTGTAGGACTTTACTTCTCTGAGCCTTAGTCTATCTGTAAAATGGGGCTACTTACAGTGTGCATGAGTATGGTTATGGTTAGCAATGACGCAAGCGGAACACCTAGCAAGAATCCAGCATACAGAAAGCATTCCACACACGGTGGAAATTATTTACTAATCGAAATCTATTCTCGCTTTTAATCATATATATTAAACCTTTATCCCAGTCCAGAATCTAATCTGAAGTGTTATATAATAGCTGGTATCTCCGGGGTGCCTGACCACAGAATCGTTTACACACACGTAGGTCTAATGGCCAAAATAAAGAAGGAAAAGGAAAAAAAAAAAAAAATCACAAACCAATCATTGCCTACCAAACGGCAGAATTTCAGGACATCGTCACTTTGATCCGACAGAATGTCTTAAAAATGAACGTATCCAGGGGCACCTGGGTGGCGCAGTCGGTTAAGCGTCCGACTTCAGCCAGGTCACGATCTCGCGATCCGTGAGTTCGAGCCCCGCGTCGGGCTCTGGGCTGATGGCTCAGAGCCTGGAGCCTGTTTCTGATTCTGTGTCTCCCTCTCTCTCTCTCTCTTTCAAGAATAAACATTAATTTTTTTTTTTTTTAAATACAACCCTCCCTCCCCTCTTTTCTGTTCATGCTCTATTTTCTCCACAGTCCTTATGTGAAGACCTTTATGCATTTACTTTGTGATCTTTGGAATAGAAGCTGCAGGGAGGTAAGGATATTTGTGCATTTTATTCTTTATCTAATTTGAAGCACCTAGACCAGTACACCTAGTACATCATAGGCCCTCGATAAATATTCGCTGAGGAAGAGTGTCTGCGTGCACTTGGGTTGAGGTCACCACCCAAGTAAGTGCAGGTTTCTGAGCAAATGAAAACAGGGGCAAAAAAAAAAAAAAAGCTCTATGGCCCTTTGTTTGCATCATGACAGTCCTTTCTACACACGGTGTCTTCTTTAGGGGCTGGTCTCTTCTACTAGAATCATTTGAATCTTCAGTAGGTAGCAGGGACTGGAGTGCAACCCACGTATCTTGCCAGGCACCCAGGATTATTCTCTCAATTCACGCGTATGTGTCCCCCACAGGTTGGGGTGCGTTCCCTCCATTTTACCACCAGGGACGCTTAGGTTCTGGGGGCCAACTCACATGTATGAGAAAAGTGTGACAAAGTTAGGACTCAGGACTGGTTGCAGCTGCCCCTCCAAATCACATCTCCACACCACAAAATCCAGTTCGTTGTCCCAACTACTCCTAATCCTGACAGCAGCCCCCGGAGAAAGATGAAGGAAACAGGACTATAGTTGATCCTCATTATCTGCGGATTCTGTATTTGCAAATTCACCTACTCGCTAAAAATGATTTGTCACACCCACAGTCAACACCCACAGTTCTTTTACGGGAGGGGTGGAAAATGTCAGTTTCCTTGATGTGTAACTTCCCAGCTGGGGTGGAAGGCAACCTTGTTTCACTTCTTATACTGCAAACAAGTGTCCTCTTTGTGCCACATTTTTCACATTTTGGGGCTTTTTGTTGGTGACTTTGCTGTTTAAAATGAAAACAGTGTAGTGCTGAAAAACCGTCTAGTGTTCCTGGGCACAAGAAGGCTGTGATGTGCCTTTTGGGCAAATACGTGTGTCAGATGAGCTTTGATCAGTATGAATTACAGCGCTGTCCGCATGAGTGCGATGTGCATGAAATCAACAGCTGACACTAAAGAAGGTGTCTTTAGACAGAAACACACACAAAATGAGGTTCAGTATTGATCTGTTGATGAAAACGGTGTGACCGGAGGCTCGCAGGAGCCTCGCCCTGTGTTCTCCCTCAGGAACAATGGCTCAGTATTCACTAATTCAGGGTTTGCAGCGGCTTCACAGAACATACTACTGCAAATAACAAGAGTTGACTATACTAAGCCCAGCCATCCAGTGCACAGTCCTGCACACAATAGGTCTAGCTGTGGCTATGCACAAGCATGTACACGCAGACCCACTCGTGTGTGTGTGTGCTCCGCTCCATGTACTAAACACTGCCATTAGCACCAGCACTGGCAGGTCCCCTCCGAGGGGTGTAATGACCGCATTCAGGAGCTCGGGAGGTAGAACCAGATGCTCCCGGATCCAAATCCCAGGGCAGCTGGGAGTTGTGTGCCTTCATGCTGGTCACACCCAACTTCCTTGTAGATACGGGAGGTTAATCAGTGTCCTGATGATAAAGAGAGGTTGTGCGGGACAACTGCCAAGCACATAAGCCACAGCTGGGATACAGTATCCAGCAGGCAGCTGGGCAGAGCCTTTTAAAGCCCATGTATTTGCCTAGGGCAGGTAAGGGGGCCCAGGAGAGCCACTTAGGGCCACCTCCTCCTGAGCAGACTGGCCTTCCTCCTCTTACAGACCTGGACATCATTCTGCCTAGTATGATCTCCAGGAGCATTTGTAGACTAGGAGTCCAGGAGTCAGAGGGTCAAAGCCAGAAGGTACCCAGGGGCAGGGGACTCCAGAGGTCCCAGACTGGCAGCCCAAAGGCCATATCATGCCTGTGGACCACTTTCCCTCAGCCTGCACGTGTATGTATTTTAATCTGAGTCAACATTAATAAATCGAGACATTTCATATTTTAAAAAAATCCGGATCTCTGTCTTGTCTTATACCACCCAAAAGATCTTGCCTCTCTGTGCCTGCATTCCTGCACGGCACTGACCGGCTGAGGCTGGGAGGTGGCTCCTTTTTGCTAGTGTTCGTATCAGTGCCCTTGTACTTACACCTGGACTGTTTTTTGCTTGTTAGCTGCCTAGCACTGGAGTTTGGAACCTCTGGTCTAGTCCAATCTCACTTGACGGGATCTGAACTCAAGGGTGGGTGGTACTTGCCCAAGCCCCCAGGTAAATCAGTGGTGGTGCTGGGACTTGAACCCTAGACCTGCAGCTCTGAATCCAGGGCACTGAGATGCCCAAGGAGGCTGGGGACGTGGAACGGGGAACTGGAGTGAGGGGGAAAGGAAAAGGCTGCTGGGGCCAGAGGGGTAAGGCAGAGAACACCAGCTCTGGCTGCAGTCGGCAGAAAATTCTCATCTTCCCACCTGCTGGCAAACACTGACCTTCCCTGCCCTGTAAGATAAACTCCTGCACGGGCTCTGTTGACACAGTGTTCTCAGGTGTCCCTCTACCTGTCCTGTCCCAGCCCCCAGCTCCCCCACCCCTGCCTCAAAGGCAAAGATTTTCATAATCATGGGGGGAGGGCGGGGGGGGGGGCATGCGGAGCCAGAGGTGGGTGGGGGGAGTGCTTTGTCCTAGGGCAAAACCTAGTTCTTAGCAAAGGACTGACCGTGAGCTTTAGCTTCCTCATCTGTAAAATGGGGGTTTCAATTGTGAAGATTTAATTAGATAATGCACAGGAAGAGTCTGGCGCATACCTCCCAGTGAACGTTCGCTTCTTTCCCCTATTTTATAAACCAAGGGCCTGGAGACAAGTGAATGATTCATTCCAAGAAGGTCACAAAATGAAAAGGGACTCCCTTAGCTCCCATGGGGTAATTTTAAAAGGTTAGATACAGTTACATTTGTGAAAATATTTATTATAGCTATAAAAGTAGCACACACTTAAAAAAAAAAACAAACCTCTAGTTTTGTTGTTCAAAGACGAGCCCCTGATTAGTCACTGCTGCTTCTTCCAGTCTTTTTTTTTTTTCTTTTTTTAATTTTTTTTTAACATTTATCTATTTTTGAGACAGAGAGAGAGCATGAACAGGGGAGAGTCAGAGAGAGAGGGAGACACAGAATCTGAAACAGGCTCCAGGCTCTGAGCTGTCAGCACAGAGCCCGACGCGGGGCTCGAACCCACGGACCGCGAGATCATGACCTGAGCCAGAGTCGGTCGCTTAACCAACTGAGCCACCCAGGCGCCCCTCTTCCAGTCTTTTTCTAAGCAGAGGGGAAAAAAATGTCTTTTAGGGGAGGTGGGGGTTATTTTTATGTAGTTATAACCCTGGTGTGTATGCACCTTTGTATCTTTTAAAAATTTAACATAGCTTAAGAATTGCCTGTGCCATGGCATATTCTTAATAAAAAGTTCTGTTTTTAAAATATTTTCTTTTTTTTAAAGTAATCTCTACACTCAATGTGGGGCTCAAACTCACAACCCTGAGATTAAGAGTCGCACGCTCCCCCCACTGAGCCCGCTGGGTGCCCCTATAAAGAGTATTTTATGGGCTGCATGATTTTCCATTTCATGGGTCATCATGGTTAACTTCTTCCCTTGTTGAATATTTAGTCTTTCTCACTACCAAAAAGAATGCTCCAACGGATACCTTTGTGCATAATTGTTTTTCTGTATTTTGAACTACTTCCTCAGGATAGATCCCCAGTGGTGGGTTTATAGCGTCAACGGATACGCTGCCAAACTGCTTTCCTAACGGGCTGAGTTATCAGATGATTCTCCCACCCATAACACATGCACATTGGCTGTGCTTCCCGTTTGACAAAACCACTGGCACTGAGCTCTGTCTCCTAAAAGGCAAGGCGTTCAAGCTCAAACACGGGAATTATCCAGGGTGATTCTTCTGAGTCTCTTCGGCTTTGGGGCAAGTAGGGTCACCCCCAGTGGCAAGGGGGTGGGGTTAACTCCCGGAGAGACGTAGCTCAAAAGTAGCCTAGCTCCAAGCAGGACTGAAAGCAAGTCCCCCAGAGCCTCTCCCATGTCCCAAGCACGGCACCCCTTACCCGTGTGGCAGCTCTGGCAGGCCCCTTTAGTCAGTGTCCACCTAGCACCTGCCTGCTGTGTGCTGGGTCCTTGAATGGTCCCAGCACTCAGATCCTGTCGGTGAAGGGCTGGGCTCAGGCGGGAGTAAGTCCCTCTCCAGAACTCAGGAGGAGGTACCTGTGAGCAGGGCTCTGAAGGATGAGCTGCCTGTGCAGGAGCATTCCGGATGCAGTGCGGGGTGGGGGCCAGCATTATGGAGGCGTGGAGGAGGTGGTGGTGAAGGAGGAGCTAATGGTAGAGGAGGGGGAAGAGGAGGAGAGGGGAGAGGGGTGAGGAGGAGGAGGGAGGTGGGAAGGAGGAGGAGGAGGAAGAGGAAGAGAAGGAGGGCCCAGGGGGGTAGAGAGGGAGGCTGGGTGCTGGGGGAGGGCCTTTCACGCCTCTGGGTTCTGAGCAGAGGAATGACAAGGCTGGGATTATCTTATGGAAGCTAATGCTGTACCAGCTCTGCGGGGAATGGGGTAGAAAGAGGAGGAGAGGCACCAGGAGACCCTAGATGGACGCAGGGGAGAGGGAATGAGAGAGGCAAAGATGGCTTCCAGAGAAACTGAGGACAGAGGCTCCTCGAGGCCCAGAAGGGAGGGGCTGTGGGGAACGAGGGCGAGGGGAGAAAAGTGATGGCGCCCAGGCATCTGGGAAGGTCAGGGGCGATAGACACTAATCCTGCCTACCCAGTGTTCAGTCTCCCCCTCAGTCACAGAACCCTGTTGTGGTGCCGGGGTGGTGGTACACCCAACTTAACCTGCACAAGCCTGGAGGGTGGCGGGGGCAGTTCTGGGAGCGGCAGCACCCGGCCTGGGCTTGCGAATGCGGCTGCGGTCGCTTAGCCCTCAAGGGCCCAGAGACAAGCAGGCATCATGCCTCCAGTGGCTCGGGTCTTCCCAGATGCCGGGAGCAGAGTGGACTCCGAATCGAGGCCTAGCAGACACGTGCTGAAGGAAGTCAGGCCAGGCCGCCAAATAGATGACCCAGAAGTCCTGAGAACCCCATGAGGTCGGTCAGTCTGGGTACAGGAAAAATGGCCTGAGAGGGCTCCACGGTCCGTCTCTCCTGGGACACAGCCTGGCACAGAGTCGGGAGCCAGGACATGCAGCTCTGCCACCGACTGAGTCACAAACCTAAGGGCACAGCTCTCTTGACCCATTGGGACCTCAGTCTCCCCATCCACAAAATGGCGATAATACCCCCTCCCTGATGGAGCTGCTGTGATGTCCCAGGATCTGCCTTCTTCTTTTTTTTTTAAAATTTTTTTTCAACGTTTATTTATTTTTGGGACAGAGAGAGACAGAGCATGAACGGGGGAGTGGCTGAGAGAGAGGGAGACACAGAATCGGAAACAGGCTCCAGGCTCTGAGCCATCAGCCCAGAGCCCGACGCGGGGCTCGAACTCACGGACCGCGAGATCGTGACCTGGCTGAAGTCGGACGCTTAACCGACTGCGCCACCCAGGTGCCCCGGATCTGCCTTCTTTGTCGGCCTGCTTCCCATCACGTCTTCTTCCTAACCATCTCCCCTGAGCTCACCCTGTGAGCTCATGCTTTCGCTTATGCGGTGCCCTCGGCCTAGAAAACCCTTCCAAGCTCTCCGCCTACTTGTCTTCCAAGTTCAATTCAAGCACGGATGTCTGTGTGTAACTTCATGGGAGACAGGGTTCATGCTCCCTCCTGGGTGGTCCCTTGCACACGCTCCCTTCAGAGCCCTTCTTCCACCAACAGGACACAGGCTATTTGCACACATGGTCACCTGTGGACCACAATCTTCCGTTTTTTGAGGGTTTCTAAGAGCCCCGCCCCGCCCCCCGCCGGCCCAGCCACAGGCATCTGGCATAAGCAGCATGTGGGCTGCCGGCGAGTGGTCAGAGGGCTCTGGCACAAGAGGCGACGATGCCCTCAACCAGGCACCACCCAGCCCCGAGCAGAGCAGGAAAGGTCGCCCAGCACAGCTCCAGCCCGCACATGCCCACACCTGGCCCAGTGTGAGGTCAGCAAACCTTCCTCCTCCTCTGCCTCCCAAAGGCCTTTGGATGGCAACAGACGGTGCTAACACTGCTCTGTGTCCTTGGAGTTGGGACGGTCAGCTAGAGAACTCAACTGGCCTCTTGCTCACGAGCTGTGTCCACCTTATAGACAGCTGAGAGATGCTCAGAATTAGCTGACTTGCCTAGGGTCAAGGAACAAGAGGCATAAAGTACCGCACTGTGGGCCCTCTTCCTCTTGAGATCAGATGCCACACCCCATGGGATCTCAGGGACTGAGAAGCTGTTGAGATGTGTGACCTTTAGGAACCTCTAGGAGCCGTCCTTCTGGATTCTCCATACAGTGCAGAAGACAAGAATCCTTCAGAAGTAGGGGACCCACAGGAAGCCAGTCTCCCTGTGAGTCTCTCTCTCTCTCTCTCTCTCTCTCCCCCACATGTGCACATGCACACTGAGTCTGAAACCCCTACTGGGCCCTCTAGGGCAAGACACAAATTGGGAGAAAATATTGGCAGAATACGTATTTGACAAAGAACTTACGTCCAGAACGGATGAAGAACTCTCACAGCTCAGTAATAAGACCAACAACCAAATGATTAACTCTTTAACCGTGGGCCAAACGTCTGAACAGAAACTTCACCAAAGAAGATGCCCGGATGGCAGATAAGCACACAAAAAGATGTTCAACATCATTGGTCATTAGGAAAATGCAAATTAAATCCATAAAGAGAGACCACTGCACACCTATTAGAATGGTTAAAATTTAAAAGACTGATCATACCAGGGTGCCTGGGTGGCTCAGTTGGTTAAGTGTCCAACTTCGGCTCAGGTCATGATCTCACAGTTCATGGGTTCAAGCCCTGCGTTGGGCTCTGTGCCGACAGCTCAGAGCCTGGAGCCTGCTTCGGATTCTGTGTCTCCCTCTCTCTCTGCCCCTCCCCTGCTCACACTCTGTCTCTCCTTCTCTCTCAAAAATAAATAAACATTAAAAAAATTGTTTTTAAAGACTGATCACACCAAGTGCTGGTGAGAATGTGGAACTGGAACTTTCATACACTGATGGTGGGATTGTAAACCCAGAGTGGGGGTATAACCACTCTGGAAACACTTGGGAAGTTTCTTAAAGAGTTAAATATATATTTGCCAAACGATCCAGCCATTCTACTTCACTCCTAGGCATTATCCATACAAAGACTTACATGCAAATGTTCACAGCAGCTTTGTTTGTAATAGCAAAAAACTGGGGAAAAAAAACCCAAACAATTGTCCATCAGCAGATGAAGGGATAAACTAATCGTGTTTTTTCCTTTATCCATATACTTGAATACTACTCAGCAATAAAAAGGAATATATTGATATGCAAAACATCATGAATCCTAAAATTATGCTGAGTGAAGAAGTCAGACCCCTCCCCCCCAAATCACATACTGTATGATCCCATTTATATAAAATTCTAGAAAATGCAAAGTCATCTATAGTGATAGAAAGCATATCAGGGGTTGTTGGGGGATGGGGGAGGTATGAGAGGGAGGAATATTACAAAGGGGCAGGAGGAACCTTTTCAGGATGATGGGTTTATTCATTATGTTAATTGCGATGATGATTTTAGGGGTTACACGATGTCAAAACCTACCAAATTGTAGACTTTAAATACATGCAGTTTGGGGCTCTGTGCTGACAGCTCAGAGCCTGGAGCCTCCTTCAGATTCTGTGTCTCCCCCTCTCTCTGCCCCTCCCCTGCTCATGCTCTGTCTCTCAATAATAAATAAACGTTAAAAAAAATTTTTTTTTAAATATGTGCAGTTCGTTGCATGCTGCCTTCAATAAAGTTGGAAGAAGGAGAGAGGGGAAGGGGCCGGGGAAAGAGGAGGAGCACACGGGAGTCTTTCTTAGGATGCCAGGCACACGCACGGACACACACACGCAGACACTGAGTATGAAACTGCTGCTTGGCCTCTAAGAGTCTCTCAACCCAGGATTCCATCTAAAAGCTACTTATCATTTGCTCAATGTTTTTCCAGAGTCCTCCCCGTGTGCCTGGCTTGAGCTGGGCACCGGGGGTTCAGAGATGAAGCAAATCCAGTACTTGCTCTAGGAAGTTCATTCTTTGCTCGAGGAAGTCCATTCTGGAGCAGATTTCCCAGAATTCAACCCACACACTTAGCCACACGCCTCAAGCACACCAGCCGGGTTCCCTTCACACCTCCCCTGAGGTCTTTCTCTGCTCTAGACTTCCTCCACAAGCAGAGGCCAGCTTTTCCTCTGTGCTGGCCAGGCGGCAGGGCTGTCTGTAGAGACACCGCTCGATGTCTAGACCTCAGCACAGCCCAAGCAGAAAGCGGCGGACCTAGGCTGCAGGGCTGGCGTGACTTCCGCAGAACGGTACCTGCCCCTCCCTCTGAGGGGCTGCCAGAAGCCTCTCCTGACGCCTGTCTCTCTAGGGTGGCTTCTGTGCCAGGCCTCACAGGCCGTCAGCCAAGTCCCCTCCTTCTGAGGCTGCACACCAAGCTTCCAGAGACCCTGTGGCTGGGAGGCCCGGCCAGCGCCAGCTTCAAGGGGGCAGTCTGGAGGCCTCAGGCCCTAGAGACGCGATCCTGACAGAGCTGCTGAAAGGGACACAGTTATGGCCTTTGAAGCTGTGGGCCCAGAAGCAGATCACAAACTGCCAAAGTTAAGGACGCCATATGCCCTGACCCAGGCCTGCTGTTCCAGCCTTGTTTCCCTTCTTTGCCCTCACTCTGGAACTTTACATGAGAGGCGCAGAGGGACAGCCTGCTGCAGACACATTTCAATATGCGCACTTAAAAATGTTGCCTGGTTGGCCACATTTTAAAAACAAGGGAGATCACAAACATCCCATTTCCAGCTTATAAATCAGAAGGCCTGCAAACACCAGACCCACTCTCTTGCCTGGGAAGGGTGGCAGGAGCAGGCCAGCAGCCACCCTCTTCCAAACGAGCACTCTCCAGTTTGCTACAGTCCCTGAATAGCCCAACGGACCTGTTTTGCCTCTGTCGATAACTGCCTTCGAGGCCCCTTGCCTCACACATTTGATTCTGGCATACAGACCTCCTAATGACCTTATGAGGTAGACGGCATCATGTCCCCATTTTACAGAATAGGAAACAGAGCAGCGTGGCTCCAAAGCCAAACACAAGAACACTGGTCGGTGACTAAATGAGTGAACCATGGACCGTACTCTTTTTAACAAAGCAAAATGTATTTACTTTGAAGGCATACCTTTTTTCCCCCCTGATATTATATAGTCTCCTTACTCTGGGGACAGAGGTGTTAAAATGCTCCTTCTTTCACTCTACGGCAGCGATAGTAAACAGAAATCTCTTTAAGTGTCACTTGAACGGCCCTGATCTTTGAAATCTAAGTGTGAGAAGCACTGCTCTGCTATATAGCCTGCTTCTGCCATTTCTCCTGGTTCAAAAAAAAAAAAAAAAAAAAGAAGAAGAAGAAGAAAGAAAAAGCAAAAAACCCACCTCTATCGGCATCTCATCCTATCTTTGAAGAGTTGGCTTTTGAACTGAGCATTCCCCAAACCTTCTCTGTCCAGCAAACCCACAGAGCATTTGTTCATGCCTCTTGTTATATTTATCTCATTCTTCCTCAAGTTACGGTTATCTATATCCTACCCACTCTTGCACCCCCTAAAGCAGTGACAGAACAGAAGAAACTGCTGAATTGTTGGCCAGTCAGCGCTTCAAGAGAACCCCACCTCTGCCTGGCATTTTGTAGGTGGGGAAGAGCAAAGGGCCTGGCCTCAGGCCACCCAGGCAGTTGACAGCAGAGCCGAGGTGAGGACGGGAGTCTCCCGATGCCTCGGTGCTGGCTTTCATTCCACTTCTTTCCACTTCACCAGGCTGCTTCCCAGAAATTCCCTTCTGCTTGGCTCAGCACCTCAATTCAGAGGACAGTGCTGAGCATGTGACAAACACTTCACGAATCTCTGTCCATTAGGAGGTGCAAAGCAGCCAGGAGAACACAGGCCTCCTCCTCTCCAAGGGCTCTCAGCTCTAGCTTCATATATCACCTGCATCAAGCCTTCACTCAGCGTGAGCTGCCCATCAAATGAAGAAATGGCCCTCCGGCCCCTGGTGACCTGGATGTAGAAAGACCCCATATGGCTCAGGAATACAGTCCCAATTAGGCCAGAGTTATGATCCCAGCCCTGCTGAGTAACCTTGGGGAAATGCCTTCACCTCTCCAGGTGTCAGGTGCTCCAGACAGGTGGAAGGCTGAGAATAGATATGAAGAATTCCCCAAGACTACTGGCTTGGTTATTCAGCACTAGACAGGCTTTCCAAGGGGAATTTCAGAGTCCTTTCTCTAGAGTGTCTTAAGGACAGGAAAGGTTCTCGTCCACCTGGGACAAATGGATTATTCCATTAGAGCTGTGCCAGAGTGAGCTTGAATGCCTCCCCCCTGCCCCCAGACTCTGTGGCCACTTTTTGTGTTGCTGGGGTCAAGAGCCAACATATCTTTTTCTTTTTTTATGTTTTATTTATTTTTGAGAGCAAGAGAGACAGAGCATGAGCAGGGAGGGGCAGAGAGAGAGAGAGAGAGAGAGAGAGAGACAGAATCCCAAGCAGGCTCCAGGCTCCGAGCTGTCAGCACAGAGCCTGATGAGGGGCTCGAACTCACAGACTGCGAGATCATGGCCCGAGCTGCAGTCGGATGCTTAACTGACTGAGTCACCCAGGCGCCCCAAAAGCCAACATATCTTTAAAACAGTTTGGAACTGCCCTAAAGCTGGATGGATGAGGATGATGCGGATTCACAAACTCAATTCAGAAAACAAGGACACGACGACAGCATCATCTCTATAAAGCCTTCCTGATCCACTGAACAGGAAAGATCATCTCCCCTCTCCGACACCCCTCTATATACCATTATCAGTCCACAACCCAGCTCCTAGACGGTTTATCACACCTACATGTTTAGATGTTTGTCTCCTACTTAGACATCGGTTTCTTGAAATGAGGGATCACCTCTTCGTCTTTCCTGTACCCCAAGCACTTAGCCCAGGGCCTGGCTAAGAAACCATAAACGAACGCTGAGCCATGTTTAGCTAGACGAGGAAGCCCTCCCACCTCTATTCTGGGACAAGGTGGCATTTAGTTCTTTTAGAGCCTACAGATGCATCCAGTCCATCTGCAGGATGGGAACGCCAATTTTCAGAGGGACACTGGCTTACCCAAAGTTATTCAGTTAACGAGAGGGCTCAGACTCGAAGCAACCCTGTTGACTCTCAGTACGGTGCGCTTCCAGCTCTTTCTCAGCCTCTCCAACACATTAGCTGTGTAACTCTGGGCAAGGCTCTTTGTCTCTCTGCCCTGGCTTTCTCTTTGTGAAATGGGTAAAAACCATAATGGGATTGTCTCAGGGATAAAAACAGAGCACAGCACACAGGGAGCACTCAAAAAGCGTGTCTGTTGTGACTGTCATTCATGACCAGCCCTTCTCCTCATGGAAAGGGCACCCACCACCCATCAGCAGAGCAGAGCTCAAGGTGAAGGGAAGTCTTCCCAGCCCCGACCTATACACAAGTTCAAGCAGCAAGTTCCCTGCAGTCATCAGTTTGGGGAAGGGCCTGATCTCCGCCCAAGAGCACACACAACTCACAGGGATGGCGGCAAGGTATGTATGTGGAGGCAGCGAAACCTTTGGAAGAGTATGCTCTTCCGGGTCAGACAGACCTGGTGTCAGGTAACAGGCTGCCCTTCCTGGCTGTGCCATCTTGGCAGTCACTCTCTCTAAGCCTTGGGCTCCTCGTCCTTCAAATAGGTATAATTTGTTATGAGGATCACCTGAGGTAGGTAATGGCCTGGTACTCCATAGATGATACTAAGAGTAATAATACTTGTCCCATTTTTATTTAACCAAATGCACGCGATAAAATGTCCAAACCAGAAAGGGCCTTAAGGATCCAGGAGCCCAGTCCTGTCATGTTATAGCCGGGGACCCAGAGGTCCTGGTTGGCCAAGGTCACACAATGGGGCGGTGGTGGAGTGAGAGCCAGGGCTGGGGTCTCCGGATTTTCTACCGCATGTCCATTTTGGCCCACTCGATTCTCCTCATCTGTTCCTCCCATCCCTCCCCGCCCCCCACCCCCCAGCAGAGCGAGGGAAGAGTCACGTTCTTTCCAACCCTCTTCCTTTCACACTCATCTGAAACCAGCCAGCGCTATCTGTTTGCCAACGTCACAGTTCTCCCAGGCACACGGGGCCCCTTCCAGCCTTGAGGAGAAGGTAAAACAATTGCTGGCTACTGGCAATAGCAATAATAACAGTATTAGTAATTAACTGTGATAATAACGGCAACCAACAACCTGCACAGTGCCCTGTGCTTAACAGTGTTTTTCCTACAAACGTCAGCACATTCCAGTTTCTCCCTAACCTCGTTGGCTGAGGGGCATAACTGCCTCAAACTTATTCAACACTTCCTGAGCACCTACTTTGTACCTAGCCACAGGCTAGAGGTTAGAGACGGAGAGGACAAAGATGAGGCCTCTGTTGGGAGGAGTTCACGATCTAACGGGGATTTAGGGCAGGTGGGGACATAACTTCACTTGGCCCAAATGATGCAGCCACCAAATGCCCTGCCCCAGCCTATGGGGAGCCTTCTTTATCACGCTGCCAAGGGGCACAGTGTATCTGTGGAATAAATGGGAGCAAGAAAGGGTGAGGCCTAGGCTGAAAAGGACAGCAGGAGGAAAAACAAAGAATAGAAAGTCCAGACACCAAACACTCCACTGCCTGTCTCAGAGAGGTTCTCGTGGGAGACTCCAGGGAGGGCAAGGGAGCAGCAACAGCACCCGTATGGAATCAGGAGGCCTCGGCCCCTGACCCCTACCAGCACACAAGATTCTGATGCTTCTTGTCCCTTAGGGACTTTGCCCTCAGCTGCCAAGATTTTCCAAACCCAGTGCTGGGGTATATATGCCTCCTTGGGACCATCATTCGCTAGAATGATGTCACAGCCCTTGCAGTGGAAATGTTTGTACCTCCTGGTTGCTTCCTAGGCCCTCAGCCCAACACACTCCAGCATTCATTATCCCCTGGCAGGGACGCCATCCGCAGGGATGTGGAAGAGATTGGCAGGGTGGGGGAGGGGGAGAGAAGAGGCTAAAAGCAGCCACCCCTCCCCTCTTCCTCCAGTCTCTCTCTCAAGTCCTGAGTCCCTGAAAACCTACTATGTGCCAGGCACAGGCACTATTTTAGGTGCTTTCATATACATCTCATTTCATCATCCCATCGACCTACTCAGGCATGTATGCCTCTTCCCAGATGTGCAGATGAGGAAACTGAAGCTTGGGGGTGGGAAGTAACTCGAGGAAGGTCACCCCAGTGACAGCGTAGGGATATCAATATAGGACTGTCTGATGCCTCCGGTTCTAGGAGGCTCACAAGGTCATGTTTCACTGGAGAAGTCCACAGTTGAAAGAGACCAATTGAGGAAACCCCAATTATTTCATAAGCCCAAGTTTAAATTCTGGGTTGCTCTGGTAGAGAGATCCCTGACATGTCAGAGCTACCTGAGTGGCACGTGACAACCACACAGACCATCTAATCCAACTCCTGCATTTAACAGATGAACAGACAGACACCCACGCCTAAAGAATTTTAAGATGGCTACTGGTGGCCTACTAGCAAGCTAAGGGACTACAACCCGAATCTCTGGCACTTTCCCTACACCACCCTGCCTGCAGAGATCACCTTTTCCTGATAAGCTCCTGCAGCCCATCCCACACGGCCAGATGGGCAGAGAAGGCAGAGGAAACAGGCAGCTGTGTGACCAGGCCTCTCCTCAGTCTGTCTGCAGGGTTGAGGAAGAGAATCTGGGGCTTACCAGGCTAGTAGGTGTTCTGCTGAGCGGAAGGAGAGAGCATCCTACCCCAAGGAGGGTCCAGAGAGACAGACTCAGATCTCCTGCTTCAGGGGTCATGGGCATGTTTTCCAGACCTACTGCAGGGCCCTGACGCTTCTCAGGGGGGAATGTGGTAAAGAAGCAGTCGTTGGCACTTGACCTTGGGTTGGGTGTGGGGTTCCAGCCGTCTCCCACCCCTAGGTACCCTTGCTCCTCCTCAAAAAAGGAAAGGGGCTTAAATATTTGCCAAATGCTGAAAGAGGAAGACATTTAGGAACGGGGCGGTCCCTAGACGTCTCCTAATCGCCCACCTTGGGCATCTTCCCCGCTGCAACCAGCATCCTGTAATTAGTGATTTTCACGGGTTTGGGGCGGGGTGGTGGTGGGGGGGAATGAAGGGAGGGTAAGAATGAGTCACAGTTAACCCCTCCTCGGCCGATGCCCTCTGAGGGATTCTACCGCAGCGGGCGGTCGCCAGCGGCCCCCGCCCGCCCGCCGGGTGCAGCGAAGGGCCCCCTCCGGGCTCGGCCGCGGCCTCCTCACCTGAGTCCGCTGGCGCTCCGCAGCCCCCGCCGGCTCGCACCGCTCCGGCCCCGCTTGGCGCAGCGCCTCTGCAGTCGCGGCTGCAGCTGTCTGGCCCGGATCAGCAACCTGCGGCGGAGGGGGGAAAACGCACAGACAGGGGCGGGTGAACGCGGGCGGGGACACCCGAGCCCCCCGCAGCTGACAGCTGGGCCGCCGCAGCCAGAAAGCCTGGAGGGCAGGCTGCCTGCCGGGCGCTCGGTCCTGTCTGCTCCCCGGCGCGGCCCGCGCCTCCCCTCCCCCCACCCGCACTCGGCACTCGGTGGGAGCAGCTGGGCGGTGGGCCCCGAGGTCCCCGGGGTCGCTGTCATCACCTGCCGAGGCTTCCATGGCTTCGGCTGCCCTGCCCAGGCCGCCGACCTGCTCTCCGGAGCCCCTGCTGGAGGCGGCTCGCCAGGGCTGGGGCTGCCGGGAGGGAGGAAAGGGGAGGGTGAGGTGGATGGAAGGGACCAGCCAGTGGGCGGCTCGCTGGCAGCTGCGTAAGCGGCCCGTCTTCACTTTCCTTCTTAAAGAGATAGTTTGCATCTTGCCTCAGAGGGTGCGGGAGTGGGGGCGCGAGCACGCACGGGGTGGGGTCCTGTCCCACCTACTGTGTACAGCCAGCCTGTGTTCAGAGTTGGGCATTGCGGCCGAGAGGAAAGCACATTGTCTGTCCGCTGACAGGCTGTGTGATCCTGGGCAAGTCCCTGCACGTCCCTGGTCCTCAGTTTCCTCACCTGCAACATGGATTGATGATACCCATCTCACTTCCAGGCACGCTGCCGGCTTATGCTAAATAGTAATGGCATCTGGATTCCATTCGGAACATTTTTCACTCCCTCATTTTTCACATCTGAGTACCAGGCTGCTTATTTGATGCGAACAGCATTTGGGCTATGAAGAAAAATGATGGCAAGAATCTTAAATATCTGAAAGGTCACGTTTGTCTTTGAAGTATTAAGATGGTGAATCTTTGAAAACATGGAAAGATAATCACAACCTAAACTAAACGTTCATTATACACCTTGTCCCTCTGTGTTCCATCTGCTATTGTAAGGGAGACAAGGGGACCACAGGAGACAAAGGGACCTTGAGCACCCTACATGACATAGTGATTTCCTCCTCTCCTACTCCCTTTGCCCTAGTTTTGCTGTATTTCCAGCTAACATATTGTATACATACCATTTGTCATTGTCACCCCCACTAGAACATACGTGCCATGATGGAAGGAACCCTGCTATATTCCCAGTGCCTAACACATAATCACGTGCTCAGTAAATATGGACTAAATGAGAGAGAGAGCAAGCATACATGGTGCCAGGGCCCCGTCTTCCCTAAGAACACTAGGCCTGATGCCATCCTGGTCTCCTAAAACTCTTATATCCTTAAATCTCTGTCTACTCTTGGTGAGGCTGAACTTGGTACCCTCTACCTAAGCCGATGGAGAAGCATTTGTATAGTGATTTTACCAATTTTATATCATGACTCTGCAGGACTGGCCTGGTGAGAAATAGTTAATATTTATAATGTACATGAAAAAAACAGTTGCTTTAAATTTAGTGTTACTTTTCAAAGTTAAACCTTTTTCTGGAGCTCAAATTTGGGGTAAATCCACCACTCTATAACAATGCCTATAATTTTGAAACATATGCCTATAAATTTTTTTGGCTCTATTTCCCCCTCTATTCCATTAAATTGAATTTTCCTATCAGATGGCCACCATTATATCATGCTTTGTGGAAAAATATGGCAGAGCAATTGTAGCAGGAATAGGAAATTGTAGTTGAAAAAGCCATGTGAAATAAGGTCTGCTGTCTAAACAAAACAAAAACAAAAACAAAAAACAAAAAACTAATGCTGTATTAGCAAGTTAATGCATAAGTTTTATCTGCCCTAAGGCCCACTTAAATTATGTAAGTGACTTCTTTACATTTAAAGCAAAACCAAAGAAAGCCATGCAATTAGTTTGCTTGTCAAGAGATAATTTCTAAGATCCTTATTAAAAAATTATTGTCTGTCCCCATGTTTTTTGTTTGTTTTGTGTGGGGTTTTTGGTGGGGGGAGGTGGTGGCTTGGTACTTAGAAGACTACATTTCCCAGAAACCTCCACAAGGAACTTCCCCAATCAAGAAAGCACCTCCACCCACATTACTTCCACGTGGGATGGTGTTATCTAGTGAAGAATTCTCTCCTTAGCATGTGATGGAGAAGAGAGCCAGTAGTTAGTCATAATGTAAATTACAACAAATGAGGGTTTCAAGCACAAACAAATTATTCTAAAGAAATTAGTAGTTTTGTTTGCTACTATTTGGGAAATATTTAAATTTGCCGTTTCAAAAGCAATTTTGGTTCCAGTTCTGGGTAAACACACTGCTCCTACGGAATGCAGTGATAGAACCTGAATGAGTAGCAGCTACTTGTGGATTCTGACGAGAAGACACTACCAGGCAAATTGGGGAAGAAGGCCAGAATTTTCTGTACCAGTGAACTAGTAAATTTATCATTTTTGTTTCCTCTGGTATCCCCTGGCCTAATCTCGAGACAGCCCAAATCTGGAATTGGGAAATCAACACAGAGAGAGCTCCCAAAGAATCTCTCTAGTCCTGACCTGAGGATCAGGAGAGGAGACCCCTTAAGCTCAACGTGAGTGATGGAAAACAAGTTTTCTTTTGTTTTTTAATCTTTTCTCCATTGTCTCATGATCCATCTCCCAGGCAATCTTGCAGTGGGGACTGGGCCAACAGGGACCCATATGCCTCAAATTCTGAGGGAGGAGACTTCTCCAATCAGAGTAACTATGGTCTTGAGAGAGGGTGAGGCAAGATGTTTCTTGCCTCCTTCAGTCGTCCCATCATTCGGCTCCAGTTGTGGGAGGTGCAATTGTGGGAGGAAGCCAAAAAAACAGAGAAGAGTCCATAAAACTCCAGCTTTCCAGTGAAACCCAAAGAGGAGAAACCAAGGGGCACCTGGGCGTCTCAGTCGGTTAAGCGTCCGGCTTCGGCTCAGGTCATGATCTCGCGGTTTGTGAGTTTGAGCCCCGCGTCAGGCTCTGTGCTGACAGCTCAGAGCCTGGCGCCTGCTTCTGATTCTGTGTCTCCCTCTCTCTCTGCCCCTCCCCTGCTCACTCTCTGTCTCTCAATAACAAATAAACATTAAAAAAATTTCTGCAAAGAGGAGAAACCAAATAATAACAACAATAATAATAATAAAATAATAATTTTCAGTTACTATTGAAAACTTAAGGAAAAAATCTTGAAAGCAATCAGAGAAAAATGATGTATTAATTATACAGAAAGAATGATTTAAATAACTGGATTTTTCAACCAAAACCATAGATGGCAAGAAAAAAAAAATGGAACAAAATGGTTAAATTGTGGAAAGAAAAGATCAGTCAACCAGGATTCTATATCCAGCAAAAGTATCCTTCAGGAATAAAGGTGATATAGATATTCTCAGATAAAGGAAAACTAAAAGAATTCATTGTCAGCAGACCTGCTCTGAAGGAACTGCTGAAGAAAATTCTTCAGACAGAAGGGAAATGATATTAGAAGGAAGTGTGGACTATAAGGAAGGAAAGGACAATAAAAATGGTAAAGATCTGGGTAAATTTAGTAGACTATTTTTCCCTTCTTGAATTATTTGAAATAAGTTTGACAGTTGAAAAAAAATTGTAACATAGTCTGATGGGGGCTTCAATATATGTAGACAAGATAATTACAATATAAAGGAGGGAGTGGAAGGGAACTTCTATGATGGTAAAATACGAATTCTAAGTAGAATGTGGAAAGTTAAGTATATATTTCATAATCCTTGAGATCCTTAAAAATACCTATAACAAAAGATACAGTAAAAAAACAGATAAAATGGAATTCTAAAAATATGTTCAAATATTCCAAAATAAAACAAGAAGGGGGGGGGACAGAGAAATGAAAAATAGGGGGAATAAATAGTAAACAAATAATAAAATGGTAGATCTGTGTCCAAACATATCAATCTTTACATTAAAAATAAATGTTTTAGGGGCACCTCGGTTTCTCAGGTGGTTAAGCAGCTCACTCTTGATCTCAACTCAGATCTTGATCTCAGGGTTGTGAGTTTAAGCCCCGTGTTGGGGTCTGTGCTAGGTGTGAAGCTTACTTAAAAAAAAAAAAAAAAAGAAAGAAAAAAATGGTTTAGGTACATCAATTAAAAGAGATAATCAGAATGGATAAAAAAATGACTTAAATAGATGCTGTCTATAAAAAACTCACTTTAAATATAATGATATAGGTGCGGTGCCTGGGTGGCTCAGTTAGTTAAGCGTCCGACTTCGGCTCAGGTCATGATCTCACAGTCCGTGAGTTTGAGCCCCACGTCGGGCTCTGTGCTGACAGCTCAGAGCCTGGAGCCTGTTTCAGATTCTGTGTCTTCCTCTCTCTCTGACCCTCCCCCGTTTATGCTCTCTCTCTGTCTCAAAAATAAATAAACGTTAAAAAAAATTTAAATAGAATGATATAGGTAGATTAAAAGTAAAAGACAGAAAAATATATACCATGCAATCACTAATCAAGAGAAAGCTGGAATGAATGATTTAAGATGAGAAAAAGTAGAGTTAAGATAAGCAAAGAAAATTACCATAGATAAAGAGAATCATTATACAAAAATAAAAGGGTCACTTACCAGGAAGATATAATAATTGTAAATGTGTATGCACCTAATAAAAGAGCTTTAAAATACATGAAACAAAAACTGTCAGAACTGAAAGGAGAAAAATACAGATTCACAATTACAGCTGCAGAGTTGAATACTCTTTTCTCAGTAATCAGTAGAACGAGTAGGCAGAAAATAAGCAAGGCTAAGGAGAAGTAAACAGCACTATTAATCAATTAGGCCCAATCAACATTTATAGAACACTTCATCTAACAACTGCAGAATATATTCTTTTCAAGTGCCACGGAACATTGACCAAGACAGACCCTATGCTGGGTCATACAACAAACTTTAACAAATTTAAAAGACTCAAATTCATTTAAAGTACGTTCTCTGACCAAAATGATGCATACTAGGAATGAATTACAGAAAGATAACAGGAAAATCTCCCTTGGAAATTAAACAATATCCTTTTAAATAATCTACAAGGTCAAAGAGGAAGTCTCAAAAGAAATTAAAAAATATATCAAAATTTGTGCAATGCAGCTAAAGCAGTACTTGGAGGGAAATACATAGCATTAAGGTTTAAATTAGAAAAGGAAAGACCATTTGCAACTATGTAGATGGAACTAGAGGGTATTATGCTAAGTGAAATTAGTCAGAGAAAGACAAGTATCATACGACTTCACTCATATGAAGACTTTAAGACACAGAACAGATGAACACAAGGGAAGGGCAGCAAAAATAATATAAAAACAAGGAAGGGGACAGAACATAAGAGACTCTTAAACATGGAGAACAAACAGAGGGTTACTGGAAGAGTTGTGGGAGGGGGGATGGGCTAAATGAGTAAAAGGCATTAAGGAATCCATTCCTGAAATCATTGTTGCACTATATGCTAGCTAACTTGGATGTAAATTAAAAAATTAAATTAAATTAAAAAGAAAAAAAAAAAAAAAAGAGGGGCGCCTGGATGACTCAGTCGCTTAAGCATCTGACTTCAGCTCAGGTCATGATCTCACGATTCATGAGTTTGAGCCCTGCATCAGGCTCTGTGCTGACAGCTCAGAGCCTGGAGCCTGCTTTGGATTCTGTGTCTCCCTCTCACTCTGCCCCTCTCCCACTCATGCTCTGTCTCTCTCTGTCTCTCAAAAATAAATAAATGTTAAAAAGACAAAAAAAGAAAAGAAGAAAAGTCTCAAATCGATTAAGCTTCCACCTTAGCAAAATAAACTCAAAGCAAGCCAAAGGAAGGAAATAATAAATATCAGAGCAGAAATTAATGAAATTGAAAAAATAAAAACAAAGGAGAAAATCAATGAAACCAAAAGCTGGTTCTTTGAAAAGACCAATAAAATTAATAAGTCTCTAGTATGACTGAAAAGAAAAAAGAGAAAAGACACAAATTACAGTATCTGGAACAAAAGAGGTGTTATTACCATGGACCCTGCAGACATTAACAGGATAATAAGGGAATACTCCAAACAACTCTCTCTATATAATCACCAATTTAGATGAAATGGAACAAATTCCTTGAAAACTGGAAACTAACAAAAGTCACCCAAAATGAAACAGATAATACCTCACAACTATTTTTAAAATTGAATTCATAAACATTCCTAAATATAAATCTTCAGATCCGTATCACAATTCATTTGGTGAATTCTACTAAACTTTTAAAAAAGAAATAACACTAATTCTACATATTCTTTTCCAGAAAAATAGAAAAGAGGAGGAAACACTTTCCAAGTGATTTTATAAAGCCAGTATTACCCTGATACCCAAACGAGAAAAAGACAGTTTAAAACAATTTTTTGAACATTTATTTATTATTGAGAGACAGAGCATGAACAGGGGAGGGGCAGAGAGAGAGGGAGACAGAATCTGAAGCAGGTTCCAGGCTCCGAGCTGTAAGCACAGAGCCCGACGCGTGGCTCAAACTCACAAACCACAAGATCATGACCTGAGCCGAAGTCGGACGCTCAACCGACTGAGCCACCCAGGTGCCCTGAGAAAAAGACAGTTTAAGAAAAAACAAGTACCCTCATGAACACAAATGCAAAAATCTTAAATAAAACACTAGCAAATCCATATGAAAGCATGCTCAACATCATTAGTTATTAGAGAAATGCAAATAAAAACCATAAGATATCATTTCACATTCACTAAGATAGCTGTAATTAAAACAAAAAAGATAATAACAAGCAAGAACGAGGATTTAAAGAAATTGGAGCTCTCACACATTGCTGATAGAAATGTAAAATGGTGCAACTACTTTGGAAGACAGCTTGACGGTTCCTCAAAAAGTTAAACATAGAGTTATCATATGACCCAGCAATTCCACTCTTAGGTATACATCCAAGAAAGATGAAAACACAGATACACAAAAAACTTATATGCTAATGTTCACAGCAGCACTATTCATAATAGTCAAAAAGTGGGAACCACATATCTACCAACTAATGAATGGATAAACAAAATGTATATCCATATAATGGATTTGGCCATTAAACAGAATTAGGTACAGATACATCCTACAATGTGGATAAACCTTGAAAACTTTATGCTAAATGAACAAAGCCAGATGCAAAAGACCATACACTGTCTGAGAGTTAAAAAGTGCATTAGTGGTTTCCAGGAGTTGTGGGGAAAGAAAGAATGGGGAGTGACTGTAATAAGTATGGGGTTTCTTTTTGAGTTTTGAAAATGTTCTAAAATTAGATAATGGTAATAGCTGCATTCTTGAATATACTAAAAATCATGAAATGAACACCTTAAGAGGGATGAATTCTATGGTATGTAAATTATGTCTCAATAAAGCTGTTAAAATAAATTAGCAAATTGAATCCAGAGATATATCATAGCTAAGGAGAGTTAACCTGGAAATGCAAAACTGTTTAAAAATTCAAAAATCAGTTGGTGTAATTCACCATATTAACGGTCTAAAGAAAAACCTCATCAACCAATCAATCAATTCAGAAAAAGCGTTTAACAAAATTCAGCATCAATTCATACATGCGCGCACACACACACACACACACACACACACACACAAACCCAACTCTCAGCAAACTAAGAATAGAAAAAATAGAAAGAATAGAAAGGAATATCCTCAACCCGATAAAAATTATTCGTCTCTCCCAAAACCAGTTATAGCTAACATCATACAGAATGGTGAAAGTGAATGCCTTCTTCCTCACACTGGAAACAGACTGACAAGGAAGAAATGAAACTGTCCTTATTTGTATACAGCATGATTGTCCATGTAGAAAATCCCAAGGAATCTATAAAAGACCAACTCCTAAAACTAATTTTTTAAGTTTAGCAAAGTCACACGAGTGACAAATTTATGGAGATAGAGAACAGATTAGTAGTTGTCAGAAATGAGGGTGGAAGGTAGGGAAGCAGGTGGCTGTGGCTTCAAAAGGGTACCAACAAGTGATCCTTGTGATGGAATTATTGTTTCTTGACTGTGGTGGTGGTCACATGAAGCTACATATGTATTAAAGTACATAGAACTAGGGGCGCCTGGGTGGCTCAGTCGGTTAGGCGTCCAACTTCAGCTCAGGTCACGATCTCACGGTCCATGAGTTCGAGCCCCGCGTCGGGCTCTGGGCTGATGGCTCAGAGCCTGGAGCCTGCTTCCGATTCTGTGTCTCCCTCTCTCTCTGCCCCTCCCCCGTTCATGCTCTGTCTCTCTCTGTCTCAAAAATAAATAAAACGTTAAAAAAAATAAAAAAAAATAAAAAAGTACATAGAACTAAATACACACAAATAGTGCATGTAAAACTGGTGAAGTATGAATAAGATGAATGGACTGTATCAGTGTCAGTTTCCTATGATAGTGTACTAAAATTATGCAAAAATTGGGGGAACTGGGCAAAGGTTATACAAGTCTTTCTGTATTATTTTTTACAACCACAATTATGTCAAAATAAAAGGTAGCAAAGGGTCAATTGTAAATCTCATACTGCTAGTGTGAGTCCAAAAAGGTACATCCACTCTGGAAAACAACTTGATAATTTCTTATCAAGTTAAACATGCGCTTACCATATGACCCAGCAATCTCACTGCTAGATATTTATCCAGAGAAATACACTTATGTTCACACAAAAACTGTACAAGAGTATATTAAGCAGCTCCATTCATAATTGCCAAAAACTGAAAACAACTTCAATGTCTTCCAGGGGGTAAATGGATAAATAAACTGCTATATCCAGACACCAGAATACTACCCAGCAACAAACAGTACCAAACCACTGATACATGCAACCGCTTGGAGAACTCTCAAAGGCATTATATTGAACGAAAGTTTCAAAAAGGTTACATATTGTAGGATTCCATTTATATAACATTAAAAAAACCCCAAAACTATAGTCATGTAAACGAGTGGTTGCAGGAGTTAGGATGCGGGAAGGCAGTGATTACAAAGGGATAACACAAGGGAATTTTTTGGGTGATGTTACTGTTGGTATCCTGATTGTAGTGGTGGTTACAGGAATCTGGACATGTGTTAAAATTCACAGAACTATGTGCCAAAATGAAAAAGTCAGTTTTTCTATATGTTAATTTAAAAAATAAAAGACTTTTTTTTTTTTTGGATTTTAAATCATGTATCTTTAGAAGAATAAAAGACATTTTTTAAATATTTTAAATTTTTAAAGGTTTAAATTTTGACATTTCAATATTATAATTAATACATTCAAAGAGGCCATTTAGGATTTCATTTGCAGGAAGATAACTCTAGATACAAGGAGATTTAAGAGAGTACTATCAGCTTCACTTCATAGAACACTATGGAGCTCACAGAGCGTTATATGAAAATTCCCTAACTCAAACTTGAACTAAGAAAAAAGAAAAACAATGGTTTTAATGTAAAAAATGCTCAGTAAACACCAAGTAAAAGAACATTTATTTTAACGACCTTTACTTGAATTGTAGCTGCAGACAACGTGCTGAATAAGTGTCTGCTAATTTTTTCAACGTAAGAAGAGATTTAGTTTTGCTGACACACGAATGGTAGTTATAATAATCATTAAATAGTAAATAAAATGTTAAATAACCCATAAATAGACTAAAAGTCATTCAGATAATTTAAGACAAAGATGAATTTTAGAACTTTTAAATTAAGATATTAGATTAAAAAATATGGCATTAGGTCAAATCAAGGGTGATTTGCATTAGAATCAAATAAATTACCGCCTGTGGGGAAACAAAATATTAATTACTCCCATAAAACTTAAGTAAATAATCCAATATAAAATAGCTTTAAAAATATCCTTAAATATTTCTTGAAGGCACATAGTATTTTAAAAATATATTCTAAATGCAATATTCAAGTCAGGGAAATGGTAAATACTATACATTCAAGTTAGCTAAGTTAAAAATGTTACTTAGCTACAATTCAGTATTTCTGTGAGCAAACAGGTCTCCAATTCTGGCTATGGTTATTCTGACTTTACAAACATAAAATAGGCAGTTGGCTAATATATGAAATGGATCAGACCTTCAGCTGCTTCCAGACAGCTTCTGCATTAAAGTGAACCATCTACACAGAAATTCCAAATATGACATAAATCTGCATGTTCTGGATTTCCTTCACATTTTATGGAACATTGGTCCCACTGTAGCTATGATATCTGCATAGGGAGCACTCTGGCTCAGCTCAATAGCCCGCTGTTTTTTTAGGACAAGAAAGCTATAAAATTTGGCAGCAGCTTGTTTTCGGTCACTGTGTCTGCAGAGCTTCATCAGACTAAAGTACTGCATTCCCATCTTGTTGGATTCCTGGAAAAATAATTAGAAAAGGAGAAAGGAAAGAGAAACAACATCATTAAAAGTCCAGCAGGCTGTGGATGCATGATGAATAAAATATTGATATTTTTGATAAGGGAGTGTGAAATCCTTAAATGCAAATGACTCATTAGTAAACTTAAAAAAAATCATAGGTCACTGAATACAAGCTTGGCTCATTGAGAAAATGCATGCAAAAGAACTTTTAAAGTGTTATGCAAATTTCTAACGTGTTATACAAATGTTAGGTCTTTTAAAATTTTGATGTTAACGTAAATAAAGGGCCCTCATGGAAGGTGCAATTAGTTTAGACTTGTAGGCAGAAAACAACCCACAGGACTTTGGGAGGCTTCAAATACAATGAAAATTATCAGCCTCATCAGGCTTCTTTTCCTTAAAGGTACTGGGGGGTGGGGGTGACTATAAACAACTATAGTGATAAATGTAAAATTATATTTATATATCTTAGTGGCAGAGGAA
Source organism: Herpailurus yagouaroundi (assembly GCF_014898765.1). Classification (NCBI taxonomy): domain Eukaryota; kingdom Metazoa; phylum Chordata; class Mammalia; order Carnivora; family Felidae; genus Herpailurus; species Herpailurus yagouaroundi. Next base: position 14,940,750 of record NW_024412427.1, on the reverse strand, counting down.
TATGGCTTTATAAACACCTCCCAGTTTCTTGACACAGATCAAAAAGATATCAGAGTCACCATAGGGCACCTATGAACCTACCAGAAAAAGTTGAGCTACAATAAAGCATTTAATTATGGATGAAGATAACGCCTTTTAGGAAGACTAGTACTTGGAATCAGATTTCTAGAACAGAAGTACAGATGAGGATGATTATTGAAAAAAAACCCACATTAGTGGGTTGCTTGGAGGTGTGGGAGGAGGACCAGTGGGAGAGATGGGACAAAGAATTATCAAGAGGCACAAGGAAACTTTTTGGGGTTATGGATACATACGTTCACTATCTTGATTGTGGTGATGGTTTCACAGGTATATACATATGTCAAAATTGTTCTACTGTATTTTAAATAGGTATGATTTATTGTATGTTAATAATACCTCAATAAAGCTGTTTAAAAAAGTAAATAAATAAATGAAATATAAGGATGCTACAAAACAAACGATAATTAATAACTAAGAAAAATTCCTGGAAAACAAAAAACGTGAAAGCAGAAATAAAATTCAATAAAGACTAGAAGATAAAGTTGAAGAAATTTTCTAGAGGATAGGAAAAAAAGCAAAACAAAGGGAATTGATATAAGGGATAAAAGATTCTTTAAAATTTAAAGGTGCAATTCAGGGGATCAAACATCTGATCCACAGGCAATTCAGAAAGATAGAACAGATTAACAAGGAGGCAATTCAAGAAATACAATAAAATTTCCTAGAATTCAAGGACATGAACTTTCAGAATAAAGAAACCACTACATGGTCAGCACAATAAATGAAAAAAGACCCATATCAAAACACATCATCCTGAAATTTCAGACCACTAGGAGTAAAGAAAAGATCTCAAAGTTTCCAGAGAGAAAATAAAGGATTGCCAACCAAGCAGCATCTAGCTTTTCAGTAACAGCACAAGAAGCCTACACATGTTACAAAGCCTTCAACATCTGAAAGATACTATTTTCAAACTAGGTTCAGAGACATACAATCAAGTTAAAGGTAAAATAAAGAAATTTTCAGACTTGTATATAGGGTGTATATCTCCTATGCACTCTTTCTCTCAGAAATTATGAGAGGATGTTAACCACCAAAAAGTTCAAAGTAAAGGAAGACCAAAGCATCGAGAACTAGAGAAACTAATATAGGAAAGAGACAAAGGAATTCCCATGTTATGATAAAGGAATGTCCCAAGACAAAAACTATAGAAAAGACCTAGAGAGCAGCTAGTCCAATTAGAATAAAAGGATGATGAGCTCTGGAAAGAGTATCTTCAAGAAAAAAAAAATGGAACTGATGGATCAATGGATACATTTGCCCATACTAAACGGGGTTTCATTATATGTCAGAGAATTTTTAAAAAGAATTAAGGATGAGTATATAGACACTAAGCAAATGGGGGAAATGAGGCAATGATTAACTAAAAAAAAGCACTATAAAATTGACAAGAAAAGAAATGCAATGACAATAATTTTTACATAGTCTTTGGGGTTTTTTTATTAAAAATTTTTTTAACATTTATTCATTTTTGAGAAACAGAGAGAGACACAACGTGAGTGGAGGAGAGGCAGAGAGAGAGGGAGACACAGAACCTGGAGTAGGCTCCAGGCTCTGAGCTGTCAGCACAGAGCCTGACACGGGGCTTGAACCCATAAACCACGAGATCATGACCTGAGCAGAAGTTGGACGCTTAACTGACTGAGCCACTCAGGTGCCCCTCCATAGTAACAGTAACTGCTGATTGTCTCTTACTATCCATTCCTGTCTTCCATAGGAATAGAATTACTAGCTGAGCCCAAAGCTACCAGACAAAGGACTACATTTCCCAGCTAGATGTGGCAAGGTGACTAAGTCCTAGGCAATGAAATGTGGGAAGTGATACACACAATCTCTGTTGTATACTTAAAGAAATTTTTGCTGCTGAACAGAATGTAGACATGATGGGTACTTAGCCATTTTTGATCCTGGGAATAAAGGAAATGAGATAAAGGTAACCTAGGTCTCTGATATTTTGTGAGCAGAGCAGCCATACCAGGTTATACTTTATCTTTTTAAACCACTGGTATTTTGGCTCTTAGTCAAAATCAAATCTGCATCATAACTGTTACAATTATTGTAAACACTGAATATTGTGCTAAAAACAGACTGGGGTTAGGGGAGATATAACTCAGCGAAATATTCCTTTTATGTTGAAAGAAGTTAACAGGTAAAATTTAAAGCTGAAATATCAAGAAAGAACAGTAAGAACATATGATTAGAAATATAGATATAAATGCTAAAAGAAACAGCTGAACATAGTTGCCTCTGGTGAGCAGGACTTAGAGATAAGGAGGAGTAGACAAAAATCTTCTGTGTTTCCTTTTCATTCTTATAGCATAGAACTATGTAACTTTTAAAATTATATACATGTATTATTTTGATAAAAATATAAGTTAAATTTAAAATTATCTGTTTTACTCTTATACCATTTTTTTTTAAGAGAGAGAGAGAACGCACCCTAGTGGGGAAGAGGAGCAGAGGGGGGCAGAGAGAGAGAATCTTAAGCAGGCTCCATGCTCCTCATGGAGACTGACACAGGGCTCGATTCCATGACTGTGGGATCACAACCCTGGGATTATGAGCAAAGCCGAAATCAAGAGTCAGACACTCAATCTACTGACTTATCCAGGTGCCCCACACTTATGTTATTATAAACTTAGTTCCATATAGAGAATTGGTTGATAGCCTCCTAAACCCAAGAACGGGAAATGCACTAGATGTCTAGAGGTCTGAGTATAGGTAAGAAGTTGCTTAGAATATGCAGGCACCAAAAGCAAACTCTCATAGTTAGCCCTGGGTATACTGCTCAAAATCATTTCATTCTAGTGGAATTTGGTCTCAACAAAAAAATAATGAAAATGATTTTTTTTTTAAGTTTATTTATTGAGAGAGAGACAGAGATAGCACATGCAATTCAGGGAGGGGCAGAGAGTGAGAGGTAGAGAAAGAATCCCAAGCAGGCTCCACACTGGCAGCATGCCTGCATGCCCGACGGAGGGGCTTGAATTCACGAACTGTGAGATCATGACTTGAGCCAAAACCCAGAGTCGGACACTTAACTGACTGAGCCACCCAGGCACTTCAAAAATGATTTCATTTTTATTAATGTCTAGAAGATTGAAGTCAACATTTTATTTATTTTGAAAAAAAAAATAGGATTGACAAACCCTATCATCTTACCTGCAAGCTATTTAACATCTTAAGAATTCTTCCATTCCACCTCTCTGCCTCAAAATTTTGTTGATTCCCCAATGACTCCTGTTTGAATGAATAATAAAATACCTCAATGAAACAAATTTTACTGAATGCTACTATTTGCTAAGCACAGTGTTAGCTGCTACAAGAAACCCAACCATAACACTGGGTCCTGCTAAATAAAGGAGCTTATAGTCTGACGACAGAATAGGAAACATACAACTTTAGATCAGTCTTTGTAGGGTTATATCTATGCTCCCTAGGTGATGAGGGGCTCCAGAGTAGGAGATTCTGCAGTCTTTACTGGTAATGCATACCAGGGCACTGTGATCTTACTTCTAAAAGTTAAGTCAGCCATGACTTTTGGTTAGGACTATCCCAGCTCTGGTAAATTTGAACTGAGTTGACAGGGTAAACATAAAGCTATAGAAAAACTGCATTGTTAAAGGCCTTTATCTGAACTTCCCTGGTGATACAGAAGCTCTAATTAATAAATGATGTTTAGCAATTTGTGTACAATTGGGTTAGAACCTTTTGGATTTCAAGGGTAACCTGTCCAAAAGAGATCAACCCACTTCCTGTCATATTATCTGAATAGATTAGTTCTTTTCAGTCTTTAAAGCTTAGCCACCTTCAGAAACACCTCAATATTTAAAAACAGTCAAGTTGAAATCCCTTCACAGGAACTCACTCTAAGCTCTTATCACCTAACACTTTATGAGCTAGGAACAGAATTGGGCATAGGAAAGGTGCTGATGAATCTGACAAAAGAGCAAGCCTACAAAGTGCAGGGGCGGGGGGTGGCAGGGACGAAGGTGGCACAGATCTGAACTACTTTCTAATTTTTCCCAGGCTAGCTCTGACCATGCAACCCAATACCTTCTGTGTCATCCTTATCAGAGGTGCAATGTTTGTCAAGCCTTCATGTGTACCTTTGAAGCCAAGACACTTCCCACAGTGTTTTCAATTTCACAGACTCCAAGATGATTTCAGAAAGTTCCAGAATATTCTGGATAGTATTTTAAATCACTTAAAGCTAAGGGGACTGCCGAGTCCTCATTCCTACTAGCTATGCTGGCTTCCTGGTCCTGATTGTATAGCATCCTTTCTTATGCTCCAAAAGGGGTGATCTGAAAATATGGTCACTTCATTCTGAAGAGTTTTCCGAATCTCTCCAGGTACAATTTATTTTTATTTCTTTATGGTCTGCCCTGGGATAAATGAATTCACCCAATTGCTAACGTTTATTATATTGTTAAATACACAAATGCTGTTTTTCATATATAAAAAGCAGTGGCCCAACTCTTTGGTAAAGATCCATGAGATTGCAGCTTCACCTATATCGCACGACTAAACTAGCCAGGAAAAGGCTCAGAAAAAATAGTCTATGCACTTTGCTGAAGCCTGTCTACTTGATCTATCTGGACACCCTACAGCTGAATCCATTGTGTGGAAAGCCCAGTGGATTATTAAAAACAGCTGAACTTGTGCTGTGTTGTGGTTTGCTTGACCATGTATGAAAATAACCTGTGTCTACAGAAGCAAAGAGAAAGGCGAAAATTAACCAACCCTCTTCTGGCTTAGCTGTTTGGATATTTCAGGCAGAAAATTCAGGTATCTTTCCCGTCTTAGATTATCCAGAGAATGCAGTGTTCTCCACATATGAAAAAACAATCTAATAGTCTCGGAACTCATTATAAAGCTTATTTATTTAAGAACAACTTATTTATGGCATTAATAGCTATTTTGATATTATTTAATAGGAATTCATTACAATCTTAAAAATGCCTTCAGCACTGTGGTACAAGGACTAGAGAAAGAAGACAGTAATACACATGAAGTCAGGTAAGTCCATGTTACTTCTCGCTTTGCTATTTAATTGTGACCCTTTGAGCAGACCATTTTCTCTTTCTGATCTCTAAAAATCTCAGACAGTATAGGCCTTGAGCCATATAATGTTTTGGATAAAAATTGTTTTGTTTTTTGTTTTTTTATTCGTAAATGAAGTAAAATTTCAAATGCCATAGGATGTACCTCTAATATAGCTCTGTTTCTTTAAAGCTGTTACAAGAATAACTCAACAGTGATTCTCAATATTTTTAACCCATGACTACCTTTGATAATATAAAATCTCATAGTTTTATTTAAAATTATTTGAAGTTTCAAAATAAATTAAAGAAAGAAAAAAGGTCAAAGCAATTCTGAGTATGTTTCATCAAACTACTGACACATCTCTTTGTTGAGATCACTAAATAATAATTCTAGAAAGCAACATGATCGCTCTAAAACCAAGTTTTAGGTAAATAAAGTGTTAACTATTTAAGAACAAAGTTTTTAAGAAAATTTTCAAGACTATGAATATATTTACCAATTCAACTGGACTATTTTCAATTTCTTGTGCTAAGACGGCATTCGTTAAGGAAGATTCCTCAGTAGCTGAAGATACCACTTCAACAATATCCTCCTAAAGCAAATTAGGGAAATACAGGTAGGTCATCACAGTAGTAGTAGTTTTCATAGGAACAATTTTATTTTGCTAAATGCTTTCATCACATGAATGCTCATTTCTAAAACTGATTTATTTATTTATTTTAAATTTTATTTATTTATTTTGAGAGAGGTAGAGCACAAGCAGCAGAGGGGCAGAGAGAAGGAGAGACAGAATCCCAAGCAGGCTCTGTGCCATCAGTGCACAGCCAAAAGCGGGGCTCAAACTTACAAAATGTGAGATGATGACCTGAGCGGAGATCAAGAGTTGGACGTTTAACCAGCTGCGCCACCCAGGCACCCCTCTGAAACTAATTTAAAATACCACCTGCATTCGCAAAATATTATTCCTGAAATATCCCAGGTAGGCAGCCCCTGTTCTCCATAAGCCTCCCACAGATGAAGAACTGGCACATTCCTGCCCTCTTTGTTGCCTATCTTTTCTAGTCCTGTTTTCTCCACCACTGCAGACCCCACATCAAACATATTTTTGGCTGAGTGGCTGAGACCACTTTCCTTTGAAGCATTTTGTCCAGCCCCAGCCCCTGCCTCTATCCTCATGCCAGTACCAGGTGGCAGAGGAAGACGCACTGTAAGCAGAGGGGGTGAAAATGGGGGAAGCGATATTAACATCTCTACCTAGGGCCATGACACGATTCTTGCCACCACTGCTGGAGCTGTCGCTGGCAAAAGGGAAGAAAAACTATGTCCTCTGAAAGAGGAGCAAAGGCACAGAGAAGAAGGAAAAAGAGAGAGCCAGAAATTCTCCATTCCTTATCATCTCCTTTTTTCATTGCTATAGAAGCTGTTGGGCCCCGTTTTCATCTTTAACCAGTCTTCAGGTAGGAGCTTCCTTCAACAAAGCTTCCTTGATTTTTCATTGCAGCTTTCAGAATGTTTAGTGAGTATCAGGAGTTGCATTTTATTCTTTAACATGCATGTTTGTGGAGACTTATGTCTTTTCCCTTTTAATCTCTATGAATATTCTACATTTTAGATACTCTCAATTTTGCAGTGACTTTACATAAAAAATGCTTTATAAAGATTTGAAAATGACTAATCAGAATCAATACTTTTCTGTCCTGTCAATGTGTTCCCATTCCTGACTGTATTTCACATCTGTTCACCGTTTTTGGAAGCAGAATAAAAATGGAATTGAAGGCTAAAGCATAAGTTAGGGCAGAGGAGCTAAATGGTTCAAGAGAACTCATACATCAATCTCTTCAAGCAGGAGGGAAAATCTGTTTTGTTAATATGTTAAAAAATCATGAACTAAACAAGCTTGCCTGATCATAATTTTCAGTAGGTGCACTCTAAGAAATGCCTGAGCCCCAATAAGGAAGATATTGGCAACCTAATAATTCAATATCTAGTATACTATCAAATATTTAGTAAAATACATTCTGTGTTAGTGCGTTGTGAAATTGTCTTTCCTTCCAAGAGCATTCAGTTTCAATGTGGACTGACTTTGAATTCCCTGAGTGGTTATCAAAATGCAGTGATGATGGAGCAAACCAGAAGAGCACTGGTTTCTTTTTATCTGGTGTGGCTATATCTGTACAATCACTAAAGTGACAATAGGAAAAATATATTTTAAAAAAATGTTTTAACGTTTATTTATTTTTGACACAGAGAGAGACAGAGCATGAACAGGGGAGGGTCAGAGAGAGGGAAACACAGAATCTGAAACAGGCTCCAGGCTCTGAGCTGTCAGCACAGAGCCCGATGCGGGGCTCAAACTCACGGACCGCGAGATCATGACCTGAGCCAAAGTCGGCCGCTTAACCGACTGAGCCACCCAGGCGCCCCAGGAAAAATATTTTAAAGCACACCGTTTCCAACTATGTTTTTAAATAACGGTTTTTGAATAAAAATTATGTCTTCAAATAAAATTTTTAAAACATTTTTCTTTGGTCATGGATCTTCAGATAGTCTCTTGGATTCAAGACTAAGGTAATTATAGGTCTAAAACATATTCTTAGAGGTGGGAAGAGTGACTTTCTGATCAGAAACAAAACATGGGTGTATTGTCTAGAGTCCTAAAAACATTCCATGATATACTGAATGTGGGGCCTAAGAGGATTTTCAGGATATAACTGGATTCAAGTACAATCACTTATTTGATTACCATGCAAATTATTTCAGCATGAAACTACTACCTTCTTATTTACTCTCTTAAACTTCTAGAAAATACTGTTCTACAGATGAAAATCATGCTTTACATACCACTGCCCCTTACCAAACAAATTATGGACTAACATAAGACTAAATATAAACCATAAATGTAAGAAGACATGTCAGAGTCTCAAGTTTCCTTCACTGTATCTGTGTCAGAAAAATAATGCTTTTATGATTCTCTTTGATTAACTTACCTCAGAATTAATATTTTTATTGGTATCCTCATGAGAGCTACCCTTCGGTCCATTGATCACATCCTTCCAAGTTTTGGGTTGACTTAAGTCTTGCCGGGAATTTGGCTCTTCCATCACGGAGGTCTCTGAATTAGTAAGTAGAGAAGATTTCACCAAACTATCTTTCAAACTTAAATTGGGATATGGTTGTTACAAAAGAAAACTTCTGACAGAAAACTTGGAATCTAAGAATTTAAGCAAAGTGTACACAAACTTCCTTATAGTTTCCCAAGTCTCACATATTTATCTTCCCTTGTCCCTTGTCTGCTTCTTATCACCTCCCTCCCCATGGTCCACCTACTATCTCCTCCACACTCACTCCCAAACAGGCATTCACAAGATAACATGGTTAGTTCAAGCCCATCTTGGTGTATTGTGTGGCAGATTTTAATGCCTTCAGGGCAGGTGATCACGAAGCAGAGATTCACTCGTTACATAAGCTGGTTTTATTATTCCTTTAGAATAGTCACAATAATAATCAGCAATTATCAATACTCCAAGTAGCTTCTGGGTGGATGGAAATTTCTACATCTCAGATTCATTGTACTGTTGAAATGCTATTCTTATCACTAGGTGACTTTTCCTTTTAGTTGTCTTAAAGTGAAACACTATCCTACAAGATAAAATAGTTTTATCTGTTGAAGTTTTGTGAGTACTGCCTGTAGGGATGAGGGAGGTAGGAAGGAGTGAGATTAGGAGGAATCCACATAGTATATATACTTCATCTTTTTAGTGTACTTGTTGAACAAAAATTAATCTGCAAAGAAAAAAGGCAATGCTGATGTAACAATTTCTCTTAAGCTGAAATATTCTTCTAGAGATAGCAGTTATACTTGGGAATATGGAATTGGATCCCATCTTCATTTTGAAATATAAAATGACACTTTTGTTTCTATAACAATCCCCTCAACACCAACAGTTAGGATGTCTCACCTATTATGTTTTCATTTCCCACTTCTTCCCTTACTGATTCCTTCTGTATCAATTTCCTTCCAAGTTTAAAGCCAGAGGACAGAAAGCACTTTGTAAACAACTGTAAAAATATACACTCCTATTACTTGCTTTTGAACAAGCAAAGCAATTCAATAAAATACAAGCACATATGCTAAAAAGTGAAAACTATAATTCAGGCACACACATCAAGCAAATTAATTCAAAAGTAAGGGAGTATTTTTCACCAGTTTATATTCTGTTGTATACATGAACGTAAATATGCATTTATTTATTTATAACCAAGCACTGCAACTATGTAAAAAGATGGAAACTATTACCATTTTCAGTTCCGCATGAGTCATATCCTGGGCAGGACTTGACAGAAGTATGTCCACTCCTCCCTTCTTCTTCCACATCATCAATCTTCGGGTAGGAGGTGCAAGTTCCAAAACCATGAGTGTGTCCGTAAAGGAAGTAAGCTGTTTATGCATAATTTTGCTACTGATCTCCTTGACTGGATCTATGAGCAATTTCCTCTTTTTGCCTTTTCTTTTCTCAGCAAGGTCTAAATATAAGAAATAAACACAAATGGGATTGGTTGTATAGCTTTGTAAAATGATATTCTAGACACTGCATGCCTAAGAAATGTCTACCACAATGCAACCTACAGAGTTGCCATGGGACGAATATCCCTTTCTCTCTACTGAAAATTATGCTTCACGAGACTTTTGCACAGCTAGAGTATCTGAGCAGCCAATAGTTGATGCAGTTTATACCGTGTTCCTTCAAAGTGCTTAGGAGGGACTCTGTTGACCTACCAGGTAGATTAACTCAGGAAATGTGGAGCAGAGAACATAATGGGAGGGAAGTTGCTCAATTTTGAGGTTCCCTAAGATATCTATATAACAGGATATTCTGAAACATTAATTTGTATTTGTCAAGTATATTTTTCCCTCCTCCATTGAAATTCATACACAAATTCCAAGTATGCAAAAGGGGAGGGTTAGATTTCCCAGAATGGATGAAGATCTGAGATCAGATGGAACCAGAAGGAACAGTAACCTGCTTGCTAACGTGCCTTAGTAAAATCCTGGGAACATGACAAGATCCAGAAGGGCTGGTTGTGTGATGACCCCAGAGGCTATATGGGCTGGGACAGTAGATACCACAAACTGTTGTGGTTGATGACCAAAGTTTCCCTTCCACCTGCCACACTCCTCTCCCAAATTTTGATACCACATGGCTTAGGATAGATAGGGGAGCTATACAGATTGAAACTTTTGCCAACCCAGTGGGATAGAGGCTCAGAGTTGAATGTGGTAAATAAAAAAACTTCAATGCTTTATTCCTTGCATGCCTGAGTTTATAACTGAAATTCATATCAATTATACTACTTGAAACCAGGATGTTCTTACAAGGTCAAGTTATATATTATATTCATATTTATTTTTTATTCCTAAAAATATGCTTCAGGTTAAATGTCAGAGGGCACAGACCTCTCTTCTGATCCTTTTACTCTGCCTTATTTTATATGCATGTGCATGTTTATTTATCTTTCCAATCAGACTACAAGCTTCTTAAAAGCAGGTACTATTGTTGGTACCTGGGTGGCTCAGTCATTGAGCATCCGATGCTTTGATTTCAGTTCAGGTCATGATCTCATGGTTTGTGAATTCAAGCCCCTCATTGGGCTCTACGCTGACACTGTGGTGTCTGCTTGGGATTCTCTCTCCCTCTCTCTGTGCCCCTTCCTGGCTTGCACACACGCTCTCTCTCTCTCTCTCAAAATAAATAAATAAACATTAAAAAAAAAAAAACAAAAAAAGCAGGTACTATGTCTTCTTAACTCCTGTGCCCAACAGAGAGTAATGGTTCAATAACTACTGGCATTGAACTGAGTTTTATATTTTCCAATTTCCCAAACTGGGTGTATGGTTTGACCAGGACTGACTATAATGAAAGAATCACCTCAAATTTCCTCCACACTCTTTCCCTACCCTTTCCCTATTGTATTGCAAATGTTATTACTAGGTTGGCTACTTCCTATAATATTTCACAGATTATCTCACAGTAAATAAGATAGTAGCGTAACAAAAATAAAAAACAAAACCATGAATGACGCTGACCTGAAACATCAATTGGGTCAAGGGTAAATCCATGTTCTTCATTTGATAATGTGATTTCATCCATTTTTTCATTTTCAGGTGGACATATACACTCTGAATTATCTGGTTCTACTAATAACATCACCATAAAAAGAATTATTAGAAAAATAATATGAGAATGAAAGCAAAAGATAAACTAATGGAAGATTTATATTGCTAACTGGAGCCAAAACTGATTTTTAGAATCATGTACTTAAGAGAGTTGAAGAGACACAGAGATTATATGGTCTGGGGCCCAGTGTCTAGGTGAGTCATGCATCGTCACCTTCTTCTGCACATGTGACATCTAAGGCTGGACTTAGTAGAAACAGTGGTAGCAACCACAGTAAATGACTGACATAAAGTTGATTGTGTCTGCTAAAAAAAATTTGTATTCTGGGGGTGACTGGGTAGCTCAGTCGGTTAAGCAACCGATTTCGGCTCAGGTCATGATCTTGCAGTCTGTGGGTTCAAGCCCTGCATCAGGCTCTGTGCTGGCAGCTCAGAGCCTGGAGCCTGCTTCATATTCTGTCTCTGTCTCTCTCTCTCTGCCCCTCCCCTGCTCATGCTCTGTCTCTCTCAAAAGTAAATAAATGTTAAAAAAATTTTTTTTTAATTTGTATTCTGTTAATACTTAATTATTAGTTGACCCATAAAGGACCATAAATAAATTTATATCATCTCTCTTTTTCACATTTTAAATTTCTACTATGTGTTAGGAAGCAAATGTAACATAAGAAAGAATGAGGAATCAAAATGGGGCTATTTGTACTTTCAATTCTTAAGAAAAATCATACAAAAATACTTCAAATGATCTGAGGTACCTTCACATGAATTTCAAGTAGAAAATATCCCCACATTTGTAATTTCTCTCAAATTGTATACAGATTGTCCAGTTATATTAATGTCAATATGGTATTAATATTAATAATTAATAATCATAGCAATGTCAAATATTAATGATGTTTCTAACATGTAACACATATTATTTTAATGACTCAAAGGCATAGTATTTTGCCAGAGTATTTAGATGTGCTCTCATATCAAATAAACCCAATCCTGGTTAAATACCACTGTTGTACCTTTCTCGGAACCTAGTTTCCTATTCCATATTGTCTACAGTCAGACTCAAAAGAGTTTGAGGGACAACATTCTTTATTATTTTTCACTACATTATATTGCTACTTAAACCGAGCAAGTTGTAAGGTTTAATTTGAACATCAGTATCTGTTCACTTTCTACACAAAAGATAATTTCATCATACCCACTATAGTATCAGGAGGCTCAGGAGGCAGGGAAATTTCTCTGTTCAAATGCATGTCTTCTAACAGGATATTTTGGTCATCTTGCAATAGATTGTCTTGAAAAACACAATAAATACTTCTGTCACAGAATTGAATCTGTCATTTTTTCACTAAACGTTTAATTGACATTTTTGTATATAAGGATTATAAACAGATACAAAAATGAATCAACCTTACTTAAGTAGATTTGATTGGCTACATAGACTATCATATTTCATGCAGGATAATATAGAACTTTATATATTTTATTTCCTTTCCCTTATTAAATAGATGTTTAATTTCAGGAGATATTTACTAAACTAATACTGTGATAGTAATCTTGTTACAAAGCCATGTTTAAACTCCAAATCAAGAAGTGAAAGCTTTCAAACTTCTTTGGTAGATACCTAAGGTAGAACCACTATTTTTTCATAATTTTGAAATTTCAAAAAGTTTGCCACAACCAGTCCTTTAAAGTAAACTAGAGAATCTAAAAAAGACTTGTTATATAACCATCACTATCTTTAAAATACAGGTATGTGTATTCAGATTTCCCAGTTTTTGTCTACTCCATTTCTATGATTCTTTTATAGTAACATCATGATATAAATATAAAATTACAATATAAAATGTTGGACAGATCCTTAGAATAGCTGTTTCACAATTTCTCTTAAGGGAAACAATGATTCCAATATACGATCTAATATATCTTGTGAGGAAATACACTAACTTCATTCCTTCCCCTCTAAAAATTAAGAATTTGTAAAAATAAAAACAAGTAGTATTTTATAACCTTTAGGGAAAATGTGTGTAAATAGATGCCTATTTACTTAGATCTAGCCTAAATGTTTAAATACACCACAGACTTTGAAAATGTATGTAAAAAATGTATTGACTAAAAAAAAAAAAAGTATTTATTTAGGGGCCCTTGGGTGGCTCAGTTGGTTGATTTCAGCTTGGGTCATGATCTCACGGTTCACGGAATAGAGCCCCACATCAGGCTCTGTGCTGGCAATGTGGAGCCTATTTGGGATTCTCTCTCTCTCTTTCTCTCTGCCCTTGACCCTCTTGCACGTGCACGCGTGTGCTCTCTCTCTCTCTCTCTCAAAATAAATAAACTTTATTTTTTTAAATGTTTATTTATTTTTGAGAGACAGAGACAGAGAGAGACAGAGTATGAGGAGGAGAAGGGCAGAGTGAGAGAGAAAGGGAGACACAGAATCCGAAGCAGGATCCAGGCTCTGAGCTGTCAGCACAGAGCCTGATGCGGAGCTTGAACCCACAAACCGCGAGATCATGACCTGAGCCGAAGTCTGATGCTTATCCAACTGAGCCACCCAAGTGCCCCTAAATAAATAAACTTTAAAAAAATGCATTGATTTATATGACACGGGGCATACCTGACATTTTAGTTTAATATAATAAGCCTATTAATACATTCTTAGCATGACTGAAATAAATATCCAATTTCTTTTTTTAATATGCAATTTCTATATAACCAGACAACATACCAATCATTTCTCCTGCAGCCCCTTCATCTCCAAATCCATCTCCACTGTCATAGAACAGAGATTTTTCTCCAATGAGGCTTTCGGAACTATGTTCAACTAAAGGACCACTGGAATCCAGCAATATGTTGTCATCAAAAAAGCTATGTCTTCTGAGAACTTCAGATTCCTCCCCTAAATAAATACATATCATTAATACTGAGTTAGCCATAGAAACATAGAGTTTTAGGGTTAGATGGAAATTCAGATATCTTCTTGTACAGACCATCCCATTTTACAGATAAGAAAAATGAGAGCTAAACTTATTTGCATAGTCAACTGAAGTCATTCAGTTAATCAGTAGAGGCTGGATTTCTAGTCTAACGCTTTTCCCAAAACAATAGGGAAAAAACATTAGGATAGAGTCTTTAGTTGTGGTTCAGTTTAATAATTTCCCAGAATGATTTCTTCTACTTTAGATAGTCATGTCCTGCTTGATCAAGTATTATTTCATGTTATTTCAAGTACAATTGCTTGCATTGTTTATCCACAGTGGGGATTTGGAAAATAAGGAGCACATCTGCCTTCTTGGGAATGGAAAGGTAGATAAAATATTAAATAATGGGTTTACAACATTCATTCAATAAGTATTTAATGAAAGGGTATTAGGCAATCTGCTAGGTATTAGAGATACAGTGATAAAAAAGACAAAACCCAATCAGCTAACATTAACCGAGTACTTATTATGTGCATTATATTACATAATAGAAGATACTATTATAATCCTAAATTTAGACAAGGGAACATGTCCATAGAAAGGTTTTATAATTTGCACACAGTCATACCCTAATAAATGACAAAGCCAGGATCTGAACCCAGCGGAGACAGTGATAGTTAAAACTTACACTGGTAAAATATTTTGCAAAATGGAGACTTATGAGAGCAAACTCTTAAGACACTGACAGTAGCAGGTAGAATGAACTCCTGGCTTCAAACTGACTTGTTTCCAGATTGGTTGCCAGCACATGTATATTCTTAATATTCTTTCCCTTCCATGGGTTTGAATCTCTAGGTCCAGGAGTCTGAAACCCCAGAGATCAGACAGAGGTTGTCGTTCTCCTCCCTTTCTCACAACCCATGTTAGTGCTAACCCATGTTAGCATGTTTGTTAGTGCTCACAAAATCATGCAGTATCACTTATATTAAAATTCTTCTATAGGCTTTTATCTTGTAGGAAGGAAGAGTTGAAAAAGGCAAGCTTCATTGTACTGGATTAAAGATTTGCTCAACAGAAAAGGCTAAAAAATAAAAAATAAAAGGAAACTAAAACTATGTTCATATCTTCCAGGAGCAGCTTGAAAGCTCTCAAAAGAAAAACTAGCCTTGGTCAGTAAGATAATAACATTTTTGAACAGACACTATATTCGGAGCACTGAGCATCACAAGAACCTGAGATTATTCAAATAAATTAAAGAAATGATCATTGCTTTCAATCTTACATTGTAATTCAGAATAGGATGGATTAATATTAAACATTTCTTAGAAGACATTAGGTTTGAGCTAGTTTTTGAAAGAGAGAAAAATCACCTATTGGTGAAAAGAACTGAAGGAGGGAATGAGGGAAATAACTCTGTGATGCGGCTAGTCGTATCTCAATTTTACAAATAGGGTAGTAAGTCTCAGAGAAGCTAGGTGATTTGCCCAGTATCACACAGCAAGGCGATAGAAAAAGCTGATGCAAACTCAGATCTGTTCGTACACTGAGAAAATGCTCTTCCCCCTTTTTGAATTGTAGGAGACACAGACTGAGAACCACTAAATTATTGGCTGGTAATATGTTTTCTTAACTAGAGCAAAAAGTCTGTATCAAGAGTAAAACAAATAAAGTTGATAAAATACAGAAGGTGATAAATTGATAGAGGCCCTTGAGGATAGGCAGGGTGTCTAAAATAAGTCATAAGGACCCAAGGTATTTAAGTAGAGGAATGTGATACGAAAAAAAAAAAAAATGGAATTTAAGGACAATTGCTCTTGCAGAGCTACATAAAATGTGGGAAGAGACTGTGAGATGTGTAGGAGGGTATTACTCCAGGCCTTTAGTACTGGTGAACTATACTGGTGGCTAGAGAAATAGAAGACCTAAGAGACATGTCCAATTTTGTTGTTGTTGTTGTCGTTAATCAGCACTGGTATAAAGCTTACAGAAAGTGTAGTTAAAAGTGATCCTAGGGGCGCCTAGGTGGCTCAGTCGGTTAAGTGTCCGACTTTGGCTCAGGTCATGATCTCACAGTTTGTGAGTTCGAGCCCTGTGTCGGGCTCTGTGCTGACAGTTTGGAGCCTGGAGCCTGCTTCAGATTCTGTGTCTCTCTCTCTCTCTGCCCTTCCCCCGCTCATGCTCTGTCTCTTTCTCTCAAAAAAAAAAAAAAAAAGTGATCCTAAAGTTTTAGGCCTAAAGAACAGCAGTAGTGTTTATAGGGAAATGTGTAAAGAGTGTCTTGGCAGTAGGAAATATGATTAACTCTTTGCCAATGTATTACATTTTAAGGCCTGGGATTACAGAGAGTGAGAGATCCAGGCTACTCAAAATATGGTCTGTGGGTTGGTGCTTGTCCATGATAGAGTAAATACACAGACTCGAGGTAAATGTTTAAAAAATTTGATAGCAATTTCACAGAGTAATTTTATATATGTTGAATTTAATAAGAAAAATTGAAGCGTATATTTTGATTTTTAAACTTTCAATTTTTCTGGATTTTACAAAAGCATCATTCCATGACAGACTGGAAATTAACAAAAATTCTAAAATTTGTCCCACACCACAGATCATTTAAGAACACAGCTGTAGATCGAAAGAGTTACAGGAGAAGAGTAAGGATGAAAAATGGAGGTTGGAGATGTAGTTCAAGCATTACTGGCTTGACCACCCTCCCCCACGGAACACAGAGTTAAGCCACCCTTCTTCTACACTCACTGCTTCGGGCACTATAAGAGAACCAAACGTGAATACGACACAGATTTTATCCTCATGGAGTTTTCAGATCAATACAGGACGTACATAATATAATGGTTCAAGACAGAGGTAAATGCCATAAAAAGAACAGCTTAATTATAAAATATACTCAACAGTTTGTTTTATAATCAATGAGTATATATTTAACATGTGTTATTTCCTCCTCAGTCCCAAGCCATGATAAACTTTTTCATTTTACAATTGATATCATCATATATTGGAGAAATTTTCATACTTTGAAGGCATGATATACAGCACACACGTAAAACACTATACACACACACACACACACACACACACATATATATATATATAGTGTTAGGGTTATATGTAATATATGTGTATTATGTAATATATATGTATTTATACACATATATTACTATATATGTGTGTGTGTATATATATATATATATATATATATATATATATATATGTTTATTTGCATATCTCTCTCCCAGCCTGAAGCTCCTTGTGGGCAGGAAGTGCTTCTGCAAACTTTGTACTGCCTATGCCTATGATAGAACATGACATATAGTAAGTCTTCAATAAAGGACTGCAGACTAAGAAGGGAAGTTTATAGCCTAAGACTGAGTCTTGGTATTAACACCTATTTAGAACAAGGTAAAGATAAACTTACTGAGAGTTGCATTTAGACATCAAGACATCCATTCTAAAGATAGCTATTTCTATTGACATGGTTTCAATACAAAAATGCATATATATTTTATAAGTTATTTTGCAATTATGCTTCTATTTTATAAATAATTTTGCAATTATTTTATAATTGCAAAAATGCAATTATATTTTATAATTGATTATAGCTTGTGATTTTAATTTCTCAAAGAGTCTCACCAAAGCTCCCAGCTTGGAACAGTAGATCATTATTGTAATATTCTCTAAGTGTGATTTCTTCTGGTCTGCTTTGGTTCTGAGTAACGTGTTCTGAAACATCAATAGCACTATGGAGAAACATAAGATTGAGACAATTGAGAAAAATATGCCAACAGAACACAAGCATTTTGCAGTATACTGAAAAAAAGCCCAAAACTCTAAAACAAAAAACAGCTTTTATTATAAAAAATAAACTTTTATTTCCTCAATAGTATTATTTATACACACTAGTTGATTACACATGTATATATAACAAATGGTCTCTGGGTTGCTGAGCCCAGGGGTCAATTCTCAGTCCTTGTCTTACTTATTCTAACCAACTGCATCTGAAACAGATGTTCACTCCCTCATGGAAGGTATTCTTCTCTTCACCTCCAGGATACTACTTTCTCTTGAGTTTTTCCTTACCTCATTGGCTGCTCCTTTTCTTTCATTAGTCCTTCCTCATCTCCCAGACTACCAGCTATTAGGAATGACCCAACACTCTGTTCTCAGATCTCTCTCTTTTAAAATAATTACACTCACTCTCTGGGGGTTGAAATTCCATCTATATACTCACAACTCCTAAATTTATCTATCCCATCCAGACCTCCTTCCTGAATTTCAGACCCAGATATTCAACTACTTGCCTACTCCCCTTGGATGTGTAACAATCATCTCAAAACTTATGTCTAAAGCCTAATTTATCTGTGACTATAGGATGACTGTAGTCATCCTTCTTTTCTCTTTTCCTTAAAGCCATATCCAATTCTTCAGCAAATTCTGTTGGCTCTGTCTTCAAAATATATTCATAATTTGTTACCACCTTGATAACATGAAGACTGAGAAGTGATTACAGACACTGTCATTTCACACCTGGACTTCTTTTTTTTTTTTTTGGCAGGGATAGCACCATTTATTTAAAGACCACAGGAGGGTCCCTTCAAGGACACAGAGGCCTGGCATCCTGATCCCACGTCTGTGGGCTGCTGGTGGGAAAGGCGCGTGCCCCTAGTTGGGCCCTCAGGCTCCCACAGATAGGGCAGGGCGGTCATGTCCCCTTCCTGTCCCTCCCAGCCATGAATCCTGGCATCCCCCACTCAAGGCATTAACTGTTTTCACTGCCCTTCTCCCCCCATGTACCCTGGGCCTTCGCTTCCAGATCAACGGGGCGGGGTGATAGGCCTGGTGTGAGGGGGGAGACCCTTTCAGTGCTGGGCTCTGCCTGCAGCAGCTCCTGGTAAGAGGTGGGGTGGAGTTTCCCTTGCAGCCCTGAGTAGGTGTTGGGTGGGAGGGTCATCTGGACTTCTTACTGAAATAATTTTCTCAGAGGCTCTCTGCTTCCTCCCTTTCCCCTTTATACTAAGTAAAGGGGAAGAAGCATGTTGAAATCAAGTCAGATCTGTCACTCTCCTATTCAAAACCCTCCTGTGCTCCCTATCTGAATAAAATTAAGGTCCTTCCTGTGGCCTGCAACACTCAACATCATTTGCACCCTCAACTACCTCTCATTTCCTACCACTCAGACCGTCGTTTACAGCACAGTCTCACTTGCCTCCTTGCTGTTCCCAGAAAAGGTCCAATGTGTTCTGCCTTAGGGCCTTCTCACTTGCTCTACATGGAACATTCTTCCCCACATTACTGAATGATTTGTTCCTATACCTCCCTCAGGTTTCAGTTCTGACCTTATTAGAAAACCCTTTCTTGAGAATCCTATCATTTTTTTCTTTATTTTCTGTTTCTTTTCATATTGCTGATCATTTACTGGCAAAGTGTATATTTCTTTGTTTATTGTCTGTCTAAAATGTAAGATTCTTGCAGGCAGAAGCTGTTGCTCAATGTCCTCAGTGTCTAGAGCAGTGCCTGGCATACGGAAGGAACCCAATACATATTTACCGAAGGAATGGACGAACATACTGTTAATATCGCAAATTACATTCAGCAAATATGATGATACATTTTTGGTGTTATATTTCAAAGTTTCACGCTAAACTTAAGTCTTCTCAACTGCATGTGTATTTCAGTTCTTAACTAGAGTCCACTTGTATTCATGAAATCTGAAGATGAAAGCAAGAAAATCAAATTGAGGGTCGCCAGCATGGCTCAAGTCGGTTATGCTTCCAACTCTTGATTTTAGCTCAGGTCATGATCTCAGTTAGTGGGCTTGAGCCCCTGCTTGGCATTCTTCTCTCCCTCTCTCTCTGCCCCTGCCTCACTCGCATTCCCTCTCTCCCTCTCGCTCTCAAAATCAATAAATAAACTTTTTTTTTAAAAGAAAATTAAATTGAAGGAAAATGAAAAAATAATTTACTTCACATTGTGGGTGTCAAAATCATGAAACTCTTCTGGCAATGTGATAGCATTGTAAGCAGCTTCAAAATTCTCTTTTGGAAGGTCAACCAGCCCTGAAAAGAATAAAAAAACCACATCCAATGAGCAATAATGCTATATAAGAAACTCCCAATTCTTGCCCCTCTTCGGTCCCATTCTCTATAAACAGCCAGAGTGGTATTTAAAAATATTTAAAGAGCAATCAGCTCAGCTCATTCCCATGCTTAAAGTGATTCAGTGACTTCCCCAGTGTATTAAATAAAATTCAAATTTCTAATCAGAACCTCTGCAGCTGTACAAACCTGTCAGCATCATCGAAGGATCTTTCCCTCACTCACTAGACTCTAGCTACACTGGCCTTTTTGTTACCTGAACAAATTAAGCACTTTTCCCCCTCAAGACCTTTGCTCTGACAGTTCCCCTCTGCCCGGAATGCTATTCCCTCAGGGACTTTTTACATGGCTGGGTACTTCTCATTCTTCAAGTTTGAGCTTAAATTCTACCCTTTCTAGAAAGGCTTTTTCTAATTAGCCTAATGCAAGTAAAGTTTTCGGCTATTTTTTGTTGTAATACTCTGTTTAGACTCCTGCATAGCACGATCATTATCTACAATTATTATAATAATTTTAAAAAACTTTTTTATTATCTGATATCCTCTCCAAACTGAAAGGGACCTTATTTGCCTTATTTGTCCTTGTATCCCAGAGCCTTAAAATAGTGTTTGGCACAAAGTATGGCATCAATAAATATTTGTGGATCACATAAATGAAAGAATGGACAAATGAACCATATTTGATATGAGTATAAGTCTACGTAGAGAATTTACAAATATTTTAAATAAAGAAAAACAACCTGTCAACCCTGATTCAGTAAATATTAATTGAGGGAACAGTATGTTCAAGACACTGAGACAAGTACTATAAGAGATTTAGAAAATATCACAACAAAGATAGTGCCTTCAAGGAACTTACAAACTAGTGTGAGAGACAAGGCCTGTACCTAAATAACCATAACACAAGGTGGAAATGATGAATGTCTTAACATTAAGTTAAAATTTGAAGCCATCATATTTATGACACATGTAAATCTCTAGCACTCTGGAAGGTCTAGAGATTTTCTACAATATTTTGGGGCGCCTGGGTGTCTCCGTAGGTTAAACGTCTGACTTCACCTCAGGTCATGATCTCAAGGCTGGAAAGTCTGAGCCCCAGGTCAGGCTCTGTGCTGACAGCTCAGAGCCTAGAGCCTGCTTCAGATTCTGTGTCTCTCTCTCTCTCTCTTTCTGACCCTCCTCCACTCACATTCTGTCTCTCTGTCAAAAATAAATAAACGTTAAAAATTTTTTATGTTTCATAAATAGTAAGAACAACCTAAGCTACTTACAGTCTTGAGAATTCTGAAAACAATGACAATTATGATATCTAGGCTTTGTCAATTACACTATTTCTAATTTATCTCATACAGGCAAAAATAAATGTGGTAAATTAAGCAATCCATTAAAACTGAATATCAGAATTTCTTACATAAGTAGATTTCTTATGTAAATACGCGGGAACTTTACAAGTGTTTGAAAGCACAAGCTTTTCTTGCAAACACAGGTAAAGAGCAAGGGAAAGAATATAATTTGTCCTTAACCACGGAAACTTAGAATCAGTGAAAAGGAAGTTTATATTCACATATACACGCTGGAATCACGGAGCGCCACCAATTAAAAGAGCCCACCCAAAATAAAAATGCAAAAGAGAAACAAGGTGAGTGAGACAAATCAATGTTGCAAGTATACCTGGGCAAAATGTCATCTTCATTTTGAGCAATGCTTCGTTGCAATCTGCCAAAAGATATTTTGCCTTCCTATTATAGACTCGCACAACTCCCAAAAGAAGGTGTCCTGAAGTTCGAAGTGCAATTTTCACCTTTCAAGAATTTTTAAAGCGTTAGAATATTGAGAATTAGATTCATAAACCCTGTTTGAAAATTATAAAATCATAGAATTCCTTCTCTTTAAAAAGAAGACATTTTGTATTCTTTTATTTATTTATTTTTTTTAATGTTTATTTATTTCTGAGACAGAGAGAGACAGAGCATGAGCAGGTAAGGGGCAGAGAGAGAGGGAGACACAGAATCCGAAGCAGGCTCCAGGCTCTGAGCTGTCAGCACAGACCGTGAGCTGAAGCCGGTTGCTCAACCGACTGAGACACTCAGGGGCTCCTTGTATTCTTATTTAGAGTGAATTATTTGAAATGCCTGTGTGGCTCAGTTGGTTAAGCGTCCCACTTCAGCTCAGGTCATGCTCTCACGGTCCGTGAGTTGGAGCCGCACGTCAGGCTCTGTGCTGACAGCTCAGAGCCTGGAGCCTGCTTCAGATTCTGTGTCTCCTTCTCTTTCTGCCCCTCCTCCCCCACCTGCACTCTCTCTCTCTCTCTCTCAAAAATAAACATCAAAAAAAAAAAAAAAAAAGTGAATCACTTAACTTCTACCTCATCTTGTAAAATGATTAACCTTTGTTCTTACTCAATGAAGATAATCTAATGTGCCATCTAAGTGAAATATGTGATTATTAGTTTCACGGAAGAATATAAACTCTACAGTCAGGCAGACTTGGGTTCAAGTTTTGGCCTAGTTGCTGAGACTTGAAGTTCAATCTTCTTGAACTTCAATTTATTAATAATGGTTACACTTATTATATACTTATTTTGTGCCAGGAATTGTCCTAAGAGCTCTTCATGTATTACTTAATTTTGATATGAACCTCTGTTTACAGAAGAAAAAAGCCTGAGATTCAGATATGGTAAGTAGCATGCCCAAAGTAAGAAAACTACCAAGAAATGGAGCAGGAATTAAGTTTGACTAACTCAAAAGTTCATGCTCTTAACTATCACACTTCACTGAGGCTCAAAGAAGCCCATCTCACAGGGTTGATGTGAAGATTAAATGATCTAATGAATGTAAAGTCTAGCCCAGTGCCTGACACATGGAAAGTTTTCAATTATTATTCATCCTTCTTGCAAGCAGAAAAAATACTTAACTTCTAAAAATATTAAAATAATATTTTAATGCAAATTCTAATATCTTACAGTATTTTATTATGAACATAGTACTGTATGAAGTGTTTTCATATATATTTTGATTTATACTCATTCTTTTTTTCTATTCTCCATATTCATTCACTCACTATTTTTTTTAAGAAATACTTATTTGGTACCTACTGTGTCTACAGTATTTTGCGAAGGGAATAAGAAAGGATTACAAAACATGTACAAAATATGACCTTCCTCCTCCAGGGTCTAATCTATTTATGATAAACATATGAAAACAGTTAATTACCCACCGAAATTGACATATGTTTGTGCTCAGGTAATAAATGTTATAGGAATTAAAGAAGACCATTTCAAAAGTAAAACTTCCAAAAAAAAAAAAAAGTAAAACTTCCTTGGAGATGCATTTTCTGATAAAACATATTTTAGTTCCTTTCCTCTCCATAAATCATGCCAAATACATATTATAATTTGAATCAATAACATACCTTAGGTGAAATAATTCTTTCAATGGTTATCTCTAGATTGCATTCAAATACATGAGCCTTTGTGAGTTTCTTCTCCCAGTGAGCTGCAAGCCAGATTTTGGCCAACGGCCCTCGCTTACTCATAAGCACATGTGTGTAGAACATGTTTCCTGTATTCCTTAGGGGTATTTAACAAACTAGAGAGAACATTAAAAAATATTTAAATTTTGATTACAAAAACATTTCCGTGCTATTTCTTAGCAAAAGCACTTTTTATCATTTCTGTAACAGATTATCTTCCAATTGAAGCTATTATTCAATTCAGTTTCTTGTAAAGAAGCCATTATGTAAAATACAAAATTATAAACTAATGAGAACTCTATTAGATTGTGAACCACACCCGATTTACATGTGTTCTGATCACTGACGGTTTCCTACATTCTACTTACTTTTTCCTACAAAGAATTTAAGTTCTCTTATTAATAAGGTCAAATAAATAGAGGCGGAGGCCTGGGAAAAATAGGATGGAAATAGGGAAAAAAAACAACAGAACAGGAAAAGGCACACAAAAACTAAGAAAAGCGAACACATGTCACGTCTTTTCTAAAACTTAGGAATTTGAGAAATGTTGGACTATTGATTTATAACCAGGTGTTGAATTTCTTTGTTTTCTTCAAGATACTCTGGTTTAGTCAGCAATTTATTAACTTCTGAAGTTAAAATAATGGAATTCCAAAGGACTATAAAGTGGAAAAATGAAGGAAACAGAAACTAAAGGAAAAGAATCGAAAGGCAAGAAAGAAAACAAGAATCGAATTTAAACGTTTTCAAACAAGAATGGTGAAAACAAAACTTCACCCAGAACTAAAACAGTTTATGCACATTTCTACGAATTGTGGTATCTTTGAGAATATCATAAGGCTCCTCTAAGCAAAGGCATATTATAATACTTTGACTTCTAGTGAAGAATCAGATTATTGCTCATATAAGAAATCTTAAGCTTCCACTATAAAAGCCTTTTTGCTTCTTTTCTACTTGAATTGCTGACTAAAAGAGAAAATTGAGACAAAATGAACACAAAAACAAAATCAGCCACAGAATTCAAGATTTAGGTGAATTTTGATCAATGCACAATTTCCACCCCAAAAATCAAATCACTGGCCCCAAAATGAAAAGTTAGGCAATCTGCAAAACCACATTCCCCAATGGTAGAGCTGGAGATTTTAATGTTTATGGCCTGTGCCTGCCTTGGTTTCACTTTATTCTTTTTACTGTTTGGTATCTTGGAATACATTCCAGTTTATCTTATAAAATTGCTCCCAGGTATATGGTTATTGACGTATTTTAAGGAAAAACAACTCTGCTTTTCAATCTGAGATATTGATTTTTCCCGAGTACATATTCTACCCTCCCCAACGACACCCCCCCCCCAACCTTCCTGCCACCCCTACTCTCGAAGGTTTATTTCTGGATTGGACTAGCTTGGAGCAAGGCAGAGCTGGCGAGAACCAGAGAACCGGGAACTGGGAGCCAGGGACAGGCCGCTGCTGAGAGAGGGCCCTGAGCACTGAGGGGGATGGGGGTGGGGAGGAGGAGGGTGGGAAGAGGGGGAGGAGGGTGGGAAGAGGAGGAGGGTGGGAAGAGACGGAGGAAGGGGGAGGGGGACAGAGGGGAGGGGGAGGAGGGGGAAAGGGGTGGAGGGGACGAGGGGGGAGGGGGAAGGAGGGGAGGAAGGGGGCAAGGAGGAGGAGGGGGGCGGAGGGAAGGAGGGGGAAGTGGAGGGGAGAAGGGGGGAAGGAGGGGAGGAGGAGGAAGGAGGGGAGGAGGGAGAAGGAGGGGAGGAGGGAGGAGGAGGGGGAAGGAGCAGAGGGGAAGGGGGAGGGCGGCCGCCCGCAGGAGGGGGTGAGGGGCGCAAGCGGAGGGGACGCTCCGGGACGTGGGGAGGGCCAGAGGGCGAGCTCCTTCATGGGGACAAAACGGGGTGCGTGGCAAGGAAGGGGAAGGCGCTGGAGGCAAGGTGAGGGCGCCCACGGCTGTGAGGGAAGGACGGCGAGCGCCAGGGCGAGGGACGCCAAAGGCTTCCTCCACAAACGTCTCCTCAGACTTCAAGGCCGGCTAGTCAGAGAGAGCAACTGAGGCCAGAGAGGTGACCCCAGGTGCCCGGTCCTCCCCGCGAGGGGAAGAAGCGCCAGGTCACGCCTCCAGGTCACGCCTCCAGCCCCAAAGGGCTGCAGGCGACGGTGTTTCTCTCTCAGGCGCGGTCCGCGGGGCTCGCGCGGCTGAGGAGCCGGCGGGGCGCGCGTGTCGGGGTGCGGGTGGCCGTGGCCCCCGTCACTCAGCCCGCCTTCAGCCCGCGGCTCCCTCCCGGCCCCTCAGACTGCGCCCTACTTTCGGCGCCGGTTCTGAGGAGAGGTGCGCCCACGCTGGGGCTAGAGGACTAGTCGCCGGGGTCCGCGCGTCGAGTCTGGAGACGCCACGCTGCGGGAGCTGGCGGGCTTCAGGGAGGGCGCGGCGGAGCGATGGGCGGGGTTGGCAAAGGACGGGGCGGGGTGATGGGCGGGGATATGGGAGGGGCGGTAAGGGGCGGGGCGGTAAGGGGCGATAGGCGGGGCAGTTGGCAGAGATGGGGTGGGGCGAGGGGATGGGGCGGGGAGAGGGGCGGAGACGGGCCGGACGACACAGGCCTGACTGGCAGTCTCTGGCTTGGTACCTCCAGTCAAGAGTTCTAACCTAGGACAGCACCAGTGCGGGGGTGGGGGGGGGGGGGGGTGACAGGGGCGGGGCCGGGCCTTACAGAACAATTCTGAAAGGTGATCTGATCTGACCCCTCTGCCAGGTTTCCCAAGGATGGACTCCCCTCTCTTTCACTTACTACCTAAGGGGTCCCTGGAGAAGTTATTTAATCACTTGAACCTCAGGTTTTCTTATCTGTAAAATGGAAATGATGATAATAAAAGTACCTGTGCCATAGATATTGTAAGAGATAAATGAGACAAAGCATGTAAAGAACCTGATAATAATAAATGCTCACGAAATATTAGCTATTATTACTGTTGTTATTAAAAAGATCAATCACATTGACCCGCCCTTTGGGGACAGCAATTATTTTCTTGCCTGGGGACATCACTGCTTTCAATAGCCAAAGCCAATTGCTAGAACCTAATAAAAATCATGCCACAGAATAAGGATCCAAGGCTGGTTTCCTCCCTTGAGATTCATAGTAAATACTAATAAATCTTGGAACAACAATGGCATTCAACATATAGGTTATTTATAAGATCCCAGGCTTCTCCTGATAGGTGGTCTCATTTACTCTTGTTAAATAACACAAATTCAACCAAGTACATTTTAAAGATCTAACTGGCTTTATTAAATGATTCGTGAGTCAGGCTGCACTCCATCTAGCAAGTAGAAGGAAAAATACCAAACAGGTTTTGGAAGAGCAGTGTGGCAAGAAAGTTAGCAAAAGAAAAGGATTGTTTCAGGCAAGCTCGCTTTCCTTTGGGGGCAAGAGGGAGCGGTATTAATGTGCCCTCATCTTTTTGGGGGGAGGGGGTGGAGAGGGCCCCTGTGGCACACTCAGTGGCACCCCCGTCAGAAAATTCCTGACTGACCAGTTAAGACTACATTTCTGGGGGAGGTTGCAACTGCAAATAGCTTACGCCTGAAGCCCTGGTTTGGGGACTTGGCCTCAGCGACGTCATTTTAGGCCTATGGAAAGGGTCTCTTCGAGCAACCTCACAAGGTAGATGTTAGTTTTCCTCCTTTTGCAAGGAGGAAATGGCCCAGAGAGAAGTGACCTGTCCTGGGTAACGTAGCTGGCAATGGTAGAGACAGGATTCCAACAGGTCGAACAGACAGGTCCATCCAACTCCCATTTTCCTACCTCAGGGGGTGGGGTCACAGCAACCATTCAAGAAGATACCTAGGAGACACTTTTTTTTTTTTTTTTTTTAGTTTTTGTTTATTGATTTTGAGAGACAGAGAGAGCAAGAGGGGGAGGAGCAGAGAGAGAGGAAGAGTCTCAAGAAGGATCTGTGTTATCTGCACAGAGCTGGATGCTGGCTTTGAACTCATGGGCCATGAGATCACGACCTGAGCTGAAACCAAGAGTCAGATGCTTAACCGACTGAGCCACCCACACGCCCCTGGGAGACCCTCTTGATGCCCACCTCACCTCTACTGAATTTGAGTCAGCCCCCAAAATAACCTTCAAACCACTACCTCTACCCATCCCACCCTAGTCTAAGCCATCTCTCTCCTGGGGAAGGCCCACCAGCTGCCTTAGCAATGTCCTCAGCAATGTCACCTGCCTCCCTGAAGCCCAGCATCCACGCCGAAACCGGAGCAGTCTTTGAGAAATATAAATCAAATCATGTAACCCCCATCCTCGTCCATTAAAGCCCTTTAAGTTTTCCTGTTGCTCTTAGAATCGAGTCCTAACTCCCTCCTAACAACTGCAGGGGCCTGCCTAGTGTCCCCCTTACTTATTTTCTAGCTTCATTTCATAGGGTAGATTTATCTCGACAATAGTGAAGCCTCAGGTTCGGGACCCTTGCTTGCAGGGGCCCTGGAGGAGACATAGCACCTGGGTGTATGTTCTTGTAAATGTTGTAGAAGTAAGATATTTAACTGTAATCCTTTAAGATTGATGTCTCTTTCCACTCCGGCTCTCCATCCAGTGGCAGTGGAGTACCTGAAGGATGTAGCTGTTAACCTTAAAAATAAAAACTGCCAGTTATTCCACCAGCAAAAGACTGGTTTATTTGGGAATAAAAGAGAATCGCAACCTGGGACAAATAAGTTGTAGCAGAACTGTAGGCATGCCTGGGGAACAAGTGAGAGGCATGCGGTTTTTTGTTGGTTGGTTGGTTGGTTGGTTTTGTTTTTTGAGAGAGAGAGACAGCAGGGGAGAGGGGCAGAGAGAGAGAGAGAGAGAGACTCCCTTGCAGGTTCCATGTTCAGTGCGGAGCCCTGACAACACCGAGATCATGACCTGAGCCAAAATCAAGAGTCAGACGCTTATCCGACTGAGCCACTCGGGCGCCCCACGGCACACTTTTTTAAGGAGAAAGGGGGTAAGAAAGGGGAAGGCGGTTATGAACTAAAAGTCCATTGGAGTAAACTGGGAGTTTGAAGTATGGTGGCTTTTTATGGGCTGAGCTGTTGCTGGGGGATAAGGAAAGGGTCTCTTCATCCAGCTGGAATAGTAGAGTAGTATCCACGTCCAAGGTCAAGTCCATGGCTCTTCCTGCGGGGTCTGCAATTGACTACAAGTAGTAGGGCGTGAGAGCTCCCCTTGCCCAAACCTCTCAACTCCATTTTAGCGAGGTTTCCCGTTATTAATTTTCACACAGCTAAGGCAGAGTTGTGTCAGGCATGCATTCAATTTTGGTTTAGAGATATTTTGGACTGAATGTTTGTGTCTCCCCCATCCCAAATTCATATGTTGAAATCCTCACCCCCAATGTGACGGTATGAAGAGGTGGGGCTCTGGGAGGTGATTAGGCCATGACGATGGAACTCTCATGAATGAGATTAGTGCCCTTACAAAAGAGATCCTGCAGAGCTCCCTCACCCCTGCGGCCACGTGAGGACACAGCGAGAAGAGGTGTCTGTGAACCAGGAAGCAGGGTCTTGCCAGACGCAGAATGTATTAGCACCTTAATCTTGGACTTCCCAGCCTCCAGAACTGTAAGAAACAAATGTTTGCTTTTTAAGCCACCCGGCCTGTGGTTAGTTTGTTACAGCAGCCCAAAAAAGACAAGAGGGATCTGTTTATGTGGTTCGCAGTTGCCTTCATCTACAGCAAGGTCAGGAAAACTCCTCCTGGCCACTGTGGACTCATCCTACACTGTGACATGAGGTGCAAGCCTTCCGACATCTGAGGGCCCAGCATCAAGAATATGTACATAGTGGGTGGGACGCGAGATTTGAAACATAACAGAGCCAGAAGCTAGGCTACAAAAAACTCTCCCAATCATCAGACATACTAAACTATAAGCAAAGGTTCTGGTTCTCAGCTGAGTGTCGTTAAAACAGAAGTTCTTTATACTGTCAGAAATATATTGGGCAGTGAAGCCTATGCGATTAAACATGCACGGAGTGGTTTCCCTTCCCTTCTAGTAAGAATGGCAGAAACTAGAAATAGCAGAGTCCTGGGTTTATAGGTCGTGTGTCAAACACGTAGCAGTATTATAAATAGCTAGCACATCCTTGTGGGAAATTGGATGTTTCATGACCTCGCTGTATTGGGTCCTGTCGTCCTTAGCATTTCTGCCCTAGCGATGTCTGGAGCTTATCGATGAAATGGCCTGCAGATCATAATAAAAGTAGTAATTCGTTGAGAGGAATAGGTACAACCATACACCAAATGTTACCTCACTTGAATTTAAATAAATACATTAAAAAAAGAATTAGGTACATTTTATTTTATTTTATTTTTAATTTTTTTTTTATGTTTATTTATTTTTGAGAGAGAGTAAGAGACAGCGTGTGAGGGAGGGAGGGGCAGAGAGAGAGGGAGACACAGAATCCGAAGCAGGCTCCAGGCTCCGAGCTGTCAGCACAGAGCCCGACGCGGGGCTCGAACTCACAGACCGTGAGATCACGACCTGAGCCAAAGTCGGTTGCTCAACCAACTGAGCCACCCAGGCGCCCCAGAATTAGGTACATTTTAAATCAAAGTACTGAATAGACTTGGATTGTTTAATAATCTAGTTAATTGAAAGGAGTGAATTACAAAATTCACTGGAAAAACATTAAAACGTCTCACTTATTTGACATGAAATACTGACAAGGATAAAGGTTTCTTTTTGTGGCGGGGCGTGGGGAGGGTGATATTGACAAACTGGTTAGGGTGCTTTCAGCTCAGAGTATTTAAAATTAGGCACTAACTGGGGCCCCTGCATGGCTCTGACTCTTGATTTCCGCTCAGGTCATGATCTCAGTTTGTGAGATTGCACATCGGGCTCTGCACTGACAATGTGGAACCAGCTTGGGAATCTTTGTCTTCCTCTCTCTCTCTCTGCCCCTACCCTGCTCGTGCATGCAGTCAAGGGCATGCTCGATCTCTCTCTCTCTCAAAAATACACAAATGAACATTTAAAAAAATTAGCCACGACTGTACCTAAGAAGACTCCCAGCTCATACATAAGAGAAATTTATGTATGACAAATATGACAATAATCTGAAATTTTTACCTGGCATTAAGCTCTACAACTTAAAGAAAATTGTTGAAATTGTCCCCCCAAAAGTTAATGAATCCTGTAAAGACCGAATTATCTTCCTTGTCTTTACAGAAAGACAAAAAAAAAAAAAAATCGCTGCTTTATGACTGGGTGATCAAAGAATACACAGCAAAAAATGTAGAGAAAAATTATTATAGAACTATATCATGCAGCTAATTAATAAAAATATTATTCAATGTCTCTAGAATGTATGATGCTATTGGTCAGCTTTATAAACTCTGTAATTTGTTATTTGTTCTGTCATTCTTTTAAAAATTCCCTCTCTAACCTAGTTCTGTATTTATGACTTGTATTCTGTTTCTTTAAGAAAAAAGTATCCGAGATCTTTTATAAAAGCTTCAGGCCCCACAAAACCTGGCCCTATCCCTGATCAACCCTGTTCCCCTTGCTTCCTATATTCTAGCCACATTGGATTCCCTCTGTGCGCACTGCTTAAGAAAGTGCTTGGCACATAGTAATACCAGAAAAATATTTGTAGATGGATGAATGACTCAGAAACTGGAATGCTAGAATGTTAAGTCCATGAAAATATACATTTTGTCTGTTTGAGTCATTGCTACATTCCCACATCCAGAATACTGCCTGGCTTAGAGCAGGTGCCCAATTCATATTTTTAAAAACGAATCCAGGCCTATTCGACTGCAGATAATGCCTCTTTCCATTGCCTCCAATTATTCCCAGCTTAGAAAGCACTTTCTCAAGATCCTCTCCATAGCTCAGAGAGGTGTAATTTGTCATTTCAGAGTTAAGGTTAAAGGGAGGATCAGAGGAGGAGAAGGGACTTGCCCCAGGTCACTCAATCAGTGGCAGAACTGAAATTCAAACCCAGACTTCAAGGACCAGAGGGCCTCATCCTCTGAGGCCCTCCCAATAAGATGTCCCACAACAGGAAAACGGACGATGAAGGAGCCTGTCCTATAACCCAGAGCGGGCAGGTTCCGGAGGAATTACTCGTCATGGACACCAGGTGGCGCCCATGTATAGAGTGGTTACCCCAGGCTGCCGGCCCTCGGGAAGGAACGCAAAACGTTTGTCAAAAGTCAAACTTTGAACAGCCCGTTTAATTTGTTCTCAACTGTCCTGCTTTTGCTTCCTTGGCCATTGCTCTTTGGACTTGACTAGAAAAAGTCTTTTCCTCCTGGGTAGGGAAGCACCCAGGTCTCCACACCTCCTGTGTGTTTCTCCTTTATTTAGGTATAGAACACTTCTGGAACTTCCGGTTACCAAATGTGTGGTTTCCCTCCCCCCCCCCACCCCCCCACTCCAAGCAATTCTCCATGACACCAGCTGGGTGGCCTACAGGTTCACTAAGTTTGACCCTATGTGCCGGGAGATCCCACAGGTGAAGGGCTCGATTGTGCCCACCCCACTTCGCACGATCATGTTGACTCATTTCATTCGCTCAATAGCCCTACGAGATCATTTCTGTTACGATCCCCACTTGATAGAGGAGCAAACAAAGCAAGAAGAGTTATTTGCCTAAAGTCACAGAGTTAGTCAGTAGCAGGCCTGGGATTCAAAGCCCTCACTCCTAATCACTATATAACCCCTATGTATCGATGGGGATGATGAATAAAGAGACGTGGTAGGAGGAGGCAGAGGAGGAGGAGGAGAAAAGAAAGCTCCCTGGCGCTAACAACCTCCAACGTGTCCAGGGGTCAAAATCTGAGCGGACCCATCAGATTCCCTCTGTGCAGACTCTGCCGTAGAGAGATAGCGGAGGGCGAAACCTTTTGCCGTTGGGAGTGGAGACCGAAAAGATGCAAAGACCAGAAAGTAAAGCCCAGGCATAGTTACGGGAAGCTGAAGCCACGAGGTAGGTCAGAACAATCCCGAGGCCCCCACCCAGAAGCTCTGATTCAGCAGGCTGGGTGGGACCCAGGTGTCAGCATTTCTAATGGGTGCCTGGGGACCTTCCCACGAGGGACTGACGGGACCCACTCTGGCAAGGCGAGTAGCAGGTCTGTGGAAGGAGAATGAACTGGTGTTTGATGGGGTGGTACTCCCTCCCCTATGCTTCCCACATTTCCCAGCCTTTTGCTGGGGGCAGACCGCATGACTAATTCTGGCCAATGGGCTGTGGGCAGAAGGGACATACATCAATCACGTCTTGGCTAAAGTATCAAAGAGCCAGTGTGCGGCTCTCCAAATGTATCTTCCCTGCCGTGGCATCGGGTGACCTTCCAGTCGCTAGGTCCCCTGACCACCCTACACATGAGACGGGTGGGGTGAGCAAGAAGCGAACCTCGGTTGGGTTGAGGCCCCGAGATCTCAAGGTTTGCCTGTCACAGCCGCAGAGCTGAGCCCACCCGTCGGCACCACACTGTGACACCGCCGTGCTGGAGCCACAGAGTGAACTCTTGCACATCCAGACCTGTCCTTCACCTCCGAGCGTTCCTGCCCTTGGGCGGTGATGACATCCGACCTCTCCTATCATGCCACCTGTCTTTACTATAAGCCCCACCTGAGTTAGTGCCTCTGCCTGGCAGCCAGTGTGCCCAACCAGAAGACCCCCAGCCTTCCTGGTGTGGTGGCTTTAAGACATGTCTCCGGACTCGTCGACACCCTCCCACCAAGAGGTGGAGTGTAATTCTCTTTCTCTTGAGTAGGAGCTGGTCTTAGCGTCTGGGTCCTACCGCACAGAATGCAGTGCATGTGACACCGTGTGACTTCCAGAGCTACAGCAGAAAGGCTAGAGGGCTTCCCTCTGGGCTCCGTTTGGATGCTTGTTCTTGAAACCAGCTACCATGCTGGGAGGCCGTAGGGAGAGGTACCACGTAGGTATCTCAGCTGATAGCCCCCGCGAAGGTCCCAGGCAACAGCCAGCATCTGCTGCCAGACCCATGCCTTTGAGGTGAATGGGGCCACAGCCACCATGCGACAGCAACCACTTGAGGCACCGACAGCAAGAGTCGCCAGCTGAGCCCAGGCGATCCCCAGGAACATGGGAAACGCGATCTACTGTGACCATGACGGCTTGTTGCGATAAGAAAATGATTGCTGTTGTTTTACATTAGGGGGCAGATTAGTACACAACAGTATGCAGCCACCACACCCGGGCTCTGCAAGGTGTCACCCCTGGCCCAGGACTGGAAGCTCTGGCGTCACCGTAAAGGCGAGCCTCTTGCCATTTCTCATTTGTCGCAGTGTAAGTCCCGGGCCGCCTGCCCTAAGCCACTCTGGCTGTCACACCTTCAAAGGCTCTTCCCCCCGCTCCTCATTTTTTGGCTTCCAACCTCATCATCCTTTTTCACATTACCTCCTCTCCTCCCCCTTGGACGCGAGGCTTGGGTGTATACTCCTGTGTTGGCTGCGTTAGCCGAGAAAACCCTGGATTTTCCTTTCTGAGACCAGGATCCACATGCCTCCTCTGGTGCCTACCGTCTGTTTTGGAATACGTGATTTCCAGCCCAGCCCTCTAGGAGCCCACGCCGAAGACGCCACTTCCAGTCCAAGCCCTGATGCCCCAGCCACTGGACTCAGTCAGACTTTGCTCTGACCGGGGATCAGGAACTGAACGTCGGTTCCAGATGCGGGGTCTTGGAGAGCAACCAATACCCCAGCAGAGGGGGAGGCTCAGGGGCTCCAGGTCTGTCTTCCTCGACTGGTGGAGGGGCGGTTGCCAGGGGGTTTTGGTCTGGGGGCCCAGCTGTGGGAAGCCAGGAGAGGCAGAGGGCGCTGGTGGTTGGCCCTGGGCATGGCAGACCAGAGTCTTTCTACTTTAGAAAGACACACAGCCAGGCAGGTATCTTGCTCGATGATGCTTGCTAACAGGCTTGTCTCTCTGTGATAGTCAGAGTTTCACAAATCAGGACACAATCACACAACAGTAATGACAAGCTGCCGTTTACTAGCAGTGAGAACACCGCTGGGTACAGCGATTTCTGTGCATTATCTCATTTAGTCTGACAACCATCCTATGAGGTAGATACTATTATCGTCCCTTCTTTCTTTCAGATGAGGTAACTGAGGCTCAGAGAGGTTGAGTAACTAACTGAAAAAAGCAAGCCAATGGTGGAGCTGGAATGAGAACCCGGGTTAACACCCACATATGGAACCAGGAGCATGCAAGTTAAGATCCCAATGCCATACCATTTTGCACCCATTCTACTGACAGTGATGAAGAAGGTTGACAATACCAAGTGTTGGTGACAATGTGGAGCAACAGGGACTCTCAGACAGTGCTGTAGGAGTGTGAGTGGCCCCCACGGTGGAAAACACGTGTCTCATACCGAACCTCCAATTCAACCCTCCATTACACGCCCTGGAGAAACTCTCGTTCCCGTGGACCGAGGGACGTGAACACCAGTGATCCCAGCAGCACTGATGGGAATAGCCGGAACTGTGACAGCCAGAGCCAGGCAGGAGACAGAAGCCACCCCAGTTATTTTAAGGGAGAGATTTTAATACAGAGAATTGCTAACTAGGTATAAAGTTGTTAACTGGGTGACTAAAGGGTTATAAAAAGAACTCTAAGATATAATGAAGGTAGCGCTTGCAGGAAGCGTTTGCCGCCCCCAGGGCTGAGGGTAAAAAGAGAAGAGACTGAAGTTATTAAAATATAGAAACAGAGGAGGAGCCCTGGGGAGTAAACTTCAGATATTTGAGAAGGGAGCTCAGAAGGTTCAGATGAGGCAGGAACTCAGCTTTAGGGAAGGAGGCTCCGGGCCATCTGGAGCTGGTGTCTCTGGCTCTGGGGACAGGCCCCCCCCCCCCCAGGGTCAGGCTCTAGAGCCTTGAGAAGGGAATCTGTGTAGTGAGATAAATAAGCACTTCTGGCTGGGTAGTGCTCCCTGGAGCTGGGGCCCACAGGCAGCTACAGAGACCAGAGATGAAAAAGTAAGCTTTTTCTCTGTGCTCTAGCCCTGCAGTGTCTCTCCAGGCTCACCCTGCTTGCCGGCAAAGTCTAACAAAGTCCAACCCGGAGCGGCTGGTAACGCAGAGATGTGGTTTTCGGGGGCCCCACCCCCAGCATCACAGAACAGGGTTTTTTTTTTTTTAAGTATTTCTTTTTAGGGGCGCCTGGGTGATTTAAGCATCTGACTCTTGATTTCGGCTCAGCTCATGATCTTACGGGTCGTGGGTTTGAGCCCCACATGGAGCATGGAGCCTGCTTGGGATTCTCTCTCTCTCTCTCTCTCTCTCTCTCTCTCTCTCTCCCTTCTCTCTCTCTGCCCCTACCCTGCTCACACTCTATCTCTCTCAAAGTAAATAAATACACTTAAAAAATTTTTTTTAAGTATTTATTTTCAGTTGTGGTAAAATATAACATAAAAGTTGCCATTTTAACCATTTTTCAGGGTGCTGCTCGGTGACATCAAGTATATTCACAGTGTTATGGCCCCGCCACCACCACCATCCAACCATAGAACTTTTCTCATCTTGCAAAACTGAAACTGTGGACCCTTTAAACAATAACTCCCCGCTGTCCCTTCCCTAAGCTCCTGGCAGCCAATCTTCTACTCCCTGCCTCTATGGATTGACTATGCAAGGTGCCTCATACAAATGGGATCATACAGTGTCCTTCTGTGACTGGCTCATTTCACTTAGCATCATGTCTTCAAGGTTCACCCATGTTGTAGGACGTGCCAGAATCTCCTTCCTTTTCAAGGCTGATGGATATTCGATTTTAAGTACATACCACATTTTGTTTATCCTCTCAGCTGTGGGATAGAGAAGTATTTTTTTTTTTATATTATCAAACACTGTATTGTATTAAAATCCCAGGTTAGTCTGACTGTAAGCATTGTACATACAACACATCCCCCTTTGCCTCTGTATACAATGGCTTTACTTTTCCAAAGCCAGAAAAACAATATTCTAACAACATGCAAGTCGATTCTCAAAAATAAAAAGTCTTACCAATCATTGGACCATCGTAACACAAGGCCTTTTACATTTTCGCCCGTCTCATTTTTAAAGTCTTTCTTATAGGCAGATAGAACTTGTCAAAGTTATGACTCCAGCACCGCATACGACAGAGCGTTCTGTCACAGCCCAAACCTCGTTGTCTGAGGTTCCAGGACTGTTGCTGCCAACGCCGAGTGCGCAAAATGCCCTTTTCTTTAGCGTTTCTCTTTGCTTCTTTGAACATCTGGGTTGTATTCTTCAGGATCGTTTGGGTTGCACGTGAGGGCAGCCCTACTCAAGTCAGCTTAAGCAGAAACAAATCGGGTGTGCGTGGTGGAGGATGTGGTGGTGGAATTTCCTGGTTGTGTCACTGGAAAGAATGGAAGAGTAACTCACACAATCAGGGACTAAAAAGAGCCAGCGCCCTTCCTCTCTGTCCATCTGTCCTGTGGCCCTTCCTCTACCCCCCCCCCTTTTTTTTTTTCCTACTGAGGTCAAGTTTTCTTCACCTGGTAGGGAGAGCACATGGCCATTTGCAGCACTCCCCCGCCTTGCAACCGCAGTGGAAAGAACATCCAGATAGCGATCCCAGAGAAGGACTGTGATTGGCTCTGTTGAGTCACATGCCCTCCCGTTGGGCCAATCATGTTATTAGGGTGGTTATGAATTATTAGTGGCCAGGCCTGGCCATAGGCCCATCCCTGTGGCTGGAGTGGTGACTGGGCCTGTTGCTTTCAGAGGGAGGAATCTGAAGGCCCTCTGGGAAAACAGAAAACAACTATGGAGTCACTGTGGGGTGGGGGAGAGGGCACTAATTTTCGCCAGGGCAACAGCAAACATCCTCTGCGTGGAGATCTTCCTTTGTCTTGACAATCGCCTTATGAGAAATGCCCAAGGGTAGGATTACTGCTTGCCAGAGGCCACGAATCCACTGGTGTTCACACCCGATATCTTATTTGTGCCTCACCAAAAACCCTGATGAGCCACTGAAAAGGAACCAATGACACGGAGAAGTTGAGCGATGGGTTCAAGGACGCATAGCGGATGAGGGCAGAGAGGAACCCAGAGCCCTGGCTCCCCGACTCCCATTCCAGTGCTCTCTTCCAGCAACATCACAGTCAAAAGCTTGGACAAGCAGGGGGAGAGTTCAAGCCCGGCCTCAGGCCTGGCCAGTTAGTCAAGGGAGGGAGCTTCGCCGGCTGTCTGCCCCTTGGAGGAGCTGGGCCAACGCCTTGGAGGAGATGGAGGGGCAGCCCCGGCTTTCAGAGCCCGCTCGAGCTCTGATGGGGGACGTCCCTCTGCTGGACGTGGCATCGTCCCAGTGAGTACTCTTAGCATGCAGTTCCTCCAGGACCCTGTGAAGATGCCTCAGTGTGAGCAGCAGTCTCTGGTCCTGAACCTGCATCTCAGCCTAGGAGAGAGAATGAGGGTGAGGGGGCTGGGCAGTCCCCAGAAAGCCTGTTCCTGTCGCTGGCTCCCTGGACACAAACCCACAACCTCACAGGAGCCCTGTCCACCAAAGCCTCAGTTTCTTCACCTGCAAAGTGGAAGGCATTCGCTTCCCTTTCAAGGCTCTCAGGAGGACTGAATGCGTTTGCCTGTGCTCTAAAATGAAACGTGCTCAACTAACTACCAAGCTCTGTGAGAACCTTCATCATCATCATGGTTAAAAAAAAAATTTTTTTTTTAATGTTTATTTATTTTTGAGAGAGAGAGCATGAGTGGGGGAGGAGCAGAGAGAGAGAGAGGGAGGCACAGAATCGGAAGCAGGCTCCAGGCTCTGAGCTGTCAGCACAGAGCCTGACACGGGGCTCGAACTCACCAGCTGTGAGATCATGACCTGAGCTGAAGTCGGATGCTCAACTGACTGAGCCACCCAGGCGCCCCAAATTTTATTCTTATTCACAGCCCCACTCTATGCCTTAATCCTCACTACAACAAACAAAGCACTTTATAGGCATTAAAGTGAAAGCGACTTCGTGTTAAAACAAAGTAGAGTATACCTTGCAAGCAGGCGGGAGGAGCCCTTTGAAACAGCAATTCTCAACATAAGGTCCAGGGAAAGCTTGGGTCCCCAAAAACCCTTTCAGGGGTCAGGGAGGTCAAAACTACTTTCACTACAATCCTAACACATGATTTGCCCTTTCCCCTTCATCTTCTTATGAACATAGAGTGGAGTTTTCCAGAAGGTACATGACACACCATATGGCATTTGATGGCCTGCATAAGCGGTAAGAGAATCCAGCAAATTTCTATTGTAATGAGCATACTGTTGTTTGGGTTTTTAAAGTTTTATTTAGTTTGAGAGAGAGAGAGAGAGAGAGCATGAGTGGGAGAGAGGCAGAGAGACAGAGGATCCCAAGCGGGCTCCGCACTCCCAGCGTGGAGCCCGAGGCGGGGGTTCGAACTCACGAACCCTGAGATCCTGACCTGAGCTGAAGTCGGTCGCCCAACCAACCGATCCACCCAGGTGCCCCTACGATCGTTTGTGTGTGTGTGTGTGTGTGTGTGTGTGTGTGTGTGTGTGTGTTTAAAGCGTTAAGTAAACACTTGGCATTTCTCAGTTTGGGCTTCGCATTCTGTCAACACTGCTCAGCGTAACTCACATGATAAGATGTTAAAACTTCACTTTTCTGACTGCGTAATTCTTACACACGATACAAAATTGCAAAGCCACAAAGGGGCATGTGGTGTAAAGTTTCCCCCACGTCCTCCCACCCCATGCTGCACTTCAGTCTGCTCCCCCAAAAGGCACCCGGGGAATGGCGTCCCTACTGTCTGTCTGTCCGTCTGTCTGTCCCTCCAAGAGGTAATTATTAACATTACTTCTCCATTAGGGGAGTATTTTCTTGTCATGACAAATTACGTCACCAATGTGAATGGAAAGCCACCACAGGCGAGCAGCAGTGGTCCCAACAGAGTAGAGAGAAAACCACCTTCTGAGAACACGGGGGCTCCCCAGGGCCACCTCCTCCTTGATGTTGGGGAAAACCTGAAGTCTGTGTGTTTTTGTTTTTGTTTTTGTTTTTTTAAATTGTAGGGTTTTCCTGATACACGTTGTCATCCAATCTTTGGCACCAGCTTCAAGCACGGGCTCCTGAGAACGCAGTCAGGCACGCGGCGTGGCAGCAGTGTTAGGGGAGGTGGGAGACTCAGTGCCTTTGGACTTGGCCGGAAACCCTGAGCAAACTGGCTTCAACAGGAGGCGGCGGTCCCACTCACCGGGTGAGAGGTCCTGGGGGCTGGAGCTCTGCACTGAAAGCTCTTTCCTGCCTCTGAAATGAATGCCCCTTAGTCATCCGACTGGTTTGCTTTGGCACAGTTCTCTCTCTCCCCTCTTTCAGGTCCCACCAGGTGTTTGGGGCTTCCGTGATCCCCATCACGTAAGGGCCAGGGGAGGCAGGAGAGCCCTGGACTTTTCGTCTATGGTAGCGAGTGTTACCACTCTGCTCCCTCTGATGCGCCAAGTCACTGTCCAGGGCTGATCCCTCCCTGCTGGTCAAGTGAAGCCTCTTGGCTGGGCTCCAGGGGTGTTGTTATGGAGTTATGCGACTCCCTGTGATAGAAGACAAAATCGGCTTGACGGGGCAATTTACAAGACCGGGATCGGCAGGTGGAGACTCAAGGCTCCCATCTCTTGGCATCATGTGGAGTGAGGTGCTTGGGCCTGGGAGGCTTCCGCCAGCCCTGCCTTGTTTTTCCTCTTTATGTGGTGAGAGAGAGGTACCTTAGCAGGTGGAAATCGGACTTTGGGTTCAGGCACCAAGCCGACTCAGCGTGGGTGCCCAGGGTTCAGGGGAGCGTAGGGAAGGCCCCGGCCCAGCCTCTGGATCCCTGGGGACTGTGAGAAGCTGCAGCTCCCACTGATGGAGTCCCCCCGCCCCCACCATGAGAAGCCCTACTGGGTCAGCCCCTCCCACTGGGGTGAGGACAGGGTTGGGTCCCAGCTGGCCTGTTACCTGGCAACCGAGAAGGTCATTTTTGGACAATCCCACCTGTCCCTCCCCTGACTAAAAAGCTGGGCTATTGGGATCCAAACCTTGGGTGCCTTCTGAGATTCCCTGAACCACTTCTTTCTCTCTCTTGACCAGTGTCCTCATGAGCTCTGGGGCATCCGTTTTTGGACTTGGAGAAGACAGCACGAAGAGAGGCATACGGCCTGGCTTCCGGAGCAGCCAGCAAGGAACCAAGTAACGTAATCCATGAATTCAGGAGGGGTAATGCCCAGGGGGTGGGCCTTTTACCCACAGGAAACAGGAGACAGGAGTGAGCTGGGCAAGTACAGTTTCTCCTCTGTCCCCCTCCCCCAGGGTGCAGATTCCCCTTTAACCCCTGCATCCTGCAGAGAACATTGCAGCCAGGAAAACCGGCTGCGGCTGCGGAGAGAGCACTGGGCCTCTTGAGGTTCCTTCCGAAGTGGTGGCCTGCTTGGTGACACGGTGCATCGCCTCACATGGCATCGCCCTTTGCCACCACCCCTGCTTTCCCTCGTTCTCACCTCTCTAGGCTGCGCCTCCAAATATATCATTCGTATCCCAATCCTTGTGCAGGTTTCTTCTCTCTAGAGGGCCCGGGCTGAGACAGTGGGTGTGCCCGACCTCCCCCTACCCCCCACCCCCGGGGCGAGGCTTGTGATAGCCAAGCAGACACTAAGGGAATTACACTTGCCTCCTTACCAAACTATGACAGTAACCCCAGCAATGTCAGTTCCATTGCCATCCCATTTTTATGGTAAGGAAATTGAGGTTTACAGGGGTCAAGTCACTTGCTGGAGGCCACACAGCCGCAGAGCTGGGCGCGCTCCCAGGACTCGGTGTAATTCTAAGGCCAGTCTGGCCAGCACTGCACCCAGATCCTCCTCCTATGTAGGCCACGACCTACTTATCCCAGCACCTGAGACGGCGATTGTGTGCTTCATGGCTGGTATCAGAGGGGAACCTGCGGGGCCTATCCCCTGGTTCCAGGCTCTGCCCCCCGACAAGGGGCCCTAGTAGGGGGGCCCAGGGAACCTCGGAAGATATGGGTGGAGTCGTCAGGTAAAAAGAAACGCGAGGTCTTACCAGCTCCTTTCTCAGCCACTCCAGGGTCTGCCCAAGACTTGGGGTTGGCTCTTCTGTCTCCATCCCAGTGTCCTTGGAGGAGACCTTGATACTGACCCGGTGATGGGCCCGAGGGGCCTTTGATTTGTACAGTCTCCTACCTGCTTCAAGCAGGGAGCAGGGTCTGCCTCAGTCACTGAGGATGGAGTTAACGAGAGCAGGAAGTGGCTTACGTTGGAAAATGTGGCTGGTTTTTTTTTTTTTTTTTTTTTTTTTTAAAGGGCTTCAGTGCTCTGAACGGTATAAGGAGGGAAGGAAGGAGACCACTGGGGTATGGGCACCTCAGTGCCCAGTGGTTCCGGAATCCAAGGTCTGACGCCAAGAGGATCAGAGTGACTGTAAAGCTTTAAATA
This sequence comes from Herpailurus yagouaroundi, assembly GCF_014898765.1. NCBI lineage: Eukaryota > Metazoa > Chordata > Mammalia > Carnivora > Felidae > Herpailurus > Herpailurus yagouaroundi. The sequence goes on along the minus strand of NW_024412427.1, from coordinate 14,898,485 downwards.
ATGACAATTATTACTATACGATTAATGATTAATTAATAATTATGAGACTAGGTGGCTCTTTCTGAAGGCTGGGTTTGCTCTGAGTGCTTTATTTATATCTGATCCCATTTGGGGCGGATAGTGCATCCATGTCCCTAATCCCCTCCCTCCGTCCTCACCTCTCCACAGAGTCTCGATAAAGGGACATCTTCACTTTCCAGGTCCCCTTGCTCCTGGGGTGTCCTTGCCCCCATTTCTAGAAAAGGAGATCAAAGCGGAAATTTGCGGTTAGACTTCTAAGAAAACTTATCTTCCCGATAAAAGGAAAAATGTCAATGAAGCTCCCCCTTTACTCCTACTGTCTTCTCCTTCCTTCAGCCTGGAACGTGGATGTGATGCCTGGAGCTACGGGAATCGTCTTGATACCTAAGACAGAGACCAAAAAAATCGTGGAGACATTAGAAACCACTGAGCCACAGAATCACCAACAGCATCTGCCTATTATGTGAGATGATAAAACCTCCTTTTTAATTGGGCAAACACAGGCCAACAGATACACCATTTATTCTTCACAACATACTGTGAAGTGGGTATACTTTAGTTGTTTCTTTCAACAAACACGTATTGACATTACTACGTGCCAAGTTCTGCTCTCGGCTTTGGGGATATGTCCCCGAATCAAATGTCCTGGAGGACATCATAGTGGATAGAGAAAACAGTGATCACATTGATATTATGATGAAAATACACAGGATCTATGCCTACATAGAGTTTAAAATAACTTATTCTGTCCACATGAATGAGGTACCCCAAACTAAGAATTAACATGGCAGTCCCAGATAAAGAGCAGAGGGGACCAGCGAAACTCATTTCAGGGGGACTTGTCCTCAAGCCAGGCTGCACAATCTGTCCACAAAGCTTCCCTCCAGAGGACTTCAGAATTCAGAATTACGAGACGCACAAGGAAACCGTCAACCATAAGTGAGAGTCAGCAGACGCCATCGACAGCAGGGTTAGGCCCCTCTTTTCCGAGCAACTTCAAAGGAAGACAACGACAAAGTATTTTGCAAGGAATTAAATTCGTACAAGAAAGAATAAAAACATAAGGGAAAAGCACCGTTAAAAAGGCAGACTCGGGGCACCTGGGTGGCTCAGTTGGTTAAGTGTCCGACTCTTGATTTTGGCTCAGGTCATGAGCCAAATGAATAAACATTAACAATAAATAAACATTTTTTTAAAAAAGGCAGATTCAAAAAAGAACTAAATAGAATTTATAGAAGCAAAAATGAAAGCAAACGTGTATAAATGAAAGAAAAAAAGAGTGTACCTTTGGAGTAGTCCCAGAAGACAGAGCGAGGGTAGTGAGTACAGGACCTAGGGAGGCAGCCTGGGACTCCGTGGGAGGAAACTTCTGCACAGAATACTGCCAAGCTGGCATTCAGTGGAGTGCCCAGGGCAGCCTGGATGCTGAGGGAAGGGGAGGAGCTCCACTGGCTTGGAGGTGGGACCTGGGGCTCCTTCCAAGCATGAGATGGACCAGACAAGAAAGGGTGGCCATTCAGGAAGCCAGGACACCTGGGTTGTAACCCCAGCTCTACCAAACTTTGTGTGTGAACTTGGACCTCATCCTTTCCATCTTAGGTATAATGAGATTCAAAGTAGTTACTAAATTGAGTTGTAAGAAATGTCACATTTCTTGTGCCCTGGGGTTTACAGCCTGAGATGCATTCTGCCACACGCAGAACAGACTTTGGGTGCAATTTCTCCTGGTTCCGTGGTCACTCTTTAGCACCAGAGAGGGTCCAAGAAACTCTTGTCTGCCACGTTGGCCAGAAACAATTTCTTCCAGGCTGTGTGTCACATGACCCTGTAGTGCCCCCAGCCGGAGGCAGCCATCTGCAGATGGGACAGGACGGGGTGGTTTGTGGGTCACGGTGTGAAAGGAGCTGAGTCCAGGGTGGTGACCAAATGACCCAATCAGATCTTCTCTCTGAGAAGGTGAATTTGCAAAGATGGAGAATCCAAAACTGAATTGTGTAACAAAGCTCTCCAAAACTCCATCCCTTCAAACAGCAGTCATTTATTTTCGCTCTTGAGTTTGTGGGTCGACTGGGATGGTCTGCGGACCTGCAGCCCCGAGCCCGCTTTGTGGAATCACTGGGTTACTGGGCCATGTTTTCCTCTTGGCAATGGCAAAGGGTAAGAGGGCAGGTGGAACCATACAAAGCCTCGTAAAGCCTAGACTCGAGACTGCCACCGTTTTCTTTGCCACGTGCCACTGGACAAAGGGAATCACCTGGCCAAGCTCAAGGTTAAGAGGCAGGGATGTGCACTCCACCTACAAAGAGATCCTGGCAAGCATGTGGAGTTAGGGAGGAGTGGAGAAGAGGGAGCGCCAATTCTAGACCAGGAAGGAAGTTAGTTCAGGCGGGGGGCCCTGGACCTTGGTGGGGGGGCCCAGAGGGAAGGTGGCAAGCAGAAACCAGGAAGTGGCAGGAACTGGAGGCAGAAAGAATTGCTGTGGCAGTGGCAGGAGACACGGAAAGAACCAGAGAGACGGTGATTTCGGAATGACGGTTGAAGGATAATCTAGGACCACCAACATTTATTGACCTTCTGCTCTAGACCAGGCATCACGCTAAGCCCTTGACATACAGAACTCCGTTTCATCCTCAAAATCTTATGGCCGCAGTTCCCAAACCATGTGCCAAGGCACCCCAAGGGACTGCAGAATACTCACGGAGGCACTGCGAAATATTTTTAAATTTTGAGGGAGATACAAAAACCTCTAGTGGCTACTGGACAAGCTACTATTAAGGTGTTTGAACCTAAATGTTTAACAAACAGCCCTTAGGTATTTCTTTGAGGCTGGCACACTGTGAAGAAAATACTGAGCATTGGGGCGCCTGGGTGGCTCAGTCGGTTAAGCGTCTGACTTCGGCTCTGGTCACGATCTCGCGGTTCGTGAGTTCGAACCCCGCATCGGGCTCTGGGACGCCAGCTCGGGGCCTGGAGCCTGCTTCGGATTCTGTGTCTCCCTCTGTCTGCCCCTCCCCTGCTCATGTTCTCTCTCTCTCTCTCTCTCTCAAGAATAAACAAACATTAAAAAAATTTTTAAAAATTACTGAGATGCTAAGGGTGCTGTGAACTTCGGCCTATAAGGTCGGTACCATTGTTCTCTGCACTTCATAGTTGGTCATAGATAGATCCTATCATCAACCTCTTTTACCGATGAGGAAACTGAGGCTCCAAGTGGCATGGATTTTTCTAGGATCAACCAAGCAGGTGAACAACAGGGCTGGAACGAGAACCTGTCCTCCCTGACCTGCATGGGAGGATCTTGCTTGATGTTACAAAGTAGTGGGGGGGGGGTCGTGCAGGGGCTCAAGCCAGGCCACGTTCTGTCCCCCTGGGCAAGCCCGGTGGCTTCTCCGCCCGACACAGTAGTGGTGTTGCTAGGAGCTCTTGGCACTTAGAATCTCACGCTCCGTCCTTGGCCTTTAGCACTGATGCCTCATCACCCTGGAAAGCCATTTCTCGTGGTTAACTCGTTTTGATGCATTTTCATTGATTTTTAATCCCACTCTCAAGATGCTGGCTCATAGCACATTTTACTTCACAGACGCAGCAAGGCTTGGCACACAGGGATAAGTCTGGTGGAGCCGGGAGGCCCGGAAAGGGAGAAGCTTAAATCCCGGAGGGGGGTGGGGTGGGGTGGGGAAAGGTCCTCACCAAATAAAAAAGCCAGAATGGCCATCCATTCATCATCCATGGGCAGCTAATAACATGGCTTCCATGTGCCAAACCCTCCACTGGGTGCCGTGGGTATATAGTGGTGAGCAAGAAAGACCACGCACGTGACCTCTGGGGCTTATAAGGTCCATTAGCAATCAGATGGTCCGAAAATTGTTCTTTATACTACAAGAATGGCATAGATATAGATGTAGATATAGATATAAATTAGGTACATAGATACAGAGGATATAGACATAGATAGATATAGATATAGATGATATATAGATGATATAGATATAGATATAGATATAGATATAGATATAGATATAGATAGACATTGAATGAATGAATGAGTTTGCAGATGAAGAACTGCTCCACTGGAAATGTGAATTGCCCATGCAAGTCAGCAACTATGGCAAAGCAGGGTGTCCCTCAATATCCCTTCTTCCGTTCACACATGGCAAAACACTACATTCCCAGACTCCCTTGCAAGTGTAAATGCGGCCACGTGACTCAATCCTGGCGGATCGGACAGGAATGGAACCGATGGGTACAATCTCTGGGCTGTGCCCTTAAGAAGAAGGCGGAGATGTTTCCGATTCTGTGTCTCCCTCTCTCTCTGCCCCTCCCCCGTTCATGCTCTGTCTCTCTCTGTCCCAAAAATAAATAAACATTGAAAAAAATTTAAAAAAAAAAAAAAGAAGAAGGCGGAGGAAGCTTCCTGCCCCCTCCCCTTGTCCTCCTTCTGCGGATTGGACGAAGTGAGTAGTCGGAAGGGCTGGAGGTGGAGCAGCCATCTTGGACCACAAGGTAGGAGATGGCAGAGCGACAAGATAGAAGGAAGCTGGGTCTCTTGTGATTGGTGAAGCCACCAGCCAGCCTTGACTGCCAAGTGCACTTTATTTTTTTTTTATTTTTTTTTTCAACGTTTATTTATTTTTGGGGGGACAGAGAGAGACAGAGCATGAACGCGGGAGGGGCAGAGAGAGAGGGAGACACAGAATCGGAAACAGGCTCCAGGCTCCGAGCCATCAGCCCAGAGCCTGACGCGGGGCTCGAACTCACGGACCGCGAGATCGTGACCTGAGCTGAAGTCGGACGCTTAACCGACTGCGCCACCCAGGCGCCCCACTGCCAAGTGCACTTTAACATGAGAGAGAAATCAGGTCATGATTGTTTCGGGTCTCTTTATTACAGGAGTTAAGCCAGTGTCCTATAAATACAGCAGCAGAAGCCGGGCCCTTGATTTCCCCTCCGTCACGTCCTTTCCACAATCTCCTCCCACCTATGTGTTTTAGTTTCTCACACACGTTTTCTTGGCCATGACCTGATCTGCTCCTCTGTGATGTTCGCAAGCACGTGCGAGCATGCCAACCACAGGGAGCACAAGAATGGAGTACAGCTGGCTTGGGGGGCCCGACACCCCCTCTCCTTCTGTGGCCGCGTGTCCCCTTCCAGCAGGCCCCCACTTGGGCCCAGACAAACAAGACCGGTAATCCATCACTTGTCTGCTGCCTGCGCCCTGTATCTCTGCATTCGTAGGTCCCGGAGCCCGGGCCCGGCACCCCGCGTCCTGTAGCGAATGCTCCCCGAGCCGTGTCCATATCCTCTCAACACCCACCTTCTCCGTATGTGTCCAGGCCTCCTACCGCAAAGCACGCCTGACCCTCTTGCTTCGGAAACGTGCTTGACCTGTGCGGAGGACCTGTACGGACCGGAGCACGGGAACAGCCCTCCGCAACGACAAGCCACGGTCAGTGGGTAGAGACCTCCCTTCCCTCGGCGCTCGGGAATCCAGCTGGACTGAGAGCCTCAGCTGCCCACAGCGCTCACAGGCTCGTCGATGCACCTGCAGCGTGTTAGAAGCCTTCCCTTCTCTCTCGCTTTCCCATTCCATCTGCTGCGCCCCCTGGGACCACCTCCCGAATAAGCCCCTTGCCCTCAAAGTCCTGTCTCAGGTCTGCTTCTCAGGGAACTGAGGCCACAATACGTCCTATCCTCGGGTGCCCTGTACACCTGGGTCCCGTGCATCTCTTTCTGAGCACACCTGTGCTGCCCTTGAGTGTCCTATGCATGGTATACTAGCCCCTGGTACACAAGTGCCCCGTATACGTGTGCCTTACACACACCTGTCCCATGTCCAGGCATCACAGTCCTACATCCCTACCTCCTAGGTCAGGGGAGTGTGGCCCCTGCCCCCAACGAGGTGGTGGGGACTCGAGTGAAGCAGAATGAGACAGGGGGAAGAAGGCCCCCTTGACCCCAGCGGGCCTTGGGGGCGACTCGGATGCAAGTTGCCTGGTTCTTCCGAGCCCCGGTTCCCTCTCCTGGTGAATAAGCTCCAGCTCTAAGCTGTCCTGGGACCAGGGAAGATGACCCAGCATGGGGACTGGTGGCACGCAGGAGGTACTCCATCAAGGCCCCCCCTCCTTTCTTCCTGGGCCCACCTTCTCCCGAGGGGTGCTTTAAATGCCGTTAACCCAGTGCCTCCAGCGCCCGGAGCCTGTGCTGCCCTGGGGAGAAGGACCCGTGGATGAGAGAAGACGAGGTCCCTGTCCTCACGGAGCTGCCAGGTGGAGGGGCTCGCTTTTGCAGAGCCTGGGGATAGGACTCTCCATTCCTCTTCTTTTTTTCTCTCCAGAGCAGGGAGAAATCACAGCACCTAGGTTTTTCACTCCCCAAGGCCGGGAGCTCCAGACTGACCAGGTGGAGAGGAAGGAAAAGAGGGCCGAGGTGGCTGAAGAGGTAGGGGTGTGTGTGTGTGTGTGTGTGCGCGCGCGCGCGCTCTCTCTCCAGGGCCTGATGCATACACGGCCACCACCTCATTTCCTCCGGTCCCTGAACCGTGTCCCATTACCGTGATATCAGAGCCACTCCCTAAAAGCATCAGAGCTCCAGGAAAACCAGGTGAGCCAGGATGGTACCAGAGGGTAAATATAAAACGAGTGAGCCAACCCAAACACCAGAACTCAGCAAGATGCCCAGAGACGGACGAAAGTGAGTGCGGTAGGGCACAGTAGGATGTGGCTGGAACTTGAGGTCTATCTGAGGTCCCCAAATCAATCTGGAAGTCAGTGGTTCTGGTTGTACTTCTGCTAACCCTCAGTGTGGCCATAGGACAACCTTTTTTCTCTTTGGCCACTCATGTATTTTCTTTCTTTTTTTTTTTTAATTTTTTTTAATGTTTGTTCATTTTTGAGAGACAGAGTGTTAGCGGGGGGGGGGGGGGTGGCGGGGGGAGGGGAGCAGAGAGACAGGGAGACACAGAATCCAAAGCAGGCTCCAGGCTCCCAGTGGTCAGCACAGAGCCCAATGCAGGGCTTGAACCCACGAACCGCGAGATCATGACCTGAGCCGAAGTCGGACGCCCAACCGACTGAGCCACCCAGGCGCCCCCACTCATGTACTTTCTTCTGAATTTTTGCCTACTACCTCTACATTGATTTACTTATACTGTGTATGTCTTTAAACTGACCATATTAGAGAGGAATGGTTCCTCTGACAGAAAATCCCAACTAATAGTGTTTACATAAGATAGGGGTTTATTTCTCTCACAAATAAAAGTTTGGGAAACTATTCCATGATCATCTGGGATCCAGATTCCTTCAATTTTGTTGCTTCTCCATCCTAATGTGCTTCCACCTCATGGTGCAAGGTGGCTGCACAAGCTCCAGCTATCAGGTCTGCATCCCGGCAGCAGGAACAACAAAAGAAGAGAAGGAGGGCATATCCACTTCCTTTGAGAACACTTAATACATGGAGTGCCTGTGTGGCTCAGTCAGTTAAGGGTCTGACTTTTGATTTTGGCTCAGGTTGTGAGATCAAGGCTGGCATCAGGCTCTGCTCTGGGTGTGGAGCCTGCTTAATATTCTCTCCCTTTCTCTCCCTCTCTCTCTCTCTCCCTCTCTCTCTCTCTCCCTCTCTCTCTCTCTGCCTCTCTCCCTCGGCCCCTCCCCCACTTGCACATGGGCACGCTCTCTCTCTCTCTCTCAACCCCTGCCCACCCCCCACAATACATTTTGCCCACACACTACCTCCTCTGATAGTCTAATGGCTTAGTGTCCATTTGGTCACATCTAACTGCAAGGGAGGCTGGGAAATGGAATCCTTATTCAAAGGGCACTGTGCCAGGTAGTAATCAAGGGTTCTATCCCAGTGGGAGAAAGGGAGAGTAAATATTAGAGGAAACCAGGAGACTACGTTGCCCCGACTTTTATAGAGACTCATATTTTCTTCTGTTTCACTCTAAGCTACATTATCCACAATATCGCTGGTTTCATGAACTAGTTATATATTTTCTAAAACACATTAAAATAAATACCTCGCCATACACACACACACACACGCACGCGCGCGCACACACACACAGATATATGTGTATAGATATAGATACACTCTAGAGGTGCGAGACTGTTACCATCCCGGTGATCTGTGCCTGTTGGTATTCATACCCTTATGTACACCCCTCCCCTCGACTCTGGACTAGACTGTCACCTGCACTAAAGCAACAGAATACAGCAGAAGTGACAGTGTGCCTGTTTCAACCCTCAGCTTTAAGAAGCTCCAACAGCTTCTTCTTTCGTACCCGGGGGAGAGTCGAGGGCCATTATCAAATCTCTGACCACCTTGAGACCGCCATTGTGTGAGGAAGCCCAAGCTAATTATCTGGCGACCACGTGGAAGAGAACAGAACAATCCAGCTGACAGCTGACAGTGAGAACCAAGCCCCACGTACGTGGTGATGTCTGAGTGTTTCCGGCTACCTCCCAGCTGTCTGGACCACTCCAGCTGACGCAGAATTGAGCTGTCCCTGCTGAGCCCAGCCCAAAACTGAGCAAATAAATAGTGGTTTTCTTTTAAGCTGTTAAGTTTTGGGATGGTTTGTTATGCAGCAATATATAACTAAAACACATTTATCTATAGAACACCTAAAATCATGTTATGCATCATTGCTCTTTTGGAAAATTCTGGATTAAGTGATGCTCTAATGTTCTAGAAGAGCGCACACTCTCTCTCAGACTCAGATATCACCAGATAGATGCACAAACAGGAAATTGATCGGAGATTGTGGCATGCCAACACGACCACAATAATCTCCCAAAGGGTCTCTGTTTCTCTCTTGTCCCACCTGGGAGTAGCTGAAGAGAGAACGTTTTTAAAATGCAGATCTGATCACAGCACTCTCCTGCTTACCACTCACGGCAGTGTGCAGAAGGGGTCTCCTCAGGTCTGACTACACACTCAGATTCCACAGATGACCACAAGCCACACCTGACGTTGACCTACTCTGAAGGATACAGGACAGGAACCTTAGCTTGCTAGCGAGGCACTCGAAGAATGCTAGCACCAGGCACTTCTGTCAGTGGGGGCCTCATGGGAGCCAACACCTTTGCACCTGCCGGATGATACGAGTCACCGTCCTCAGGAAGCCCAAAGTACAATTTGCCACCAAGTAGTTATCATTCCTTTCAGTCCAGATGTAGTTTACCAATCTCTCTTCCTGTTTTAATTTAAATTATTGTTTAAACAATTTTTTTAACGTTTAGTTTATTTTTCAGACAGAGAGAGACAGAGCATGAGCGGGGGAGGGGCAGAGAGAGAGGGGGACACAGAATCCGAAGCAGGCTCCAGGCTCCGAGCTGTCAGCACACAGCCCGACACGGGGCTCGAACTCACAGAGGGTGAGCCAAAGTCAGATGCTCGACTGACTGAGCCACCCAGGAGCCCCTTAAATTATTTTTTTAGAACAATTGTAGATTTATAGAAAAACTGGGAAGGTAGTATAGAGAGTTCCCATATATCTGGCGCCCAGTTTCCCTATTATTAACGTCTCACATTAGTACAGGACACTGGTTACAATGAATGAACCAATACATTATTAGTAGCTAATGTCCATACTTACTCAGAGTTCCTTAGTGTTCACCAGTGTCCTTTTTCTGGCCAGGATACCACACGACATGTCTCTTTAGGCTCCTCTTGGCTGTGACAGTTCCTCAGGCTTTCCTTGTTTTGGATGACCTTGACAGTCCTGAGAAGTGGTCAGGCATTCTGCAGAATGTGCCTCAACTGGGATTTGTCTGATGTTTATCTCATAAGTAGACTGGGGTTGTGGGTCTGGGGAGGAAGAACACTGAGGTAAAGTGCCATTCCCATGACATCGTATCAAGGGTACATGCTATCAACACAACGGGCTGATGTTGACCTTGATCATGCGGCTGAGGTAGTCAGTTGGTCATGCTTCTCCCCTGTAAAGTTACCCCCTCTTCCCACCGTGCTCCCTGAAAAGTCACTATGCTCAGCTTACACTTCACTGGGGAGTTATGTTCCCCCTCCTTGGGGATGAAGTATCTATACATTTGGAATTCTGTGTGGGAGATGGATCTCTTCTCCCCTCCCCCTTTTTGTTTTCGTCGGTCATACTTCAGGTTTATAATCGAGTACTGCCTTATTTTATTTGTTCAAAATTGTCCAGCTTTTGAAAGCTCTTTCAGCTGCTCCCTGTATCCTTTGACACACCCCATCGACGTGTGTGTGTGTGTGTGTGTGTGTGTGTGTGTGTGTGTGTGTTTATGTATTGCGTGCTTTTTGTATTGAAGGACTTCCTTACTTCCTGGCACTCTAACGCACCCCATGCTCATCTTGCGTATGTCCTGTTCCAGTCCCAGAATCAGCTGTCTCTCCCTGGTTCCTTATGTTGGTGAACGGTATTGGAGACCAAATCTGGGGACCACATGTGCTCACTGCTGTGCGCTATCACTGTCCAGGCACCTGTTTACCTACCTGGGTGCATACACATATTTATAAGCATTTCTACATGGAATCTTCTGCATCTAAGTTAAGCTAAACAGGAATTCCTCCTGATAGCTCCAATTCTAATCAATTACCATATGGATCGTTCCAGCCTCTTCCTCAGGGGTCATTTTTATCATAGCGATGTTGCCTAGTAACATAGTGGACATATGTTTATCTGTTTCCAAGGAAACAGAGCTAGATAGTTAACCAAAGGTCAAATTCTCCTGCAAAAGAGGAAAAGGTTTTGTTAACCCTTTACTCACACGGATCAGTGGCTCTCACTGCTTGGAGGGTGAGAACAAGCTTTGGCCCGCGAGTGAGCGAGCGAGCGAGTGGGCGCTGCAGTGACCTGGCTTGCTGATGGTCCGGAGTAGATAAATGCTATGGAGAAAAATTCAGAGTTAAGGAGTAAAGGGAGCTGGGACACTGCTAGTTTTTTAAATGTTTATTTATTTATTTTATTTTTATTAAAAAAATTTTTTTTTAATGTTTGCTTATTTTTGAGACAGAGAGAGAGAGAGCATGAACGGGGGAGGGGCAGAGAGAGAGGGAGACACAGAATCCGAAGCAGGCTCCGGGCTCCGAGCCGTCAGCACAGAGCCCAACGCGGGGCTCGAACTCACAGTCCGTGAGATCATGACCTGAGCCGAAGTCGGATGCTTAACCAACTGAGCCACCCAGGCGCCCCTATTTATGTCTTTTAGAGAGAGTGGGGAGAGGGGGAGAGGTGGGGTGGGAGGGGGAATCCCAAGCAGCCTCCACACTCAGCATGGAGCCCAATGCGGGGCTCGATCCCATGACCCAGACCCTGGGATCGTGACCTAGGCTGAAATCAAGAGTCGGATGCTCAAGCGACTGAGCCACCCAGGCGCCCCGGCACTGCTAGTTTTTAAAGGATGGTCTGGGCAGGTGTCTCTGAGAAGGTGACATCTGACCAAAGACTTGAAAGACGTCGGGGAGTGAGCTCTGGGGATGTCAGGCAGCAGAGTGTCCCGGGGAAGAAGGAATGGTAAAGGCAAAGGCTCTGAGGCAGGACTGTGCATGACCACGGGAGGGGACCACGGGTGTTTTATAGGGAGGTCTTTATGGGGAGGTCCGACACCACAGCTGGCTTCCCCTCAAAGTCCCGAATGAGAGGCCAGGCCTGTGAGGTCGGGGAGACACTGAACCCTCTTCATTCCTGAGGTCCCACCCAGGTCTCCACCACACCAGCCTCCAAGGCCCAGGCACCCAGCTTCCAGGGCGGCCTCTGCAGTCCTGGCTGGCTATGGACCGCACGGGCCTTTGGAGCAGGACAGGTCAGGCTCTCCCACGAGGTGGCTGTGGCGCCAGGACAGGGTAACCTATCTGCCGGTCCTTCTAGGTGGTGGCCCCCAGCTGATCTTCTGGAAGCTCCTACAGCCTGCATTTTTATCCTGCATTTTTAGGATCCCACCCACAGGTAAACGCTGAGGCTCACAGAGGTGAGAGGTCCTAGCTGAGGACAGGCAAGTGAGCTGGCCTCAGTCTTCCTGGGGATCCATGATCTTCAGCCGGAACTCGGGTCTTGTTCCCAACCTCCAGGAACCGAGAGTGTCACTTTCACTTTTGTGCTCTGGGTACCTCACTCGATCCCACTTGAACCCGATTCCCCTTTAATCTGGGCCCTGTAAAGGAAAGAAACACTGAGAGCCTCACCCGTGTTTCATCCACGCACACTGTGCTGAGCTCTGGGGGAATCGGGGAATCAGACAGGGGCCCCGACTTCCAGGGGCGGCCAGTCTGATGAGAGAGGCTGGCACGGAGAGGAAATAACTCTTTTTTTTTTTAATATTATTTTTGAGAGAGACAGAGCACAAGTGGGGGAAAGGCAGAGAGACAGGGAGACACAGAATCCGAAGCAGCCTCCGGGCTCCGAGCTGTCAGCACAGAGCCCGACGCGGGGCTCGAACTCACAAACCGCGAGATCATGACCTGAGCCGAAGTCGGACGCTTAACCGACTGAGCCATCCAGGAGGGAGTAACTCCTCAGAGATCAGGCAAAGCGCCAGTCCAGCTGGAGGGTCCCGAGGTAGGCTTCCCAGGGGAGGAGGCACTACAGCTGGGCCTTGGAGGGTGACGGTGTGTGTGGCCCTTGGTAATTCCCCAAGAGAACACCTACCTTGGACTGTGCACCCCGCTGTCCCACAGAGAAAGAACAGGGAAAGGGGAGGGGGGAGGTTCGTCGGAAGCTTCCTTTCAGCCTTCAGGTGGCGCCCTTGAGCCACGGAGCCGCACGCGCCTGGGAAGACTGTCCCGACCTGAGGACCCAGGAGAGGACCCGGGTCCCACCTGGGGGCTGTGCGTGTGGGTGGGGGGCGGGGGCGAAGGGAGCGAAGGGGCTCTGCGCGGTAGGGGCTCCCCGGCGTGGGCGTGGGCGGGGGCGGGGGGGGGGGGAGGGCCGGGGGGGGGGGGGGGGGTCTCCCCCAGCACCCACCCCCGCGCCCCGCCCCTGCACCCGTCCCCGCGGGCTCCAAGCTTCGATTCCCCGAGCCCGGGCGCCGGCGGAACACATAAGCCCTCCGGGGACAGGGAGGGGGCTGGAGCCTGATCCCCCGTCGGCCCGACACCCAGCCTGCTACCCGCCTCCCGGTCCCTCCCCGCGCTAACTCTCCGGGCGCCCGCGCCGGCCGCGGGCGGAGCTGGATCGGCGGCTCTCCGAGCTCCCCGGCCCCCGCCCCTGCCCCTCCCTCCCCGGAGCCTCCAGCGGCCGCCGCCGTAGAGCCCCGCGCGGCGCGAGCAGGTACGTGCGCCTCGGCAGCGGCTCCGGGCCGGGCCGGGCCGGGGAGGGGGCGGGAGCCGGGGAG
>NW_024412427.1:14825763-14884754 GCF_014898765.1 Herpailurus yagouaroundi | reverse complement strand
CCAGTTTGTTTCTGCTTGTGTTTGGGGTGACTGGGCGTGCCCTTGTATAACTGGTGGGTATCTCTGAATCCGTGTGTGGGAGACGTCACAAACCTGGGTGACAGGATGCCTCCTTTTTCTCTGCCCTTGTCCCGACGCTGGTGTCCTCTAAGAAAAAGTTTTGGGTTCCTGCTGGGTGAAAGAAAGCCCTGCTCCCAGAATTTGGGTGCCCTGAGTTTCCTTGGGCTATGGAAGCATCGGCATGCTGGTTTGGGAGGGGAGTTCTTGGGCCACTCCAGGAGCTGAGTTCTGTGTAAGGTGTTAAAAATCTGGGTGTGTGGTGGGGGGGGGGGGTTGGGGGGGGGAAGGGACACATCTGGACACCCACTGGGCAGGAGGGGTCACCGCCAGTCCCTGTTTGCGGTGGCAGTCAGGAAAATGGTTTTGGTGCCAAGAGTAAAAAAGCCAGCTAGCACGCCACACCTCTTCTGTCCGTTTACTGGAAAGTGGGAGCAGTCTGGGCAGAGCCTGGCTCTGAGTAGGTACCCTGCTACCCCGGGTTGGGGTTGGGGGAGGGATTGTCTGCCTGGGCAGGTTGCTGCGCCATTCCTGAGGGCTGGCTGTGTTCCAAGCCAGGGGGGCTGGGCGGGACCCAGGCGGGATTCAGACACATCCCTGCCCTCAAGCTGCTCACCGTGGCCTTAAACACTGGGGCAGAGTAGAGTCTACGAGTGGGGGCTGGAAGAACCAGGGACGCAGGGCGGAACGGTGCCACCAGGACAGGACAGCTGGGGGTTCCCAGGTTTGTAGGTGATCATAATTCTTAGGGAAGCCGTGTTCAACCCCTGGCCCCCACATGCCTGCCAGGGGATCGTGGCTGTGGTTTGCAAAACGGAGACAGTAATTTCTGCTCACGGGGCTGGTGAAGGTTGCAGGAGACACTCCTGAGTGAAGTGCCTGCTTTGGGGCGTGTAGGTGCTCAGTAAAGGTTTATTAAATTGGAACTCAGGAGAGAGGGACGCGGTGGTAGGAATGGGTTGTAAGCGGAAACTGGCTTTGTACTCAGATGAAAGGCCCTGTGTGTGCCAAGAGGAGGGATCTACTGCAAAGTCCACGATGGAAGGAAGATCAGAAAGATCGAAAAACGTGCCTTCCTGCACTGAGGCTCTTTTTCATTCATTCATTCACTCTATTCACTTCATTTGCTCATATTCTCTCTCTCTCTCTCTCTCTCTCTCTCTCTCACACACACACACACACACACACACACACACACACACACGGAACCACAGAGCACTGGAGAATAAACTCAGGCATGGGAATGCAGAGAAACATCTAGAATCATGTGTATACGTGTGTGTAGACGCACCAGGGCGTGTGAGCCAGCCTATACTGCGGGGTCTCCATACAGCGTGGAGACCTGGGTCTGTGTGCCTGGGGCCCTGGGTGTCCGTGTGTACAAGGAACAGAGTAGTTCTGCTGTGGGATCAGGAGTTCTGTCTGCTGCGTGGGGAAGGGGGCTGAGGTAGGACCTGGAGGGGGACAGGCTCTGGACCTGCCCGAGAGGATGCGTCATCCACTCCGGCTGAGGGTGGCGGGCGGGCCCCGCGCCCGGGGGGGGGCGCCCCAGATTCTTCCATTATTGCAAGAGAAGCCGGGAACCCAAAGTTTAAAATGTAAAATCTTTTGCTTTTTCTATACTGGCAACTACTTCAAAAACAAATGAACAGACCAGAAACAAGAAAAAAGCAAAACCTCTATGAGCCAAAAGTGGTCCGAGAGCTGGTCCCAGCTGGCCTCTGAGGCACCCTCTCTAGAGTGCCCTCATCCCCTCTCACTGCCGGGGGATTTTCCACTCACTCTCTGAGGTCTGGCTCAAATGCCACCAAGCCTTAGAAGCTTCTCTGACTTTCTCCTCTTTGTCTGTACGTCATCTTCCTCCTCTCCACCCCTCCCCCCCTGCCCCCGGCCATTCTCATTTCCCTTAGTTGAACTGGCTGGGGCCTTGCATTATTTTGCGAAATCCTCACCTTGACCTCGGAGGGAGGCGTTTTTGCTTATTCCCATTTAACAGGTGAGAACATTGAGTCTGAAGAGGTCACATCGCTTGCCCGAGTTCAAGGGGCGAAGCTGGGATTTGAGCCTGATCGCCACCATCTGAATGACGGTGATAGCTTGCTGCTCATACTTACTGTTTTGAGAAGTTTACAGGGATTATCTCAAGCCCTACATCAGTCCCAGTGAGTAGGGAGTAGTAGTGTATTATCACTTACTAGGGAAACTGAGGCCCAGAGAGGGTAAGTAAATTGCCCAAAGCCACCTGCCAGCCAGTGGGGGACAAGGTCCTGGGCTGGATAGGATGGCACCACTCGGACACTGTCTAAGACCCCACCCCCATCTGTCTGGCAGGTTCCCCCAGGGACTGTGCCTGGACCGCCCTCACATTGCTCGTGGGGCCAGCAGGCTCTTGGTCGAGGTCTGCTAAATTCAACTGACTTTTTCTTTTCTCTTCCAGCTGCCAAGGGGCCAAGGGATGAGCGGGGGCCCTCCTTCCCAATGGCATCTCCCCCCAGCCTGGAACTGAAGACACTGCACAATGGCCCCCAGATCCCAAGGAGACCAGCCCCTCTGGGCCCGGTGGGCCCACCCAGGGAGGGTGTGGAGAATGCCTGCTTTTCCTCAGAGGAGCGTGAGACCCATTTCCAGAACCCTGGGGACACCAGACTGGGCAGCTCCCCCAGCCCCCCTGGGGGCGTCCCCTCACAGCCCCGATCCCAGCGGGACGATCTATCCCTGCGTTCAGAAGAGGGGCCAGGCCTGGAGCCCGTGAGCCGCCCGGTGGATTATGGCTTTGTTTCTGCTCTGGTTTTTCTGGTGAGTGGGATCCTCCTGGTGGTGACTGCATACGCCATCCCCCGTGAGGCCCGCGTCAACCCTGACACGGTGACAGCGCGGGAGATGGAACGACTCGAGATGTACTATGCCCGCCTGGGCTCCCACCTGGACAAGTGCATCATCGCGGGCCTGGGGCTGCTCACAGTGGGTGGCATCCTCTTGTCAGTGCTGCTGATGGTCTCCCTGTGCAAGGGCGAGCTGTACCGCCGGCCCACCTTCGTCCCTGGCAGGGGCTCCAGGAAGACCTATGGCTCCATTAACCTGCGCATGAGACAGCTCAATGGGGACGGGGGCCAGGCTCTGGTGGAGAACGAAGTTGTCCAGGTCTCAGAGACCAGCCACACCCTCCAGGGGTCTTAAGTAAGAGCTCACCCTGTCTGGCTGCTTCAGCTTCAGGGCTACGAGGCCCCCGAGAGCCTGGGGTTGTAGACTGAGCTTCACGTAGTGTCCTGTGGAAGCAGTCTTGGGTGCTGTGGGGGGGGGAGTCCGGGGCCGGGCCCCGGCTGCACATGTGCGTGCCGCCCCCCCCCCCCCCCCCCCACTGATGTGTTTGCAGCTTTAGGTTTTGCATAAGGTTTGTTTGGAGGATGGCTTCTGCTGCTAAAAATACAAAAGTTTGGAAACCGCTGCCCTGGGAAGATGAGGTTTCTTGGCATTTCCAAGGATCGAGAGCCCTTTGAAAGGCTGTCCATCCTGTTTCTCATGCCTTGGGGAATTCCTGGAGCTCTGCTGTCCTCATCAGCCAAGTGCGGGTGCTGGGCGACCTCGGAGGGACCCCCCCCCCCCTTTCAGCCCTGACCATCTGTTGGGAGCTGGCTTCCCGAGGAGAGGAGAAATCAACACCGAGGCGACCATCCCCTCTCCAGGCCTCAGTCCCCCTGACTGTGAATTGAGAGGGTTGGGCTGCATGATCCCTGGGGCCCCTCCAGTTCTGCCCTCGGAATGGGAGCCCAGTAGATACAGGAAAGGAGGGTGTCTGGCTGCTGCTCACCAATCTCCGCCATTTTCTGGCCCGGCTTGGGTGGCCGCCGCTGTCCGACATCTAGCCGCTCGCGTGGTCCCGAATCCCCTGGTTAGGCTGGGTTGAAGTCCAAAGTTTGCTACAGCCCGATTTTGGTCTGGGGATCGAATTACCTGCAGCGACCAGATCGTCGCACACATTTTACAAAGTCCAGTGCACCCCTGGACAAGAGCGGTCTTTCGTACAAGAAAGGGTGAGAGGCCTTTGTTGTATTTCTGTGGACAGGATGTGGGCTTCTGTCACCTCTCACTTCTCAATGTTACGTCTCTGGCCCCGGACCTTATCCTGGGAGCAGAAAAAAAAATTTTTTTTTAGTGCTGAATTTGTAACCTCCCTTCTTCCCCTTAGCGGTAAAGTGAGCCCCAATGTATTGGGGGAGAAATCAGGCATGTTCTGGTGGCCTAGCTCTAGCTGCAGTGACCACTCTTTGTTCCGTTTTTCTCGTGGGGTGTTTGCAGAGTCCCTCCAGACTCTAAACTACTGACGAGGAAAGGAAGTGAGCTCTAGGGGGCGGGGAGATACAGGTGCTTGAGGCCCGGGGGGTGGGGGAGGCATCACCCAGTGTGACGGGCCCTAGAGGGCTTTGAGAGGACACACCTTCCAAGTCATTGACGTGAAGACCCTAAAGGGGTCATTTCCATGAGCCCCCTGACCCCAGGCAGGTCCTACCCACTCCATCTCCGTTGGCCACGTGGGCCCTGGATCCCAACTGTCTCTTGGGGGTGGGAGGGGGTGGTGGGAATGGGGTCTGTAGGCTAGAGCAGCCCTGATTAGCCGTAACCTGAGCCTTCAGTCCCGGGAGCCGAACATCTGGGAAATGTAACAGCACAGCTTCTACGACAGATCAAATATCTGCTCCTGCTGGCAGGTTTTGCCAGGAGCAGAGGGCTGGGGGAGGACTGGAGGGGACAAGGGCTGTTCAGCTTGGCCCGCTGGGCTCTTGTTCCTGGTGTCGAAGGGGTGTGGTTTGAAAAGAACAAAGCCTCTAGCTGGTGAAAGATTCACAAGTCAGGGCTTCCCTGATGTGTCAATTTCCACGCCCCCCCCGACCCCCCCCCCCCTGCCGCCCCACCTCGTTCCAAGGAAGAAGTGAATGCTCTATGTAAACTACAGTCAAGTTGGACATCCCAAAGGATGGGTTAAGGCCTTTCAAATCCATAGTGATAATAATAAAAATACTGGTCCAAGCCGTATAGATTACTGGGACAGTGGGGGGCTCATTTGAGTCTCACCTGTTGAGTGGAGGCATCTGGGACCCTCAGTTCCTATCAGTGTAAATGCAGTGAATTGATTTAGGGGCTAAATCTGTTGGAAGATCATATCCTGGGAATCTCAGGTTTTCTCCAAGCCAGAGAAGCCTGCTTTGCATCCTAATGCAGAAACTCCTTTAGAAAATGTGTATAAATGGATCGAGGCCGTCATTACCTTGTCAGTGAATTAAGAAAACCGGAGAGCCAAAAACATTTCCCCAAGAGTGCGGCTCAGATCTGCCAGCCGGTGGGTCAGAAACAGGTTTAGGAAGGAATCGGGGAGACACGTGGCGCAGGGTGCCGAGAACCTTCTTTGCAGGCTTTGTTGGGGGGTGGCTGTGAAGCGGTCCCAGGGAACCCCGTGGTCCCTGGGATGTGCCTCACTTCTAGGAACTGCCTTTCCCACCTGACATGCCACCAGGGCCCCCAAACCTTGCTTCCCTAGTGTGTTGGTTATCCACTTTGGAGTTGGGAAGCCCTGGGTCTGAATCCAGGCTCTGCCATTCACTGGCTGTGTGACCTTGGGCCAGCCACTCCACGTCTCTGAGTATTGTGTTATCTGTGAAGGGGGAGAGGTAGGAGGTCCAGTCACTAAGATCACTCCTTCCCCACCTCAGTTGGGGGTAAGTAGATTAGGCCTAAGACCTTGGGGCTGCCCCTCTGCCTGCCGCCTCTCACACCTCTCATCCTACCCATGAGCACATCTGGTTGGTTCTACGTTTGGAATCTGCCCGTGCCCGCCCCTTGGCCGCAATTACCTGGTCCACATTGCTCATCGGTATTCCGATTTCTCTCCTGTCCGCCCTCTGCCCCCAGTTCATCTTCCACACTGCGGCCAGACAGATTTAATTGGGTCAGGTCATTCGTCGGCTCAGAACTCTCCTATGCTTCCCTCTCATTCTGGGCAAAAGCCAAAAGTCTCCCTCTGGTCAGGTGTACTGTCCAGGCCCCTCACTTGCCCCAGGCACCTTCCGAGGCCCAGAGTCAACGTTTTATATGTAATTTTTTTTTTTAAGGATGGCCCCTGAAATTGCATAGATTCAGGTCTCCCCAGATGTGTGTCCCTTCCCCACAGTGGTCCATGAAATCCTATCGCAGTCTGGCCCCTGTGCCTCTCTGGCCTTATTTCTCACACCTTGCCTCTTTGCTCACTCCAGCCACACTCGCCTCCTTGTGCTGTTCCTCAAGCCTGAAAGGCACACTCCCACTTCAGGGCCTTTGCACTTGCTGCTTCTTCTACCAGGAAGGCATTTCACCTTAATACATGCAAGGCCCACTTGCTCGCCTCCTTAGGGGCTTTATTCAAATACCCCCTTGTCAGCGAGTCCTTTGCTGATGCTGATGTAAAATCGCACCCTTTCAGGGACGCCTGGGTGGCTCAGTCGGCTAAGTGTCCGACTTCAGCTCAGGTCATGATCTCACAGTCTGAGTTCGAGCCCCGCGCCGGGCTCTGTGCTGACGGCTCAGAGCCTGGAGCCTGCTTCGGATTCTGTGTCTCCCTCTCTCTCTGCCCCTTCCCTGCTCGTGCTCTGTCTCTCTCTGTCTCAAAAATAAATAAAAACATTAAAAAAAATTTTTGAATTGCACCCTTCCCCCACCTCAACCTCATTCTCTTTCTTCCTTTCCTGCTTTTTCTCCAGAGCTAATCACCACTCAGCAGGCCATGTTTTATACTTATCGTCTCTCTTCCCCCCTCGCAAGCAACACGAGGGCTGGCATTTTGTAGGCCCTGGGCTAGAACTGTGCGTGACACAAAGTAGGTGTTCACTGTTGGACGAACAGTGCAGGGTCCTGGAGACCCCCTAGCCCCTGCCTCACCTCCCGGAGCCCCCTCTAGGGGTGGGCGACAGTCATGCAGAAGATCCCAGGGCTGGAAGTATGGAGTGTGTTTTGTCTCTGGGACCTGACGTTGGAGCTTGGGAATCCGTTTGCCTTCTGCTCTCAGGGCCTTGGTACTTACTGCTTTATGTGGGGGAGGGGGAGCGGGAGGGGTTTCTCTGATGGAGGAAGACCCTTCTTCCCCCCCAGTCTTGTTGGAGACAGATTCCAGCTAGTCTGGGGGGAGGGGCGGCATTTGCTGGGTATTTAGGCGCCTGTGATACACCAGCCTGATTCTCTCTTACTCAAGAACCTTGAGTGGCTGGGCCTGGACCTCTGAAGCCCCCGTGCCTATCATCACAACTGTTCACTGACCTCTGGGATGACCCCAGGCTGAAAGTGCTTGCTGCTGGGAGGTTCCACCATTATCCACCTCTCTTCCTTGAGAATAAGCATCACCTTCTCTGGGATTCTCTTTAAAAATGCCCTCCTCGTTACATGTACACACCCACACATACACATGCACATGTACAGGGGCACATACCTAGGCAGGGACATCACACACACACACACACACACACACACACACACACCCCTTTCTCTTGTCTGACCTCGCTCAGAAGCCAAGGACACCTACTCTTTTGAAGCAGCTCCAAGCCAAAGCAACCACTGGATTATTGATAATGTTTTCTCTTTCTCCAGAAGCCACACAGGCCTTGCCGTTCCCAGGAAGCTAACCTCATAGCCACAGTCAGGTTCTCCCTCTCCAGGTTATGCTGGTATCTCTATCCTTCCTGCTCCCTCTCCTGCTTGGGTGGAGGAGGAGAGATGTCCACACGGTGTTTCCACCTGGCATTTTGGGAGGGGACTGTGTGGTCCTGGCTGGGAACCAGGTGAGCCAAGGTCCTGAAGTCACCCCTTCCCTATGGGCCATGGGCATATCGCTCCACCCCTCTGGTCCTCCAGAATGAAATTGGAAACCTTTCCACTCTGCCTTGTCTGGTGACTCGGGAGATCAGGAAACACGAGCAGAGGGCATTCTAAAGTTAAGAGCATGTTACCCTATGTCCGGAGAGCTTTGGAGGGGCAGGAGGAGGGAGGAAGAAGGGAGGCATTATGAAGAAGCCCCAGGAGCTGGCGTTCTGTCTGGGAGAAAAGTAGGGTGTTGGCGGCACTGGTAAAACTGAGATGCCTTCCATCGGGGCCTGTTGGTTTCTCTGGGAGAGAGTAGACTCCCCTTGATGTCCCCAAGGAGGTTAAGTTTCACCTGAGGGAAGGAGACGCTTGCTGAGACCTTGTCCCGGTTGGAGTGGTAGGGAGCTCCTTGTTAGGGAAGGTGTGTTAGGTTACTGGTCAGGTTGTTGGGTATCGTTAGGGATGGAGCATAGTAGAGTTGGGTAGGATGGAATCAAGAGACTCCCCCAGCTTCCAACCCCCATTCTTTAAGGAGAGCCAATGTCCCAGTCGCCAGAGCCTGGCCCTCTGTATCTTCTGGTCTTTGGCCCAAATACCCTCTTCCCCAGGTCATTCCTCTTCCTGGGTCAGGTCATCCACGAGCAAATGAGAAGCCCCAGGATATCTGAATGGTGCCCCAGGTGGCAGGATTGCTGCCCTCCGCACTTCTGAGCTTTGTCCCTACTCAAATTTCAGAGGTCTGAGATGGCGGTGGGGGGGGGGGGGCCTCTTGGAGGGGGCCAACTGAGGATGGTCCATCAGGTAAGAGTAAATGGGAACTGGCTTTGGAGTCTGACTGCCTGGATGCCTGGTAGATGCCTAATGTCCCCGAGTCTCTGTTTCCTCATCTGTAGACCAGGGATGCTAATAACAGCACCTTCCCCGGGAAGGCATGGTCAGCAGTGAATGAGATACCTGTAAAGCACTTAGCCCGGTGCCTGGCACTCCATAATTACTCAATACTATTAGCTATTCCCATTCATTCATTCATTCATTCATTCACTCACATCTAATCAGCACTCTTCCCTGGGCAAGGCACTGCAGGAACACACAGCCCCTGCCCCTAAGTTAGTCACAGAATGCCTGGGGCAACAGGACAGTGCACATCAGGCTATGCGTGTGAGTGTGTGTGCAGAGAAAGTACCTGACTGAGTTGGGGGTCAGGAAAGGCCTTCCTGGAAGCCTTTTGATGATGACTAGTAGGAATCGTAAACAGGCAGCGTCTGACATGAGGACAGTTATCTGATGCGGGGAGCAGGAAAGGTATACCGGGCAGGGGAACAGCATGATCAGGGGCTCAGTGGCATAGAAAGTGCAGGGTTTAGCGGGGAGGGGGGCCGGCGCCCGGGTCTGTAGGGTCTACGCTGGGGTGTTGAGACGAGGCACGCTGGCGGGCATGTGTGTCTTCGTGGGGATGACCGCAGTCCTCCACTCACAAGGTCGTTAAGAGGACTCTGGGTTCACACTGGTATAGGGCATAGCACGGGGTCCGGGACATGGTGAGAGCTCACTGCCAACCGTCAAATGTGTGTGGCAGGAAGACTCTTCTGATGGCAGATGTATTATAGGGACGACACTGGCACTGGGGAGGCCAGTCCGTGGGACTGTGGTCTCCAGCTGTAGCCAGAGGACATGACCTCGAGGTGGAGGCTGCTGCTCTCCTGGGCCTAAGGGGAGGTTCAGGAGTAGAAGGATCTTCTGGTAGGAAAGCCGGCCCCGGGGGGAGCAGGGAGGGTAGGGGAAGGAGGGGCTGCCATGCCAACCTCTTCCCTGGAGGCCAATACTGACTCAGTGTCAAGGGCATTCAGGAAGGGCCATGTCCTTCCCACTCCCAGCTCTTCCCTGTTCTCCTCTTTGACTCCTTTCTCTGTGTCCACATCTCCTTTCAGTGAAGCCACTCCTGGGGGTTAGGGGCCCACAGGCGAGTTGTCACTATTCCAAACTCACCTGTTAGCCATCTGATCTTCCTCCTGAGAGTCCCCACCCTCTCCCATCAAAAATGAACGCAGGGCCCGGTGCACATGCCTGCAGGGCTCAGCAGGTCACATTCACGAGGGAAGCAGGTGGCTGTGGACAGCCAGGGCAGGATTAAAGGGGTGCTTGCTTCAGCTCTGGCTGCCCAGTGCCCTGTGTTGGAGGGGCTCACGCTCGCCAGAGCTCCTGATTTTCCACGAGCAGCTGGACATCTGGACATTGTGGGTAAAAGGATGCCGATGGAGATTATCCCACGGCCTGGGAAATGTCACATTTCTGTCACAGGCCAAAACTGAGGCCACGGAAGTGTCTGGTAAGATGCCGACTGCGGGGCCCAGATATCCGCCCCTCGCCCCTGCCCAGTCACTCAGATGGCTGCGTCCTCCCGAAGTGGACAGACCTCTGCCTCTTGGCTGGAGGTTTGAAGGGCAAGGCCTGCAGACCACCTGAGTGCTGGCCATCCGAGGATCCTTCGTTCAGTCTTTCAACAGATTTGCGCCCCAATTCTCTGCTAGGGTTTGGAGATACGGCACCGAATAGATGAAAAACTTAAGGAGAGTACTCTTGAGAGGGCTCGAAATGCGTCCCCTGGAACTCCGGGGTGTTTGTGAACAAGGGGATGAGGTCTGTTTCTGACTGGAGAATTTCTGATGTGGGAGGCCACAGACGTGGCCTGTGCTGGCTTGAAGGGACAGCGGTGCTGGGGATCAGGGAGGATGAAGGGCAGTGCTGCCTTCCCTCCTGGTGTTCTGAGGCCCTGAACTCTAGGCACATGGAAGACCCCGTGGCTCGAGGGGCCCCAAGTGTTGGTGCACGGAAGTGAGAGGAGGCTGGAGCTGCTGGGGCACAGGTGGCTGTGCGGCCCAAACGGTAACTCAAGAAGCAACTGGGCTGTGAGCCTCTGGTGGACTAGATAAGCCTCCACTCTCTCTGAGGGTCCAGGACAAAGCTCCTGGCACCCCACAAAATTACACCTGCTGTCTGCTGGGGACCCCGGCATCAGAAAGCCCGCCCAAGCCAGCCAGTGTGAATCAGAGCAAGAGTACCTCCCCCCACCCCATCCCCATCCCCATCCCTGCCAGCGAAGAGATAACTTTGCTGTTTTTCTTCTCCTTTGCCCTGCCACAGAGGAGCAGCAAAAGGTCCAAAAGAGGTCAGTGGAGACCTCCTGGAACTGGATGTGAGTTGGAAAGTTCTAGCTGGGACTGGACCAAGCTGGAGAATCAAAGGGATGAGTTCTTGCTTGGGCCATGACTCACAGATGAGAAAGGGGGCACTGACAGAGGTCAGCTGAATGAGAGGAAACTCTTTGTGTCTGTACATGTCAATGAACCAGTTACGCATTACACACACGGGCCATTCCGTTTGTGACATCTCATGATGGTCTGTCTGCCAGGTGCTCTTCTAGGCATTTACAACTAGTAGCTCATTTAAACCTCACGACACCTTGCAGAGTAGGTGCTATCATTACTTCCGTTTTACAGATGGGGAAGCTGAGGTTAAGTGACTTGTCCGCTGCCACACAGGCTGGTACACAGCAGAGTCAAGACTCAGATTTAGTAGTATGCCATCATGCCTCGTATTAAGTTTAATAACATGCAGGCCAGAGCTTGTGTGGGGGCAGATCTGGGCCGTGGGCTGCCACTTCGAGGCCTGTGGTTTAAATGTGTTGGGGAGCTCTGTGGGGAGGAGGCAGAGGGCAGGTGGGGGAGTACTGAACTCGGCCAGGCCCATGGCCCACTTAGAATCATGGAATCTCACAGCTGGACAAGATCTTGGAGATAGCTCCACCTTTAGCCCCATTTTACAGGTGGGGAAAGCCATAGGGGGGGTAGGACTTGCCCAGGATCATCATGGCTCAGGGCCCCTGCTTGTCTTTCTCTTCTTCATAGGCATAGGCTTCTCACTTGAATTGATGTCCTGGGAACCAAGCAGCCTACAGGATGAAACTGCGGTCCTGTGATTCTAACTGAAGAAGAGGGGCAGGGCGGGGCTGTGTCTTGGAGGCAGGACACCCAAGTCCAGGTCCTTTTCTCTTAGGGATGCCTGCCTGCCTGCCCCAAGAGTGGGCCATCCTGGATTGGAGAGCAGCAGACACGATGCGGGCTACCCTGGCCCAAAGGCAGCGGCAGAGAAGGTTGGTGCTGACCAGGGTGCTGAACCTGGACCGTACCTTCCTCCATCGCTCAGACCAGCTGAGGGGAGAGGGTGAAAGGGAAGGAGATTCATCTTTTGTCTCGGGGACCAACATGACTGTTTGGGGCAGTTTTTAGTGGCGCTACGATTTCTGTGGTCTGTGAGGCCTTGGGAAAGTCACTCAACTGCTCCAGACCTGCTTTTTCAACTGCTTAATGAGGAGAGTAGCTTCTATCCTACTCAACTTGGAAGGTAGAGGTGAGCATCACTTGGGGCCAGGGGACAGCCCTGTGCAGACTCCAAGCCCATCTCTGGGGCCTGGCGAGGCCTCTTAGGAGCTCACGCTCACAGAGGGGCTTCACAGGCTTGTTTCTTCCTCTGAAATGGGGGTCGGGTTGGGTAACTTCTGACGCTCCTAACCTGGGCGCTCTGGGCCCTGTGGCCTGTAGGTGGACGTGCTCAGGAACACGAGATACACATCGCAGACTTGGGAGTCTTAGAACATCCCCGGGATTGTGCTGCATTATTCCTTTCTCATACAAGTCCTGACTTGATTTTCCAGCTTCAGGAATGGGTTTTGCACAGAGACCCATGCTCTTTCCCTGGAGAGGGCATGGGGACCTGGGGAAGGCAGTTCTACGAGAAGAGCACTGGCTTTAGAACCAGGCCGACCCAGGTTCCCATCATGGTTCTGCCATCCCTAGAGGGGCAAGCCTAGCACCTCAACCAGTGCCAACAGTGTTTACCTTGGGGGTGGCTAGAGTGGTGGCTAGGAAAAGCCAAGCAGGCCATGGGCACCAGATAAGTGCTTGTTGCGTGCACTGGAGGACAGCCTCATCCTTGAGCCCTCATGAGGCCTTATCTATCCATATGGCCTCCTGAGCTCCAACTGTGTGTTTGTTAAGACACACCATTTGGTCGGACCTTGTAACAGTCCTGGAGGTGCAGGTAATGTGCATTTTGCAGATAAAGCCACGCACCGGCAGAGGGAAGTCTGTGACTCACATCCATGCCAGCCTGATTCTTAGGCTCCTGCTTGGCTTTGAGGAAGCCAAGCTTACTGGACCTTTCCAAACCCTCTTTTTCTGGCCTAGACAATGAGGATACTACCTTATTGTGGTTATTATGACTTGAAGATATATGCCATTTTACAAGGGTACATGCAGTTTTAGAAACATATGTGAAACACATGTGAGTGACCCATGGGAGCAAGGGAACGGAGTGGGTGTCGGGGGTAAAACCTGACAAACAAAACGAGGGAATTCTTGCGTGTCTTAGTCATAGTGTGTCACGAACCAAGAAGACTGGCTGAATTCTTTGCACCTGACGGCCAGGTAAAAGGAAAAGACACAAAGAGCGTACAAAGAGCGTCTCAAACGTTTAATGTGCACGTGAATCACCCGGTGAATTTGTTAAAATGCAGATCCTCATTTACCAAGTCTGGGGTAGGGCCCGGGACTCTGCATTTCTCACAAGTTCCCACGTGATGCTGCTGGTGCAGCTGGTTTGAGTAGCAAGGATCTAGTCTTCCCTCCTGGAGAGTTCTCAAACTTACGTGATCATATGAATCTGAGGAACCCATGACGAACAGATTTAAAAGCCCGACCCTGGAGATCTGGATACAGGTGTGGGTTGGCGCCAGGACATACTGTGTACTTTGAGCAAGCGCCTCAGGAGACCGCGAGGCTCGAGCAAGCTGGGGAAGGGTGGCTGTGGTACTCCTCTGTACCCTGGCCAACAACGCAGACACAGGACACGGAGTAGACAGAAGCAAAGGGAATCACAGCCAGCTCCAGGAACCGGGAAAGAAACAAGGCAAGGAAGAGAAGATGGGGCTGTGGGGGTTGCGAAAGACAGTACAAGTGGTCTATGGCCTGCCACCAGAAGATGAGGATTTGGAATCCAACTTTTATTCTCCTTGTAAGCCATCGGGCAAACACAGAAATTTCAAACCAAGCAAGAGTGGTGCCATGAACTGCACCAGACTTGGAAACTCCCCTATAGGCCGGACCCATCCTGTACCGCATCCTGACCAGAACTTCCCAACTCAAACCCAATCCCTTTGTGGCTCACCAGCCATGGTCACCCCAAGGTGGCGATGACCAAAGCCATGGTCTGCTCCCGAGGTGACTGGTTCTGGTCTCTCTCGCTCAGCCCAGGTCAAGTTCTTTTTCTTACAGCTAAGCCAGAAACACCTCACACCTACTAGGATGGCTACATGCAGGAAGACTGACAGGCACTGGCGAGGATGTGGAAAAAACGAGAAGCTTCGCACCCTGCTGGTGGGAACGTAAAGTGGTGCGGCCAGTTTGGAAAAGTCTAGCAGTTAGTTCTTCAAAAAGTTACACGATTATGATGCGATCCAGCAATCCCACTCCTAGGCATATACCCAGGAGGAATGAAACCCTAGGTCTACGCAAAGACCTGTACACGAACGTCCACGGCAGCACAAAAAGTGGCAACAACCCAACATCTGTCCGTTAACTGAAGTGGGCACGGAAAGAGGGATATACGTAAGAGACTCTTCAATAGAGCACAAACCGAGGGTTGATGGGGGGAGGGGGGAAAACGGGTGATGGGCAGTGAGGAGGGCACTCGTTGGGATACGCACTGGGTGTTGTATGGGAGCGATGAACCACGGGAATCTACCCCCAAAAGCAGAGCACACTTCACGCACTGTATGTGCGTGAACTTGACAGTAAACTATATTTTAAAAAAAAGAAAGAAAGAAAAAAAGAGAACGGGGGTTTCTGTCCACACAGCGGCATTCTTCAGCCAGAAAAAGGAATGCAGCAGTGACACACGCTACAACACGGAGGAACCTTGAAGATGTCAGTGAAAAGAAGGCAGACACAAAAGGCCACGTGCCGTGTGACTGTCCCCGTGAGAAGTGTCCAGAACAGGCAAATCTTTAGAGAGAAAACAGACCAGTGGTTGCCTGAGGCCAGGAGTGGGGCAATGGGAGGGACTGTTAATAGGTACAGGGTTCCTTTTTTTTTTTTTTTTTTTTTGAGGTGGCGAAAATGTTCAGGAGTTAGATGTGGCGATGGATGCACAACGCTGTGAATATAGTAAAAACCACTGAATTGCACACTTTTAAAAGGTAAACTGCGGGGCGCCCGGGTGGCTCTGTCGGTTAAGCAGCCGACTTCGGCTCAGGTCACGATCTCACGGTTCGTGGGTTCGAGCCCCACGTTTCTGTGCTGACAGCTCAGAGCCTGGAGCCTGCTTCGGATTCTGTGTCTCCCTCTCTCCCTGCCCCTCCCCTGCTCATGCTCTGTCTCTCTCTCTCTCAAAAATAAAGATTAAAAAAAAGAAAAAGGTAAACTTCATGGGTACATGTGGGTATATCTCAATAAAGCTGTTTTTTTGTTTTTTTTTTTTAATTTTTAAAAAAAGGAACAGGTTATTAAGTGCTGATATTTATTGTTAAGGATCCCACCTTTCCACAAGGCATACCCTGGAACCCTTCCCACTCGGCCTGGTGATTACTCCTGGCTGGAAGGAGGAAGTGGCCTAGACTACAACAAACACTGACAGCGTGACGTGGAAGTTCCTGAAGGCCCCACTCACTTCCCCCCACAGAACTAAGACACGATGTTCCTCAGTGTCCTTGATACAAGGAGACCCACGCAAAAAATGGCTGATTCTGCAGATGAGAATCACTGAAGTTTCTGTTTTCAGAAAACAATTATGTATAGGACTATCCTTTCAACTTTTGCTACTAGAAAAACCAAGTGCCAAATTTATTGTTTGAATCCTCTTTTCCTTAAATCACAGATCTAAAAGTGATCTGCTTCCCTGCTCGTCTGATGGTTTCTAGTGTGATGTTCCTTTAATGTTTCCTTTTATAATGAAGGATGCTTATGTGACCAAACTGCCCCAAGTCCTTTCCGTAGCCAGCATGACCCAATTCTAAAACAAAAACACTCCACCCATTTGTAGGCCCTTAAGGAAGAAGGCTAAAGGCTTCAAGGTGGTCTTCACTAAATCAGTGCTTGAGATGGGGTCTCCCAGAAATGGCCAGGGCGCCTGCTCATGCTGGCCTCCCCACCCAAGCCCCAGCTGAGGGTACCCTTAACCCCGTCTCAGGCAGTTCCAGGCTACAGCATATTAGCAGACACCTCAGGAAGGCTCTGGTAGCCTACCCTGTGCCCACAGATAAATAATGTGTCCTCATTTAGGAGAAAGAACCCAAGGATCTGAGAAGCAGAAAGGCCCATCCATGGATGCAATGCTAGCTGTGGAGGGAAAGCGCCTAGTGCCTTGATCTCTTGCCTCTGGGCCTGGTGCTCTATGGTGCTCTCTCCACTCCAGCACAGGGGGGGCTCATCACTGACCGTGTCTGTCAGGCCTCGGGCTGAAAAGAATCCGGAGAACACCAGAGGTCAGGTGGGCCTGGACAGAGGACACAGGCTTCTGGAGGCTGGGGCTCCCTGGGGGTGAAAGGCCCTCCTGGCTTGTTTCCTGCTTCACTAGCTCCTCCATCCACCCCAGCCACTGGCTTCCAGAGGCTGGGCTCCCTGCTCCCACGGGGGTTCAATATCACACTCAGATGGAGCCCGTGCTCCTGTGCTTTTCTTGCGTGGGCCCCAAGGGGCACGGAGTTACCCTGTAGGTAAGCACCACACAAAGCGTCAAAAATTCATTCTTTTCCTTTGCCCAGTTCCGAGAGGTGGCCACACACAGAGGCAGGCATCAGAATGTTGTAGAATCGGAAGGGCACCTCCCAGGGCAGCAGGAAAGCCCTGGGAAGGGAGAGCCCTACTTAGGGTCAACTCGGTAAGTTAGTGGCAAAAATGAGATCAGCCTTCAGGTCTGTGCGGGCAAGCAGAACTGGAGGATTCTGCCCTTCTCCGCATGACGCAGTCTCTCTGCAATGTGCCTGCCCCTGTGAAAGTCTTCCTTGTGGCCTATGGGGCTTTCTAGTCTCTCATTTTCGTCTGTGTAGCCACACTGCAAAAGCAATTTATGAAGGGAAGGTGTCTGAGAAGCAAGAACAGGCCCTGGGTAGGAAAAGAGTCATTTGGCCCCAGAAAGATTTCAACTCTAAAGTCTCAGAAATGAAAGGGAGCTGCGCAGAAAAGAAGAGTGGGAGCCTGGCAACATGATTTTTGTATTGACATTTGGTTCTTATAATAACATCCAAAATGCGTTCTGTTCTTATAGCGCTGCAGCTGCGACTGCATCGGGCCGAGAGTATATGTTGCCGGAGTGTCCCTTGAGAAGTGTGCGGGAGCTGGTGGCGAGAGAGACACACAGACTGCTCTTTGGGACCTATACGCAGCCGGGTGGAGAGCTGCAGCAGGTGCCTTGGCTCTGACAGGGGGTGGGGAGGCAATCCCAGCCAGCCTGCAAACACATGGGCAGAGTCCCTCGCCCCCAGACCGCAAGAACACGGCTGCTGACGGGGCCAGCGGCGGCAGCTCCCGGAGAGTGGAGGGAAGGCTGGGATGTTACGTTCTTGAGGCCTTCACAGGTACATATCATCGTAGCCCGGCGGGGGGAGATGGTCTGGGTTAGGTCTGGAATGGAAACAGGGGCTGGTGAGTTGGGAGTGATGGCGGGGCCAGGGGCGCACAGGCAGACGGGGCCTCAGCAGAGGGAGCCTGCCCTCCAGAACGACGTGGTGCTCTGTGGGGTTGAAACGCACACGCTCTACAGCCATGATCCTGACTCTCCCACCCTGGGTAAGTTAATTCATCTTCCAGGGTCTTGATTTCTGCATCTATGCAATATGGACAGTAATATGTACCCCTAAGTGTTGCTATTAGAATCCAGCGTCCTGACACGGACTTAAACTTCAGTGAGTATGAGCAGCTCCTCCTCTGAGTGCTCCCTGAGGGGGCTGGAGGAAGGGAGGCACTGAGGGCTGGGGAGCTCTGGGGAGGCATCAAGCACGGGGCCCGGAGGAGGCTCCACTCCCTCGGCAGTGGGGGATGATGGAGCCAGTGGAGACTCCGCACCTAGAGTCAGACTGCTTGCTCCCGCAACGCTGAGCTGAGCTGAGTTGCCATCAGGCCCTATTTCTCAGCGGGCCTGAGTGAGTACCTACCCAGACGGGCTGGTCCCAATGGGTCCAAAGGGGTCAAAGCGTGCTCCTGGGGGCACAGCGCCTGGAGGAAGACGGTTTGGGAGGCCCGAGGATGGGTCAATGAGTGCTCTCGGGAAGCCAGATCTCAGGGGATCCACGATCATGCCACCTCTCCGACACCTGAGGCAAGAAGAAAAGGTGGGTAAGCAGGTGGGGCAAGGAGCTGCTGGAGGAGAGGCGAAGGAGGTGAGTGGACTAAAAATGCCTGGGATATGTACTCTGGAGAGCTCAAGCAGACACTGATGGACGGTTGCCCGAGAGTCAGCAGGAAGTGGGCAAGAACAGGAACACCAAGAGCACACCTTTCCTGGCACGTACGGCCTGCCCTTTCAGCTTTCCAGGCTGCCCGAACCCACAAAACTGAGATCCCTGCCATGTTCTACATCCAAGGGGGACAACTTGATCAAGAACAGGTGCCAGAACTTGCCAAGGTCAACGGAGAACCATCATAAGGTTCTGGAGGGCACTATTTTAGGTCTAAGAACTAGTAATGGCATTGGGACAATTCCGGACGATGGCTTTCTTGCAGTTTCCTGAGAGGGCCTCAGGGTGATCTAGGGCTGCGCGTGGACTGCCCAAATCTGGCTCCTGACAGCATCTGTCCCTCATGGAGTTAGATGCACCTGACCTCCTGTGCTCAAAGCAGGATGTGTGAGCTGATGTTCCCCAAACTTTGCGGCCACTGTGCAAGCTCAACTGCAGGCTCACGCGATTTCCCACTGTCTAAAACTGAGGTGCTCATGTTGGGGTCACTTTGCAGCACAGGTTGAAACCTACCCGGAAGCATTCAGAGAAGACAGGGTCTGGCTAGGCTGTAGTGACTTTGTTGGGTGTACGACAGAAACCACACACACAGTCTACTGGGGATCAGAGACTCCCCTGAGCAAGTGAGGTGACTGCTGAGGAGCCCTGAACGGCCCTTCAGTCTGTCGCCCACCACGGCCAGCGGGGTCAGCTAATGACAGGGCAGTTGTCTGCTGGCTTGCTCGGCGCCTCCCCCACCCCGCCAGCAGAGCTCTCCCTCGCTGCTGCAGGCACGGCAGAGCGGAACAGCGGCGGAGACTTCTCAGCCGCTGAGCCCCAGCAGCCTCCTTCACCCCAAAGCAAGGCTGACGAAAAGCTCTAAGATTGGAAGGTGAGCTGAGGCTGAAAAGTCACAAGAGTAAGTTGTGTTGCTGCCCCCTCCCTGGCAGGACTCACCCAAAGGGGTCCAGATCCTCTCCCCCGACAGCAAACGGGCCCAGGGGATCACACCTGAAACAAACAAGGGACAATTACCACAAGTCCCATAGCAGCCGGGTGCCTGGGCTCCCGAGGGATTGAACCCAATGCCCGTGGGGTCACAAATGCACTGCCAGGTTGGAGGACAGGGGAAATCCCCGCATGAGACCATAACACGAGGGATATTTCAAAGTGGTCTTTGGCACAGACTAATATATCACAAGGGCAATATTGAAAAGAGTTGAACACAAAGCTAAAAACAAGGAGACCTCGATACTGTAGAAAATAAACGTACTGACAGTGGTTAGTAACCTCAAGATAAATTTTATTTTATTTACACTTTTCTCAAGTTTCTAAACTTTGTATCACGAACCAAGAACTTTCAGATTAGAAAATATCCTAAAAACAAAACCCAAACTCCAAGACTAAGACTTAAAAGCTTCCAGGGATGGAATAAGATGGGTGTCCACACACAGCCAGAACAGTATGGCCTCTCCACGACATTTCGATCCCACAGACACCGTGTATCTGTTTATGCGCTGCCCACTGGAGGGCCACAAACCACTGTAACCTCTAAGATTTTTTTCACCTCTACACCAAGAACCCACTTTTGTTCTCACTGGGAATGCATGAGCTGGGAGCATAAATGAGAGCATCCTTTCCGGAAAGCAATTCTGCACTGTCCAATATATACAAAACACCTGTGTCTTTCAAAAGTCTTAACGTATCTTTATACTCTTTGATCCAATAGTTCCTTATCTAGGCATTTATCTTAAACAATACATAATTCAAATTAAAATATCACCATAAAGACTTTAATCAAGGGAACTGGAAATGGCCTAAGTAGGGACCAGTTAGGCACTTTATGGTGGATCCCTAAATGCAATTGTGGAGACAATGTTCTCAGAGGTTTCAAAATGATATGAAAAGGGGAGCCTTGGGTGGCTCAGTCGGTTAAGTGTCTGACCTCAGCTCAGGTCGTATCTCACGGTTTATGGGTTTGAGCCCCTCATCAGGCTTGCAATTGTCAGCGCAGAGCGCGCTTTGGATCCTCTGTCCCCCTCTCTCTCTGCTCTCTCTCCCTCAAAAATAAACAAACGTTTAAAAATAAAATAAAATGATGTGAAAAAATGCTTATGCTCTAGTGCTAACTGTGGGGGGGGAAAAAGAGATAGCCTAGGAATAGCCCAGGGAATCAACTGTGAAAATGTGTGCGGGGGCGTGTATGTCTAAATAAAAATTGAAAGGAGTACAGACTGACAGTTACTCCTGGGATGATTTTCTTTATGCTTTTCTGGTTTTTTCCTACAAAACAAAAAATACTTAAAATTTGCAGAAGTGTGCTTTGGAACCTGCTTGGAGACCTAGCAAGCAATACAAACCTTGCAGTTCTGGAGGGGGTGGGGGTTCCTGCCAGACCTCAGGAGAGCCTTGTAAATAGCAGCTAATATACACTTACAGGTAAGAAGCCATTAATTAAAGAACTGGGAAAAAATCCAAAAGGAGATGCTTCTTCAGTCAGTTCTACCTATCATGCTGGAAAGGATACTGTGATTTAAGTGGATGTGGCTAGGTTTCCAAGGGAAGGAATTTTTCCTGATGTAGATGACTGTTCCCGAGTCCTAGTTCAAATTTGCTGGTGGCCTCTGTTAACATCATGCCACACTGTGGATGGACAGGGGTGCTGGAGAGCACCGAGTGTATCTCCATGAAATGGCCCACTACAGGTCAGCAAACAGAAGGGGCTTCTAATGGCTATAAAAATGCCTAGGAGAACAGCACCTTATAGCTCCTGAAACACATAGCCTTTCCTCCTTTCTCTCCTGGGCCACAGAGCATGGGACGGGGCAGGGAGAAGGAACAGAGAAGAGAAACTGGAAAAGGCAGCTGCCAGGCCCATGGCAACCATTTGTGTACTTGAAATTGTCACAGCCTATCCCTTGACTCAACACTTACCACAATCTCGCTGCAACACACGCACGCACACTTCTGTGAATTTATTATGCACATGCTCAGAACCCATTTTAAAATAGTCTCAGTCCTGGGTCCCCTGGGTGGCTCAGTTGGTTAAGTGATTGACTCTTGATTTCAGCTGAGGTCACGATCCCAGGGTTGTGGGATCGAGCCGTATGTTGGGCTCCATGCTAGGCGTGGAGCCTGCTTAAGATGTTCTCTCCCCCTCTCTCTGCCCCTCCTCTGCTTGCACGCTTTCTCTCTCTTAAACATTAAAAAAAAAAAAAAAAAAAAATTAGTCTCAGTCCAGCAAGTCCCCCTGGCTGTAATTTCTTCTTGACCGTTCTTTTGAGGGGAATGCCTCAAAAAAGTCTCAGTCCAGAATATGTTGAATGAGGCTACAGGGATTAAAATAAAGCTGATTTTTGTATAAGGTCTCTGAAATCAAGCCCCTCCTTCAACTGATAATCAGCTGAAGTAGAGTGTTATACACTAACGCTGTAGGCCAAAGTGCCTGCCTGGGCCCACATGACCATATGATCCCGGCTCCAACAGGGCCCCCCGAAGGGATTTGAAGGTGATCCCGAACACACACGATTTCCTCCTTCTGTGCTCCCCTCTCCTCTTGGATAAAAACGTCACCCACTCCTCTCTTGGGCACACAAATCCCGCTGACATCACTCTAACAGCTACATGGTTTGGCGATGTGGAAAGGCCTCGGGACTGGAGGACAGAAGACGGGCCCTGGGCTCTGGGTGGAGGATGATCTAGGTGGTTGGCAGGTGTGTCACAAACCCCTGCACCTCAGTCTTTTAAGAAGACTGGAGTCTAAGAAGTAACACTCACAGGGCCTGCTGTTGACGATGACACAGCCGCAGCGGGCACAGACAGACACGCTGCCAGGCAAGGCCTGGAAGAAGTGGGTAACAGCCACTGCCGCTATTTACCAAGAGACTGCCCTGTACTAATTTAGTTTTAAAAATACTAATTTTGAAAATGTAATCTCCTCAACAGGTAATGCATCTACCCGTTTGAAAATTCAAGACTGATAAAAGACCCACACATCCATAATCTTAGGCTAGATGTGTCCTGGAATTCAGAATTCTTCAGATTTAGAAAGGTCAGATGGGTGTACCTAACTTACATTGTGTAACACTCCCAAGCAGCACCCGGGCTGTAACAAATACCCTAATGTTTCTGCAAAACGAATGCCTATTCATATGTAAGTGGGATAAATGAATGTATGAGGAGCTTCATGCCACTTCAGGACAGGGTTTGGCACCAATCTTATGGGAGAGGAAGTGGGGGGGAGAGGAAGGGGGAGAGGAGGGGAGAGGAAGGGACAGGAAGGGGGAGAGGAAAGGGGAGAGGAAGGGAGAGGGAGGGAAGGAGGGGGAGGGAGGGAGGGGAAGGGAAGGACGGAGAGAGAGGGAGAGAGAGAAGGAGAGAGCGGGGGAGGGAGAGAGAATATACCTCAAGGTCCATGCTCAGCGCAGAGTCCAACATGGGTCTCAATCCCACTCGATCCCTGGGATCATGATCTGAGCCGAAATCAAGAGCTGGACGCTCAACGGACTGAGCCACCCAGGTGCCCCTCAGAGCTCCTTTGATATCAGAATTGTACATAAAAGATTATGGGCCCACAAAAGCAAAAATTCTCCCTTTCACCCTTGTTCCCCAGCCTACCAGGTCTTCCTACAGACAACTAAGATACAGCTTCTTGTATGTCCTTCCAAAAATACTATGCATAGAGGGCAAATATGTATCTCTCCTTTTTTAACAGCTGGATGCACTGAGCGCCTTATATACATTATCATATTTCACCTTTGCAGCAGCCCTCTGAGTACGTATGATTTTTATTCTTATTTTACAGATGAGGAAACAGGCTCAGAAGCAAGGTTTCTTAAACAAAGCCACATAGGTAGTAAGTGGCCAATACAGTATTCATCCTGGGTCTGCCCAACATCAAAACCCATCCATGCTCAAACTGATGTGTTGAGACCATTTACATTTAATGTGATTTTATGTGATAGGTTTAGATTTATAGCTACTACCATTTATTATTCGTTTTCCAAATGTTCCCTCTGTTTTGCATTCCTCCGTTTCCTCTTTCTTTTTATTCAATTTTAGTGTTTTTTACTCGATCTCTTCTTAGAGTTTTTTCCAAGTGGTTGCTTGAGGGATCAAATATACAGACTGAACCTCTTCAGTCTACTTTGAAACAGTATTTTACCATTTCAAGTAGAAGGCAGAGACCGTAGAAGGCATATACAGGTCCATTCATTCTCCTCTATGTTACAGTTGCTCCCTATTATACTGACATAAAGCGAAATGTGTAATTTTTGCTTTCAACTGTAAAACACATTTTAGAGAATTCAAGAGAACAGTTCTATTTACCTAGACATTTACCATTTCTATTGCTCTTCCTTCATTCCTGATGTTCCAAGTTTCCATCTGGTATCATTTCCCTTCGGTCTGAAGAACTTCCTTCAGCAATTCCTTTTGAGAAGAGCTGTTGACTATGAATTCTTAGTTTCCTCTCACTAAGAACTCTTAATATCCTTCGGAAATAAAGTGAAATATTTGCTGGGTACAGAATTCTGGGTTGACAATTCTTTTTTCTCCATACTTTGAGAACATCTGTCCACCTCTTCCTGGTCTCCATGATTTCTTTTTTTTTTTTTTTTAATTTTTTTTTTCAACGTTTTTTATTTATTTTTGGGACAGAGAGAGACAGAGCATGAACGGGGAGGGGCAGAGAGAGAGGGAGACACAGAATTGGAAACATGAGTTCCCAATGAGTTTCCAGTGAGTAGTTGGATAAACTCATCTCGGAGAGATTCTGATCACGGATATAAGTTTGGAAGTCACAACCACACTATAGATGAGGGGATGACTCTTTTTTTATCTATAAAGGGCAAGATAGTAAATATCTTTTGTTCTACAGGCCACATACGATCTCTCTTGCATATTCTTTTTTTTAAATTTTTTTTTCAACGTTTATTTATTTTTGGGACAGAGAGAGACAGAGCATGAACGGGGGAGGGGCAGAGAGAGAGGGAGACACAGAATCGGAAGCAGGCTCCAGGCTCCGAGCCATCAGCCCAGAGCCTGACGCGGGGCTCGAACTCACGGACCGCGAGATCGTGACCTGGCTGAAGTCGGACACTTAACCAACTGCGCCACCCAGGCGCCCCTGGTCTCCATGATTTCTAATGAGAAATCCACAATTGTTCACGTTCTTATTCTTCTACGGGCAAGTCATTGTTTTTCCCTAGCTGCTTTCATGATTTTTTTTTTTCTTCATTTTTAGTTCTTGGCAGTTTGATTATAAGTCTGCACATGGACTTTCTTGGGTTTATCCATTTAGGGTTTGCTGAGCTTTTTGAATTTGTGGGTTTTTTGCCCAAAATGTCTTTTGCCAAATCTGGGGAGTTTTCAGCCCTTATTTTCTTCGAATAATTTTTCTGTACTGTCTTCTTTTTCCTCTTTTAAGACTCTGATTGCCCCTATGTTAGACCTTTTATAATTGTCCCACAAATCCCTGAAACTTAATTTTTCAATCTGTGTTCAGACAAGATAATTTCTACTGCTCGGTCTTCAAGTTTACTCTTTCTTCTGTTATTTCCATTCTGATATGCCTTCATCCAGTGAGCTTGTTTTGATTGTTTTACTTTTCAATTCTAAAATTTCCATTTGGTTCTTCTTCATACCTGCTATTTCTTTGCTGAGACCTGCTGCTCTGTTCAGTTCAAGACAGTCTGCCCTCACTTCTTGCAGCATTTTTATAATAGCTGCTTTCTGTCTTTGTCAAGATAATCCCAACATCTGTGTCATCTCGGTGCTGGCACCTGTTACCTTTTTGTGAGTTGTGTGAGTTGAAGTTTTCTTGGTTCTTTGTATGCCCAGTAATTTAGAATTGTATCCTGGAGGCTCTGAAGAATCCTGATATTTCTGTTTTAGCAGGCAATCAACATAGCTGGCTTCAGGATCCAAGTTCTGGTTTCAATGTCAGTTGTTTTCAAAGCCTTTGCAGTGCTGTCCAGTGCTGTACCACATATGTGCTGCCAAGCATTGTTTGGACCACCCAGTTCTACTCAAACTGTGATGTGCAGATGCATCAGTGGGGGATCTGGCTAAGGGCAGGTTTCTTTTCTTTTCTTTTCTTTTTTTTTTTTTCTTTCAAAAAAAATTTTTTTTTTTTTTCCAACGTTTATTTATATTTGGGACAGAGAGAGACAGAGCATGAACGGGGGAGGGGCAGAGAGAGAGGGAGACACAGAATCGGAAACAGGCTCCAGGCTCTGAGCCATCAGCCCAGAGCCCGACGCGGGGCTCGAACCCACGGACCGCGAGATCGTGACCTGGCTGAAGTCGGACGCTTAACCGACTGCGCCACCCAGGCGCCCCTTCTTTTCTTTTTTAAAATATACTTTATTGTCAAGTTAGCTAACATACAGCACATACAGTGTACTCTTGGTTTCGGGAGTAGATTCCCGTGATTCATCACTGACATACAACACCCAATGTTCATCCCAGCAAGTGCCCTCCTCAATGCCCATCACCCATTTTCCCCTCTCTCGTGCCCCCCCATCAACCCTCAGTTTGTTCTCTGGATTTAAGAGCGTCTTATGGTTTGCCTCCCTCTCTGTTTGAAACTATTCTTTTCCCCCTCCCTTCCCCCATGGTCTTCTGTTTAAGTTTCTCAAATTCCACATATGAGTGAAAACATATGATATCTGTCTTTCTCTGACTGACTTATTTCACTCAGCATAATACCCTCCAGTTCCATCCACGTTGTTGCAAATGGCAGGACTGCATTCTTTCTCATTGCCAAGTAGTATTCCATTGTATATATAAACACATCTTTATCATTCATCAGTGGGTGGGCATTTAGGCTCTTTCCATAATTTGGCTATTGTTGAAAGTGCTGCAATAAACACTGGGGTACACGTGCCCCTATGAATCAGCACTCCTGTACCTTTTGGATGAATTCCTAGTAGTGCTATTACTGGGTCGTAGAGCAGTTCTATTTTTAATTTTTTGAGGAACCTCCACACTGTTTTCTGGAGTGGCTGCACCAGCTTGCATTCCCACCAGCAGTGCAAGAAAAGGGCAGGTTTTAATCCAGAAGATCACGAGTGGGACTTGAGATTCTGTATGTTTCACAAACTGAGTGAAACGTGACTGGACTTTGCTAGTCTGGGGAACACCAATGACTAAGACTGCCAGGGTACAAGTTCAGCTGGGAAATTCTGGTAGCCTAGGATTATTTACTCTGTTCTGCTAAGCGTAGAAATTTAGGACTGGGAACATGGAGATGCTGAGGACAGTAGACAAGAGTGTGTGTGCATATACACGTATGGCAGCAGTTACAGTGCTCTGAGCAAGCAGAGCACTAAACCTTCTCTTTTCCCCCTGCTGAGGATATCCTGTGAGTTCAAAGGTGAACTGGGAATGGAGGGTGGGTGGGAAGTATCGCATTTGGGCTAGGAAAACAATTATTTTTAGAAGAAAAGAAGAAACAGATATGCATAAATTTAAAAATTGTAAGAAAGATGTCACCATAATCTAACATGATTCTTTTTGCTATTCTTTTCTTGTCTATTTTCATAAGCATGCTTTTATAAAACTATAATGCTATCATTTTAGATCCCACTGTTTTCCTCCACTTACGTCCTGTATTTCCCAAGTTGTCTGTCTTTGCTATTGACATTTTTAATGACCAAGTAATAATCACTCAAGTGAAGCAAATTTTTAACATTTACTTGACCTTCTACTGTATGTATTGGTATTGCTTCTGGTAGGTTAACTATAAATGATGGTGTAATTGGTGACTTTTGTGCACATGTTTTTTTTCTGTCAGAAATCAGTTCACTGGGGGGGCGACCGGGGGCTCACTCGGTTAAGCATTCTACTCTTGATTTCCGTTCAGGTCATGAGCTCACGGTTCACTAACAGCGCGGAGCCTGCTTGGGATTCTCTCCTTCCCTCTCTGCCCCTCCCCCACTCCTGCATGCACTCTCTCAAAAAATAATAAACTTAAAAAAAAGAAAGAAATCGGTAAATGTTACCGTCTGCTTGTCCTACCACTGTATGATGGGGACAACCTGCTTCTCTGATCAACAGACAGAGGAGTTGTGCTCAGAAGCCTCAGCTGCACCTGACTTGGAAGATTCAGAAGGTGAGATTGGAGTTCTGCAAGCTGATGAAATTCAGGTAAGATTTTACACTCAGCTGATGTAGTAATGGGTACACATTACCCCGAAGGTGATGGGGAGGGGAGGGGAAATGTATTTTGCATTTGGGAGGCCAGACGGTAGACTATGGTAGGTAACATTTCTAGAAATGGCCCCCTCTCAATATTCCACACTGTCTAATCCCCAGAACCTGTGATGTGATGACAAATCACTCCTGCGATTGTTTTAGGTAATACTGCACAGTTGACTTCAAAAAGGGGAGATTATATGAATGGGCTAATCTACTTACGTGGGCCCTAAAAAGCAGAAAACTTTCTCTAGCTGGCAGCAGAAGAGAAGGTGGAAGGGGAGAGTCAAAACATGAGAAGGACTTGGCATACTATCGCTGGCTTTGAAGACGGAGGGGGCCGTGTGAGAAGAGACGCAGGGAATCTTAAGGAGCTGAGAGGCCCTCAGCCAACAGCCAATGAGGAATGGGGAGCTCAAGTCCTACAAAAACAAGGAACTAAATTTGGGTTCAGTTAGCTCACAAATGTTACGGGGGTGATGCTTTTCTAAACAATTTAAAAGAAAAAGGAGACCAACTCCAGCAACATGGCAAGGATAGGGAAACAGCATCAAAATACGGTGGGAATGCCAACAAATACAATTGTTTGGTTCTACTTCCAGCGACAGATGCTAAGGAAACATTCAGAGATGTGCTCTAAGTTTCAAAATATGTTCACTGAGGTGTTAGCTATGGTAGCCCCAAGTTAGGGATGACTTAGGCTAAGAAACACAAAAGCCTTGCATCATCCTAGATCTGTCTCTCCTTCATTAAACCAACCCATCAGCAAGTCCGATCAGGTATACTTCCAAACATACCCCAGATCATCTGCCTCGTCTCTGCCACCATTCCCCCTACCACCACCGTTGTTTGTTCCCTGGGTGCCCGTGTCAGCTCCTGGCGCCATCTTCCTG
Source organism: Herpailurus yagouaroundi (assembly GCF_014898765.1). Lineage (NCBI taxonomy): Eukaryota > Metazoa > Chordata > Mammalia > Carnivora > Felidae > Herpailurus > Herpailurus yagouaroundi. The sequence continues at coordinate 14,856,299 of NW_024412427.1, read as the reverse complement.
TTTCTGCTCTTGGACCTTTATACTCCATTCTCCACAAAGGAGCCAGAGTGATTGAAAAATAAAACATAAACAGTATGAAGTCCCTCCCAGGGATCCCTACTGCTTTTGATCTTGCCCCCAAGACTCCGCATGCCCTGGCCTTTGCTCACCCCCACAGTGTCATCACCGATCTCTCTATTCTCCACCCCCAAGTTTACTGAGTTCCAACCACACCACTTTCTCTTTATTCTCGGAACAATCCAAAACGATCATTTCTTTTGAAATGATTGCTGATACATGTGTTACGAGGAGGAAATACTAGGGGCGCCTGGGTGGCTCAGTCAGTCGGGCATCCAACTTCGGCTCGGGTCATGATCTCACGGTCTGTGAGTTCGAGCCCCGCGTCGGGCTCTGTGCTGACGGCTCGGCCTGCTTCGGATTCTGTGTCTCCCCCCCCCTCTGCCCCTCCCCTGCTCATGCTCAGTCTCTATCTCTCAATAATGAATAAACATTAAAAAACAAAAAAGGAGGAAATACTAAGGGCTGAATCTTGCTCCAATGTTTACGAGCTATGTTGGTTTGGCTAAGTTAATTAACCTCTCTGTGCATCAGTTTTCTTTTCTATAAAATGGGAATAGCAGCATCTATCTCATTCTCGTTAGGATTAAGAGATTATATTTTACACTTAATGTAACTGCTTGGCACACAGTAAAGACTTGCTAAATATTAACCACGTTAGTTGTCAGAACCTAACCGGGATTCCTCCACAGAAAAAAGTCAGTGGTTCATGGGGTCCCAACCAGACTGCTTTCTGTCCCAAATGTTTTGATGGTTCCCATTACCCAGGATCAAATCTAGCTCCTTAGCACATGGGGCCCCTTGTGATGTGGTCCTCACATTCACCTACTCTCCTTTCACATGCCAGTACAAATATAATGCCCTCACTCTCTCTCTTGCCCCAACATACACATGCATGAGATGATTTCAGAGCCTCATTTAAACCCACTGTCCCCTCAGCCATACATGCCAATTACTTTCAATATCACAGAATTTTTATTAGTCCTATAGAATTTAGCTCATCAGGCATTATCTCTGTGAAGCCTTTCCTTCTATCTTGTACCGCTCAATCCTTCAGAATATTATTCAGAATAATCACCCTTCTCTGTGCTTTAGCTAGACCTCAGAAAATACTTGTCATTGTTTTTAAAGGACTTATGATCTGGAATGAACAGGGCAATCAGCGGGGGATCAACTGTGAACTCCTTCAAGGCTGGGTCCACACCTCATCATGTATTCCCAGTGCCCAGTACAGTGCCTGACACATAAGCAACACTTAGACTTACTTGGGAACGAGAAATTGTAAGAAGGCAAAAGCAAAGGCTTTAGAGTTAGACCCACGTTCAAATTCTGGCTTCACCATCTAGTGGCTGTGTGACTTGGGGTAGGTCATGAAATCCCTACACCTTAGCTTTCTCTCCTGTAAAGTACGACAACAGTATTTCTCGAGGTTGTTGTAGGTGTCACACGAGGATGTTTACAAGAGTGTAACACCTGGTACATAATAAAAAGTTCAAGAAGTGGTATCCAATATTCTATTATTATATCACAACTGCTTTTTACTGGTTGTGATCAAATTACTTATACATGAACCTCAGTTTCCTTACTTGTAAAATGAGGAGAGCCCTTGCCCATCTCATGGGGTAGAGAGAATAAAATATGCGCATATGGATGAAACGCCTAGCTTGTGGCTTACAATAATTGGCACTCAACAAGCAGTGATTGAATAATTATTATTGAACTAGCTTTGCCATACATGAGAAAAACCAAAGAGATCAAGATTATTTGCCTCTAAGAGGAAAGACAATGAGGGCAAATTTTAAGAATACGGAATAACGGGCACTGCCTGGGTGGCTCAGTCGATTAAGCATCTGACTCTTGATTTCAGCTCCGGTCATGATCTCATAGTTGGTGAGTTTGAGCCCTGCATTGGGATTCTCTCTCCCTCTTTCTCTGCCCCTCTCCTGCTTGTGCTCTCTCTCTCTCAAACTAAATATGTACACTAAAAAAAAAAAAAAAAAAGAAAGAAAGAAAGGAAATAGTTTCATGACTAATAAAAATTGAAAATTTAATTATTAAGGTGACATAGGTAGAGGATAAATCTTTTTGGAATATGGTGCTGTACCAACTGGATTCAATATAGTAAGACATCAATCTATCTTGTACCATGCATAAAATTAATTTCAAATGGGTTATAGATCTAAATATAAAAGGTAAAACAACAGAGCTCCTAGAAAAAATATATGAGAAATCTTCCATGACTGTGGGGTAGGGCAAAGATTTCTCAAACATCAAAAAGAACATCAAACAAAGGGAAAGCATTGATAAGCTAGATTACATAAAAATTAAGAATACTTTAATTTAAAAAACACCGCTGATAGAGTGCAAAGGCAAACCACAGAGGGAAAATATTTGCAATACATGTATCTGACCAAGGACTTAAATCCAGAATACACAAACAATGCCTACAAATCATAAAAAGATAAGACAACCGAATATAAAAATGGGTAAGAGATCTGAAAGACTCTTCAACGAAAGGGAATATCTAAAAGGGCTTGTAAACATTTTAAAAAAAGAAAAAGAAAGTATTCAAAATGTTCTCCACAGAACTCTAGGGGTCCCTGAAACTCTTTCATTTCAGGGGGTCCATGAGATCAAAGCTATTTCCTCTTAGAAGCTATTTGCTTTCTTCACCGTGTTGACATTTGCACTGACGGTACAAAAGCAGCGGTGAGAGAAATCACTGATTCCTTAGTATGAATCAAAGCAGGGACACTAAACTAGCATTCGGGTGTACCCTCCCTCACCAGTCACCTGCTGCATAACTCTCGTGTCACTTTAGAATGTCCTTGATGAAGCAGTAAAAAATTACCCAGTGTTCTAAAATTCCCATCTTTGAATACACCTCTTCTTGGTATTCTCGGTGATGAAATGGGAAAACAGGCATAGAGCACTTCTGCATAAAGAAGTACAATGGCACTTACCAATACTTTCACAGTTAAGTTGCTAGCTCAACTAGCCATTTTTTCATGGAAAACCATTTTAACTTGAAAGAATGACTGACAGACAAACCATGATTATTCAGACTTGGGCTACCTAGTAGACATTTTCTCAAAACAATGTCGGCCTGTTACTACAAGACAAACAACTGACACTGTTGCCAATGATAAAATTGAAGCTTTTGGGTGAAAATTAACGATCTGAAAATTTGTATTCATCAGTAGCTTGATGGCTTCCTAGTCCTGATGGTGATGAGAATAGTAATATTGATGAATGTGACTTTTTTGATACTGGATAATGAGTCAGCATTTAGCGGATCTGCATTAACTCAGTGAACCAATATTTTCCAAATGACCGATACATGATCTTCCAATATCATACATGGGTAAAAGATCCACCCAAAGGACATGACAGACCAGTGGATTTTAACGTAATAATGTACAAGAACGTACCTTCGCTGTTAGGTATTCAGATTCCACACTACAATTAACCCTTCAAGAAACTATCACTTGTCAAGTTTTGGTGTAATGCAAATAAGAATATCCACAATTATTTGAAAACATTATTAAGCCAGTCTTCTCTTTTCTTATAACTATTAGGGTAAGGCTCAACAAAAACATTACTGCCTGCAGACTAAATGCAGAAGCAGAAGTGAGAACCTAGTTATCTTCCATACCTAACGATAAATAGGTCTGCAGCGAAGTGAAGCAAATCATTCTTCTCGTGCAATTTCTGTGTTTGGGGGAAAATAGTATTTTTGTAAAAATGTGTTATTTGTGTTAATATATAATGGGTTTATTATTGTTTTTTAAAAACTTTTAATTTTTTTACATTTAAGAGAGAGAGAGAGAGAGAGAGAGAGAGAGAATATCCAAAGCAGGCTCCAGGCTCTGAGATGTCAGTCAGCACAGAGCCCGACGTGGGGCTCGAACCCACGAGATCATGACCCAAGCCGAAGTTGGATGCTCAACTGACTGAGCCACCTAGGCGTCCATTGTTATTTTTTCAGTGAATGAATAAATATGTATTTGTAAAATTTCAGTTTTAATTTCTAATATGGTAAATATTGATTGATAAATAAGAACTCTTTAATAATTCAGAATTTAATAATTCTTTCTCAATAATTCAGAGTTCAAGAGGGTTTCTGAGACTAAAAAATGTTGAGCTCTGCCAGCATGGAAAATATAACTCAACGAAGTAAAAGGAAAAAACTCTAATGCAGATGCACAGAACTTTACTATTTAAGATGAAAAACTGAACATGCTTAAAATACTCCATGGAGGTTAGGCAAGACTACAGCATATCCGCAAAATATAATATCAGATACTAAAAAAGAGATGTTTGGCACTTTAGTAAACAGATTATGAAACTTTAAAAAGGAAATGCACGACACAAAATATCAGAAACATTAAAAATATGCAAAGACACAGACTGGGACTGAAAATGAATTTTGAAAGACAAGAGCTTTAGATCTGAGGATTTATTTTTAGTGAAGCCAGATAAGCATAGGAAAAACTGGTTTTTCAAAACAGCGAGTAGGATTTGGGGCATACGGTCTGTGTGAGGACAGATGGGGCAAAGGGAAATGGGTTAGAATTGTAAGACAACAACAACAAAAGTTAGGCTTAGATAAACACACACACACACACACACACACACACACACACAACCCTTCCCTTACAGATGGGCTGTTCTCAGTAACTCTTCCCTAGAGATGTCAGGAGTAGGACAGACCTACTTTCTGCTATTGAGTCTCCATCACAAGGGAATGTCCTCGCCACATACATCCCTGGCCTAGAAGCAGCCAGCACCAAACTGGCAGACTCAGCATCCTTTGACAAGCGCTAGCTACACGTCCCCACACACTCAAATCTCCTTCCATGCTAGGACAGACACCCTATTTTGGTTTGGTTTAGAAGTTTCCAGGGATGGGACAGACTTAGATGGGGGTATGGAAGGCAAGCAGTGAGACACAGGACTGTGTCCTGTGGGAAGGGGGCAGAGGCTGACATTCCTGCTCAGAGCAGGAGCCGCGCTGTTCACTGATGGGCTAATTAACACCCCGCAGCAGCCAGATGGGAGGCTCCGGGGCTCTTTCAGGCCTTCCTGCCCTAAGGCCCCACCCCCAAATCCAGCATCTGAGGGAAAAACAAAAAGGTGAAAATGTGAGTGCTGGTTGCCCGGCAACCTGGAGTCGAAGGGGGCTCAACGAAGGAATCGGTGTCCTTACAGACATCTGTGCTGATAGAGGAAGGGGGCTGGTGAGGAGCGGAGGCAGAGGGGGGTGCGTGGCCGGCAAAAAGCCTCCCTAAACACTCCACCTCCTCTCCAACCATCTCATCCAGTTCAGTGTGCTAGTCCTGGGAGACAGGTTTGCTTGAGAAAGCCCTAATGGAGGGAGGGCAAGGGAATGGGTTTTCCTCCATACTCAGGGTGCGCTGACTACACTGAATTGGTACAAACTGATTACATGCACTGAAACCGAAGGGTGTGGTGGGGAAAGCAGAAGCAGAGTTAGACCCACCTCCAAGGCCTCTGCTCCTGCCTGCCATTTAATACTCTCCTTGATATGGGGGGTGGGTGGGGGGTGGAAAAAGTGGCAGGCGCTAAGAGTGGTATGCAGGAACAATGAGGGTCAGCCTTCTGCCCTGTCACCTCCACCCCCATCGCACCCGTCTCTAATCACTTCCTATCCTTCCAGGGCTCTGCACAGGATAGGCCTTCATGCTGGAACACCTTCCTACCCTCCTCATTCTTTAGGAACCCGCCTTAGGGGAAGCCTTCCCTTAACACCAAGTGTGGTTCCGGCTCCTCTACCTATGTGCTCCCTAGCACCCTGTCCCTCCCTGTGATGACAGCAGGCACAGATGGCATCACTGGTCTTCATGAAGCACCTGGGGCTAGATCTAGAGCTCCCCACCTAGTGAGCTCAAGAAATACCGGGATTTAAGAACCTAAGTGGCCCCTCAGCATCTAAAGTTTTAAATATTTCTTAATTAAAAACATTTTTTTAAACATTTATTTATTTGAGACAGAGCATGAGCAGGGGAGGGGCAGAGAGAGGGAGACACAGAATCTGGAGCAAGCTCTAGGCTCTGAGCTGTCAGCACAGAGTCCAACGCAGGGCTCGAACCCACGAACCATGAAATCATGACCTGAGCCAAAATCAGGTGCTTAACTGACTGAGCCACCGAGGCACCCCTAAAGGTAAACAGTTTACAAATTTCTTTTAAATGTTTAGTTTTTGAAAGAGAGAGAGAGACAGACAGACAGAATGTAAGCAGGGGAGGGGCAGAGAGATGGAGAATCTGAAGCCAGCTCCAGGCTCTGAGCTGTCAGCACAGAGCCCAATGCAGGGCTCGAACACGCGAGCTGCAAGATCATGACCTGAGCCAAAGTCAGATGCTTAACTGACTGAGCCACCTAGGCACGCTGTAAAATTGTAAATACTTTTTATCTTTAAATAATTAAAGAGTCACAGGAAGTTGGAAAAATAGTGCGGAGGAATCCCGGGTACCTTCACCTGGTTTTCTCCAAGTCATACCACCACAAAGCTCCCTCATGCTACTTCCCCTGCCTTTCTAATCATACCCAACAGCCTGCCTCAGCCCCCATTCCTAATCTCTGGCAACCACTAATCTGTTTAGAATGTCCAGAATACTATCATTTCGAAAATGTTCTATAAATGGAATCATACAGTGTGTGACCTTTTGGAATTTTTTTTTTCACCCAGCACAATGACCCTGAGCTCCATCCTAAATATTATGTGCATCAACAGTTCGCTCCTTTATATTGCAGATAGTATTCCACGAGCAGTGCCACAGGGTGCTTAACCACTCACCAAGTGAGGGACATTTGGGCTGTTTCTGTTTTTGGCTATTACAAACAAAGCTGCTATGAACATCTGCGTACAGGCTTTTGCGTGGGCATAATTTTCGGTCCTCTAAGATAAACACCCAGGAATGCGATTCCTAGATCTTACTAGTGTTTGTTTAGTTCTTAAAGAAACTGCCAAACAATGTTCTCGAGTGGCCGTACCATTTTACATTCCCACCAGCAATGCAGAAGAGATTCAGTTTCTCTGCACCCTCTCCAGCATTTGGTATCACTGCTATTTCTAATTTCAGCTATTCTAGGTGTGAAGGATCATGTTGTTTAATTTGCATTTCCCTAATGGCTAATGATGGCAAACACCTTTTCATGTGCTATCTGCCATCTATCTGTTTATCCTTCTCAGTGTGGTATGTTTTCATATCCTCGTCCCATTTTCTAATTGGACGGTTTTTTAACCTGTCGAGTCTTGAGTGTTCTGGATCCTTAGAGATAGGACTGCTCTGTCACATGTGTGGTTTGCAAACATTTTCCCCCAGCCTGTAGTTTACATTCTCATTCTCTTAACAGGGTCTTTCCCAGAGCAAAAGTTTTTAATGCTGATGAAGTCCAATTTGTCAATTTCTTTCTGTTACAGACTATGCTTTTAGTGCCATAAGAACTCTTCAACAAGCCCCAGATCCTAAAGATTTTCTCCTGTGAGTTCTTCTAAAAGTGTTGTAGTATTAAGCTTCACATTTAAATCTGTGATCCAATTGGAATTACCAGCTCACATTCATTCTGAGCCCTGAGCTGGTATCCTTGCTGAACACTATTATTATTATTATGATTAGGTAGATTCTGTAGGATTTTTCCATGTAGACTAGTATGTCATCGCAAATATAAACTGTTTTATTTCTTCCTGTCTTATCTGCCTCCCTTTTAATTCTTAATGTGGTGGCAAAACTTTCAGTACTATGCTGAGTAAGAGTGGTGAGACAGGGTCTCTTTGCCTTGTTTCTAAGGGGGAAAGCACTTGGCAGCTAATTTTATTTTTTATTTTATTTTATATTTTATTTATTTGTTCGTTCATTCATTCATTCATTCATTCAATCATTCATTCGTTTTTGAGACAGAGAGAGACAGAGCACGAGCAGGGGAGGAGCAGAGAGAGAGGGAGGCACACAATCTGAAGCAGGCTCCAGGTTCTGAGCTGTCAGCACAGAGCCCAACACGGGGTTCCAACCCACAGACCATGAGATCATGACCTGAGCCAAAGTTGGACGCTTAACTGACGGAGCCACCCAAGCACCCCCATTAAATTTATTGAGTACTTTTTCTTTTGGGGGCTATTATAAAAGGGATTTCCTTAATTTTCAGATTGTTCATTGCTAATATACAGAAATACAACTGATTTTGTTTTTTGACTGTGTATCCTATCACACTGCTGAACTTGCTTATTTTAAAAGTGTTTTTAGGGGTGCCTGGGTGGCTCAGTCGGTTAAGCATCCAACTCTTGATTTCAGCTCAGGTCACGATCTCACAGTCCTGAGAGCAAGCTCTGTGCTAGGCATGGAGACTGCTTAGGATTCTCTCTCCCCCCTCTGCCCCTCCCCCACTCACTTGTACACACTTTCTCTCAAAAAAAAAGTTTTTTTAGACAATTCCTTAGAATTTTCTATATATGAGATCTCATGTCATTGGCAAACAAAGTTTGCTTCACTTCTTCCTTTTTAATCTAGATACTTTTTCTTTTTATTGAGTGACTCTCCTGGCTAGAATCTCAAATATGATGTTATATAAAAGTAACAAGGGTATAAAAGTAACAAGAGTAGACATTCTTGTCTTGTTCCTAATCTTAGGGGGAAAGCATACAATCTTTCTCCATTAAGTAATGTTAGCCGTGGGCTTTTTGCAGATGCCATTTATTGAGTTAAGAAACTCCTTCAATTGCTCAATGCTTTTATCATGAAAGGGTGTTGGATTTTGTCAAATGCTTTTTTCTGCCTATTGAGATGAACATGTGGTTTTTAGCCTTTGTTCTATTAATATGGTATATTACACGAACTTTTTTTCATATGTTAAACCAACCATTTCTGGGATAAATTTCATTTGGTCACGGTATATAATCCTCCTTTTATGTTGCTAGATTTTTTTTGCTAGTATTTTGTGGAGGATTTTAAAATCTATATTCAAAAGGGATACTGGTTTGTAGTTTTCTTGTGGTCTTTGGTTTTGGTATCAGGGCCTCACAGAATTAGTTTGTCTGAATCAAGATCCAAACAAGGTCCAACACTGTATTTAGTTGATGTAACTCTTTTAGTAACAGCCTCACTCTCCCTTTTCCATGCTATTCATTTATTTGACAATTTTTTATCCTGTAAAAAATTTTCATGTTCCAGTTTGGGCTGCAACACACATATCCTCATGTGTCTGGCCTGTTTAACTTGTTCTTCTATCCATCAGGCTTCAATTAAACGGGAGTTAGATCCGGGTACAGGCTGCGATGCACTTACTACTGCATCACATTAGAAGAGACTTCATGTCTGGCTATCCCACTTTTAGTGTTAAGACTCATCTATGGGCTCAGGTGCCCCCAGCCTGATCTATTCATTGTAAAGTTCCCCAGCAACCTTTTACTGAGGGTTTTAGCAAACATTGACCATTTGTGCCTACGTACATTATTTCAGAAGTTGCAACATGGTGATTTTGAATTCCTTCAGTTCTTCCAAGGCTAGGAAATTTTATCTTCACAATTATAAATTTGAGGTCTGACTCGCAGTTAGGGTGGGGGAGCCTCCAGGTGCTGTTGCGGAAGCCTTGGGAGAATTTCTGTTTGCCGTAGTGGTTGGAGGGGCCTTATGGTACTTAAGGCAGACTGCGCATTCTACATAATGAATTCTACATTGTAAGAATCACCTGCATCCCACACGACTTTTGAAAGTCTTGTTACAAATCACCGGAGTCTGAGACCATTTTATATAGGAGACACTGTCCATCTACTATTCTGTTTGCCATTCTCCTAAGAGCTATGCAGCATTTCAGAAAAATCATGTAACAGCAATAGTTTGTAATAGCAATACAGCAATACAGTCTGAGTTTTGCTACAATGCATCTGTATATGTCAGCTTCTGTTACTGTCAAATTCAAGATAACTCCACACACAAGTGCAAATGTCTGACATTTTCCACTGTAATGGTGTTCAGGCATCTACATGATCAAATATACATTACCTTATTATTAATTACTTTCTTTTTGCTTCTCATTTATATTACAGTTAGAACTTTATACTGATTCCTTTTGAAGTATGCATTCAGTTAGATTAGCTATGAATTTTTTTATTTTAGAATCTTTTTTTTTTATTTACTTTTGAAAGAGAGAGAGAGAGAGAGAGAGAGAGCGTGCACTCATGAGCAGGGAAGGGGCAGAGAGGGAGAGAGAACCCCAAGTAGGCTCTGCACTGCCAGCACAGAGCCCAGTGCAGGGCTTGAACTCACGAACTAAGAGATCATGACCTGAACTGAAAGCAAGAGTCGGATGCTTAACCACGTGCCCCAAGAATCTTTTTTTTTTTTTTAAAGTTTATTTATTTTGAGAGAGAGGGAGAGAGAGAGCGAGTGAGCAGGGGAGTGGCAGAGAGGAGAAACAGAATCCCAAGTAGGCTCCACGATGTCAGGGCAGAGCTCAACATGGAGCTCAAACCCACAAACCGTGAGATCATGACCTGAGCCGAGAGTAAGAGTCAGATGCTTAACCGACTGAGCTGCCCAGGTGCCATTTTTACCTATGAATTTCAGTTCAAGAGAAGTAAAGGAGATTTCACAGAATATTTGTTTGAAATGGGCAGTGAGTCTGAGAGAGCTGAGAATTACTACCTACTTAAGTTGTAAAAATTCCTGCCCTCTCTGCCCTTGATTGTTGTCCGGGGGCTTGTTCTGAAATCTTGTCACTGTTTTCTGGGAACATCACAGACAGAGCACTGCACTGGGATGATAGCTGAGCCGTAGCCCTGGCCCTGCCTCTTTATTAGTGGCTGGTGACCTTAGGCAGGCCATCTTATCTCTGTTCCTATCTATAAAATAAGGAGGTTAGATCAGACAAGCTGCCAACCCCTTCAACTACTTTTTATTATTCACCCTTCCCCAGGATTTCTGAAGAGTGCCTAAGGGATGTACCAATTATTACTTATCCTAACGATTCACTTTCCCATTTTTTAATTAATGAAAGACACAGAACTGCAAAATAGGATAAAATATCAATGGCAGTTAACATTTCCTGAGTGCTTACTATTGGCTCCACAGTGAACTCCCCAACCCCCCATTACTACTACACTGTGGACTCTAAATTGGCAAGTGCTGTCTCAGCCAGAGACTAAGGTCTCCCCCTGGTTCCTGTCTCCTACCTCAGAGCACAAGTCCCCTGTCTTTTTTTTTTTAAGTTTATTTATTTTTGAGAGAGAGAGAGAGAGAGAGAGGTATCTTGAGGCAGACTGTGAGCAGGGGAGGGGCAGAGAGAGAGGGAGACACAGAATCCAAAGCAAGCTCCAGGCTTCGAGCTGTCAGCACAGAGCCTGACAAGGGGCCCAAACCCATGAACTGCGAGATCATGGCCTGAGCTGAAGTTGGACACTTAACCGAGTCACCCAGGTGCCCAACAAGTCTCCTGTCCTAAATGCTGCCACCCTAACCTGCTAAGATCTTGGATGTGACATGCTCATACCCCATGGCATTTTGGAAAACTTCTGAAGTTGTCAAAGAGGTTTAGGCAACTACAATGGATGAAATGAAACAAGCAAGACACTGGGCTTACATCCCCTCTGGGCAAGTACTTCTGCATCCCTACATTCCCTGAAACGCCTGGCCCAGGTCACTGCAGCCTGGAGAACCTGAGGAGTTAGGGTGACTAGGAGCAGTACAAGAAGTCACCGCTCCATTGACGTCTCCACTTTCTTTCTCCATCTGCCAAGACTCTGACAACTTGTTGAAGATGCATGGAGGTCAGAGAGGGAGTCAGGTGGCAGGAGGGTTAAAGGCCAGAGCCCTGCAGAAGCATGGGCTGCCCGATGGGGGCTCTGTACTTACCAGGGAGGCTGCCGGCTCGTGTGTGGGTGCTGTGGGTGAATCCGAAGGGGGTCCACCTCTCTGGCAGTGGCAGGGGGAAACTCCCGGTGGGGACTGCTCACACTAGCCTTGTCCCAGTGCTCATGGATAGGTGTGATGATCCCAGACACGATGCGAGACCGAAGTTCCTCGCTGTTCTTGTAGGTCCTGCAGGAAGGAGACGAGCTATCAGCTGCTTGCACCTGGCCGGCAACCCCACACACACTATTCTGGCAGCGGCGACGTCGGCGGCAATGGCGGCCCCGATGGCTCTTAGCTTTGCGCTTGGGCTGTTTATAAGGGTGGGAATGGGCCGCCCGGCGGACCTGTGTGAGGGGGGCAACAGCCCGGTGTTGTTTCCGAGGTTTGGGCCTAAGCTTCTCAGGCATCTGAGTTGCCCCTCCTCGTTTACCACCCCATTAGAAAGGTGAGGGTGTAAGGGCGCAGGGCCTGGACCGGCTACTCCTCATTACCTGCCCAACCCCACCCTCGGCCTCATTGTGTGTTCATCATGTGTCATGGGAAGGGTCACGGACGACCAAGCCTCCTCGGGGAGTGTGAACCAGGCTCCTGGTCCAGGAAGGGAGGGCTCTGAGGGCTCAAGGTCCAGTCCTGTCATTAACTCAGGGGTTCTTGGAAGGCTGCTCTGGGTCTCTTTTCTCTGCCTGTGACAGACAAGAATTGTAAGTTGTAGCTGAGGTGCTGAGGCAGACAGAGGTAGTGACGAGTGGGCAGTGCTCCAGAGTTTCTAAAAATTCGATGTTTTAAAATGAGCCATATCCTGGATCAAAAAACAAATCTTACAAACTTTAAAAAACTAAAGTCATAAAGAGTATGTTCTCTGACCATACAGATTCACACTAAACATCAAAACGGAAAGAAACCTGTAATACATGGAAATTAAGCAATATGATTCTAGATAATCCACAGATCAAAGAGGAAGACATGAAAAAAAACTATAAAGCACTTAATAAAAATAAAAATACAACCTATTAGGGGCAGTTGGGTGGTTAAGTGTCCTACTCTTGATTTTGCTCTGGTCATGAACTCAGGGTTCATGAGATCGAGCCCCTCATGTTGGGCTCCACACTGACAGCGTAGAGGCTGCTAGGGATTTTCTCTCTTCCCCTCTCTCTCTGACCCTCTTCTGCTCACGTGTGTTCTTGCTCTCTCTCAAAATAAAAAAACTTAAAAAAAAAAAAAAAAAGGGGGGGCGCCTGGGCGGCTCAGTCGGTTAAGCATCCAACTTCGGCTCAGGTCACGAGCTCGCGGTTTGTGAATTTGAGCCCCAGCTTGGAGCCTGGAGCCTGCTTCAGATTCTGTGTCTCTCTCTCTCTCTCTGCCCCTCCCCTGCTCACGCTCTGTGTGTGTGTGTGTGTGTGTGTGTGTGTGTCTCAAAAAGTAAATAAACATTAACAAAAAATTTTTAAAAAAACTTCTTAGCACTAAAAACACTGGAAAAGAGGAAAGAAATCGATAATCACAATTCTGACCTCAAGAACACAGAAAAAGAGCAAATTAAGCCTGAAGCAAGCCGAAGTAAGGAAATAATAAAGAATAAAAATCAATGAAAGAGAAAACAGGAAAATGATAGAGAAAAATCAATAAAAAAACTAGTTCATCCAAAGAATGAATAAAATTGACAAACTTCTAGCAAAATTGGCAAACACAAAAAGAGAGAAGACACAAATCACCAATATTGAGAGCGACATGGGCTATTAAAACACATCTGTTGCCACTGAAAGGGTCATAAGAGAACTAAAAATAACTTACTTCAACAACTCAGAGCAGACCAAGTCATCAAAAACCACAATCTAACCACTCCGCCAAAATAAAATAGATAATCTAAATAGTTCTATTCTAGTAACAAAATTCATACTTAAGCACCCAAAACAAATCTCCAGACCCAGATGATTTCAGTGGAGAATGCCACCAAACGTTTAAAGAAGAATTACACCAATTTACAGTTATTTCCAGAAAACATAAGATGAAGAAATATTTCCCAACTCATTTTATGAGGCCAGTATTGCCTCATATCAAAACCAAAGAGAGTACAAAAAACAAAAACTACAGACCTGTATTTCCCATGAACTGGGATGCACAAATGCTCAAGAAAACACTAACAAGTTGAATTAAAAATATATAAAAAGAATCATATGCCAAGGATTTACTGTTGGTATGCAAGGATGGTTCAGTATTCACGAATCCCTACCATATCAGTAAGCTAAGACAAATCGCACGATCCTATCAATTGAAGCAGAAAATGCACTGGACAAAATCCAACATGTAAATCCACTCATGAGAAAAACTTTCAACAAACTAGGAAAAGAGAGGAACCTCTTGAGCTTCATAAAAAATACCTACGGGGTGCCTGGGTGGCTCAGTCAGTTACGCATCCGACTTTGGCTCAGGTCTTGATGTCACGGTTCGTGAGTTCAAGCCCCACGCTGGGCACTGTGCTGACAGCTCAGAGCCGGGAGCCTGCATTGGTTTCTGTGTCTCCCTCTCTCTCTCTGCCCCCCCACCCTCACATTTTGTCTCTCTCTCTGCATCTTCCCTGCTCACGCTCTCTCTCTCAAAAATAAATAAACATTAAAAAAAAATTTTTTTAAATACCTACGAAAACCTACAGTTAACAACATACTAGACTTGAGTTGATTGGAGGGTATTTCTGAAGCTAAGTGGGAGGGAGAGACTTAGGTAAGGAGGGAAGAAAAGCTACACTGTGGCTTTCTATCCCCTTTTGGCTTACTGGAATGGGAATAGAGGTAAAAAAAAAAAGTCTTACAAATTAAGTTTCTCTTTTACTGGGAAGCCACTGAATAGGCAGATATGGATTCCATTCCTATATGGATATACACCTATAGGTATATATCCCTAGGCAGTATGTTCTCTGGACCTTAAATACTGAGTTTTGGAAGAAGGCTGGTCATATGAGTGGAGTAATAATGATGTAACAACTAATATTTACCGATCATTTACTATGTGGCAGGTACTGTTCTAAGTCCTTTATATACATTAACTACATGAGTTTTCAGAAGTATTTATTACAGATCTAGTAAATAAAGGTAGAATTAAAAATAATAATAATAATAATGAAAGACTGAACACTTTGCCTCCGAGACTGGGAATATGGCAAGGATGTTCTCTCTCGCCACTCTTAAATAACATATTGCAATAAGGCAATAAATAAATAAGAAAAAGGAAAGAAAAAGCACAGAATAAAGCAAAGAATAAAACTGCCCCTATTTGCACATGACATGATAGTCTATCTTGACGTTACCAAGAAATCCTCAAAAAAACTCCAAGAACACTGAGTTCACCAAGGTGACTGCATATAAATGATCTACAAAAATAAACTGCATTTCTATACACCAATAACAAATATTCGAAAAGCAAACTAAGAGCAGAACACCATTTACAATCACTCCTCTCCTGCAGAGAAGAAATAGCAAAAGCATGTTTAATAAGATCTATCTGCTGAAAATTACAAAATGATGAAGAAATCAAGTAGGACCTAAATAATGGAGATACACCATGTTCATGGTAAAAATGTCGATTTTCCTCATTATAGGTTTAATGCCACCCCTATCAAAATCCCAGCAAGGTTTCTATAGACATAAACAAGCTTATTCTAAAGTCTGTACAGAAAGGCACAGACCCCAGAATAGCTAAGACTATCTTGACAAGAAAAAGTCGGTGAGAGAAATCATTTCTACTCAATGTTAAGGTCTCCTATGTAGCTACATTAATCAAAACTGTTTGATACTGGCAGAGGGACACACACAAAGATCAATGGGAAAAAATAGAAAACCCCAAAATAGACCCACATAAACAGAGACGATCGCTTCTTGAAAAAGCTGTAAAAGCAAATCCAGTGAAGGAAGAACAAATGGTGCTGGAGTAACTGGACATCCACAGGCAAGAAAATGAGCCCCTGTCTGAACTTCATACCTTATACAAAAGTTAACTTAAAACCGACCGCACACTTAATTCTAAAACATGAAACCATAAAATGTTTAGAAAAAAACATAGGAGGGATGCCTGGGTGGCTCAGTCAGTTGAGCGTCCAACTTCAGTTCAGGTCATGATCTCATGGTCCGTGAGTTTGAGCCCCACGTCGGGCTCTGTGCTGACAGCTCAGAGCCTGGAGCCTGCTTCGGATTCTGTGTCTCCCTCTCTCTCTCTGCTTCTCCCTGACTCATGATCTGCCTCCCTGTCTCTCAAAAAAAATAAATAAATAAAACATGAAAAAAAATTAAAACAACAAATCAAAGATGTTGTTATAAAATCATTAAAAAAAAACACACAGAAAATCTTGGGGAGCTAGAGGTAGTTTGCAAAGCGTTCTTGACACCAAAAACACGACCCATAAAATTGATAAAATAAGTATTATCAAAATTAAAAAGGTCCGCTTTGTGAAAGGCCCTGTTAAAAGAATGAAGAAACAAACTACAGGCTGGTAGAAAACATTTATAAGCTACCATCTCGGAAAGGACTTGCATCTAAAAAATATAAAAACTCTCAAATGAACAACAGTTAAAAAAACCAAAACAAAAAAACCCACCCAACCAATCCAAACAAAATGGGCAAAAGACACGCACAGACATTTTACCAAAGAAGACACACAGACGGCAGATACACACGGAAAGATGCTCATTGTTAACCATTAGGGAAATATAAAGTAAAACCACGATGAGATATCACTACGTGTCAGAATAACTAAAATGAAAGAGTGACCACACCGGATGCTGGTGAAGGTGCGGGGAAACCTTATTACTCACACACCGGCAGTGGACACATAAAATGGTACAGACACCGTAGAAAATCATTCGGCAGTTTCTTAAAAAACTAAACATGCAACTACTATCGTGCTCTTGAGCATTTATCACAGAGAAGGGAGAATCACGTCCACACAGAAGCCTGCACGGGAACATCCTTAGTACCTCCATTTGTAATAGTGCAACAGTGGAAACAATGAGATATCCTTCAAGGAGTGAATAGTTACACAAACTGTTGCACGCCCATGCGGTGAAGTGCCACTCAGCTTTACACAGGAACACGCTATCAATGCATGCAACAACTCCGAGGGATGACAAGAGCACTACGCTGAGAACAGCCAATCCCATAAGCTTACATACTGTATGACTCCATGTATAAGACATTTTTGAAAATGAGAAAATTTTAGAAACGGAGAATAAATGGCGGTTGCCAGGAGTTAGGGATGGGAAGGGAGTGGGGTGGCCACATAAGGGCATCAAAAGGGACCATTACGGTGATAGAAAGGCTTTGTATCATTATATCAATGTTAACATCCTGGCTGTAGTATCCAGTAAGGTTTTGTACAATGTTATCACTGAGGTAAAACGTATAAAGGATACGAAAAAATGTCTGTATTATTTCTTACAACAAGACTATAATTATCTCAAAATAAAAGGTTTAATTAATATTTATAACCATAAGAAGAACAGAGAATATTAAACTAGACCAGCAATTTCGAGTTTTCTCTCGCACAGAAGGGGGCCCAAGGAGAGCAAGAGAGAAAGCCAAGTGGATGGGACCCAGGGATCTTCATTTCCTGCCCCTACCCTTTCCATCGGAGCAATTTTACTTTAACTAGTTTAATGTCAATCCTAAAGAACACTGTGCTTGAAGAAGAGTTCCGTGGCTCAAAAGTCTTAACACCTACAAGGCCTTGGGAGATCTGTGGGCCTGTGGTCTCTACATCCCTATAAAGATCAGGGTTTTGCTCAAAACCTAGAATTATGGGGACCTTGCTGCTTCCCTGAGCAAGCTGGGTGGAAGGGATAAATCTAAGTCCCCTTTCCTTTCAATCAGATGAGGTTGTGTGTGATACAGCCAGCCGGAAGGCCTACGATCTCCCTCTGGAGGGTGTGTGTTTACCTGTAGAGCTCAGGTCTGATTTAAAAACTGCTAAGTACTGAAGAAGTTCTGCACAATTTCTAAGCCTTAGTAGCACTGCCATTTTGGTAGCAGCAAAAGACAGCCTGTGGCCTGTCATCCTGAAGGAGTGGAAAGAGAAGAGGCTTGGCAGTAAGGAACAGGTTCGGACCCCTTAGCAAATCAGAGATTGCTCACCAAGGGGCACAAATCCCCACCCAGAGTGGACAAGACATGTCATGAAGACCGAAAGAGGAGGGCCTGGTGGGGGAAGGTGACTAGAAGCAGGCACTTCAGTGTCGCCGGCAATAAGACGGAGCAGAGAGGGAGAGAGCCTTATGATTAAGAGGCAGATCCACACGCCAGCTCACAGAGCCTCAGTTTCCATGGAGATGATTCCGGTGATCAGATTTTTCCCCTGTGCATATCTAAGAGCTGCTGCACCCAGCACCGAACACTCTGTGCTGACATCTTGTTTTGTTCTCACGACGCCGCGAGGTAGTACTGTTGGTCCCTCATTTCACGGTAAACAAAAAACAAAATACTCCCCCAACACAAAGCCCCAACAACAAAAACGTATTCCCAAAAAAGAAATGGAGACACGGTCACTTTTTCTCTCAGCACCGCTCAGGGCTAAAAGCTGCAATGAGCATGCGCAGCCTCGTACGGTACCTGGGTTCTTCCACCTTCTCCCACGATAGAATTCCAGATTGAAGAATCAAGAGGAAGACTCCCAGTCCTTCCCTTACCCACGTTAGGAGCGTGGGGGTCACGGAGCGGGCAGCGCCCACAACGGCAGCTCTGGGCTGGCCTCGCCTCTCTCTTCCATGCCACAGTCCACTATACGCGGAACAGACCCGGGCCCTGCCCTCAAGGGGATCACAGCCGGTGGGGGAGAGCGACCCTGATCACAGAACACCCACTTAGTAAATGCTGAAAAGGGTGTTTCGAAAGCTCAAACGTGGTGGGGAGCAGGAGAGGTTTCTCTGAAGAACTCTTCAATGGGAACTGAAGGGAGAACAGGAGTTGGCTGCATGGGGAGCTGGGGAGAATATTCTAGGCACAGGGAAGAGCTCTGCAGAAGGGAGAGGAAGCAGGGCATGGAGGCTGAGACACAGGAACTAGGGGCGAAGTGGTCCAGGACGGGGTTACGCTTTAGGCCTCCTCAAGGAGTTTGTTCTTTATTCTAAGAGCAACCGACATTCGCTGAAGGGTTTCAGGTATCTTTCAGATTAACAAGAATTTTTAACTGCGAGAAAATACATACAAAATTTACCCTCGTAACCATCTTTAAGCATACAGTTCAGTGGTGTATTCACGTTATTGTGCAATCGCCTCCACTGTCCGTCTTCAGAAATCTTGCAAAACTGAAACTCTGTCCCCATTAAACAGTAACTCCCCATTCTCCACGTTCCCAGCCCCTGGCAGCCACGATTTGACTTTCTGTCTCTATGAATGTGACTACTATAGGCACCTCATCTCAGCGGAATCATACTAAGTGTCTGTCTGCCTGTGGGTGGCTTATTTTGCTCCGCATAAGGCCCTCGAGGTTATTCCACGTTGCAGCATGTGTCAGCTTCTCCTTCCTTCTTAAAGCTGAACAAATGTAGTCACCGACCACATTGTATGTATACGCTACATTTTGTTTATCCATGCATCTGTTCTAGGTATTCACGGATACCTACATGGCTTCCAACTCCTGCTGGTATGATAAATGCTTCTATGAACATGTGTGTGCAAATATCTATTCTGGACCCTGCTTTCAATGTTACTGGTTATACCCAGAAGTAGAATTGCTGGACCCCATGGTAACTTAATTTTGTGAGGAACCACAACACTGTTTTCCATAGTGGCTGCACCATTTTATGTTTCCACCAATGGTGCACAAGCATTCCAATTGCTCCACATCCTGGCCAACACTTGTGTTCTGTTTCTTTTTTTTTTTTTTTTTTTTTTGACAGTAGCCATCCTAACGTGAGTGACATGGTACCACTGAAGGATTTCAAGCAAGCGTTTTAGCCACAATCTTATTATCTGTTTTAAAAGGCTGGTCCGACTACTGGGTGGGAAATCGACTGAAAGGTGGTAAGCAGGAACAGAAGTAGGCATCTCCTCACGTAAAGGCCACATGGAAGGGGGCAGAGACAATGATGGAGGCAGGTGATTTGGAAGTCTGAGAGGAGTGGAGGGGGTTAGATATAATAAAATACAACACAGGAGTGCCTGGGTGGCTTGGTTAAGCGTCTGACTTCGGCTCAGGTCATGATCTCACAGTTCGTTGACAGCTCGTGTTGGGCTCTGTGCTGACAGCTCAGGGCCTGGAGCCTGCTTCTGATTCTGTGTCTCCCTCTGTCTCTCTTCCCCTCCCCCGGTCAGTGTGTGTGTGTGTGTGTGTGTGTGTGTGTGTGTGTGTGTGTCTCAAAAATAAACAAACACTAAAAAAAAAAAAAAACACAACAGGGTTTCCAGGCAGTTCTGGTGACTGTGAATTTACGGTGATGCCGGGCTTCCTCTAACCAAGGAGGCTGATCAGGATGGCAACAAAGTCCCTAAAATGGAATAAAGTGGAAATAACTGGGCCTGACTATGTAACAGATAATGCCATTACACTTAAGGAGAAAGCAGCATTAATCTAAGTACATTTTGAACACAATACTCTGACTATAACATCCTCAGTGGGACACAGTTGAAGAACAAAAGAATCGGAAAGAAATTATACTTGGAACTTTACTTGGTTGACTTGTTCTTTGTTGGCACTGACGTCGCAGTTCAGAAACTATGTGTGTACTTCAGGATCAAACAAATGAGTAAATATGCTGATACTGTTGGAAATCAGGGTCCACGCCACAGAAGGAGATACAAGTACGGAATAAGAGAGTTAAGAATCCCTTGGTGTTAGATTAAAAACGAAAGCATCAGTTTACAATTTAAGAAAAGACTTTAAGGAAAAAGCTTTCAAGCTCTATTCTAATCTACAGGGCCTGGAAGCAATAGCATCCTTGTATTAATGAGCACATTCAGGGCCCAGATTTTGGTTGTTAAATACGATTCCCCACTAACAGAAATCATGGCTCCCTAGAAAACCGGCTGATTACAAGGCAGGGACAAGGAAATTACAAGGGAAGGCGGGAATATTTTATTGTGCCAGAAAGTGTGAAACGCTCTAAGAGTGATGGGGACATGTCAAAAGGACAAAGAGGCAGCTTGAAAGGGTTCCCACTGGCCAACTCTGGAACAACTGAAGCATCCGAAGCATGATAGAAATGGACCATAACTTAGAATAAAAAAGAATCCATTGTCTACACTGGTATTTAAAAGAAATAAAAATAAAGGGGACAGGGAGAATAGAAAACTCTTTTTTATAAAAAATGCTGATAAATGTAGTTAGAATGATTAGAGTAGAAAATTACTGCCCTACAAACATCACTGTAGTAACTGACTCAGGCGAGAATCATCCACAGATGCCAAAACTACCGGGTAAAAGACAGTATGGTCTGCTAGCATAATCCCGCAGATCGCTGATGAAACACAAAGGAAAACAGATGCCTTCACTATAGAAAGAGCTGGCAGACGCTGTCCTAACCAAGTCATCAAAATGAACCAAGTCAACAAGACAGATGTCTATGCCTGATGCAAACACCCTGAGAGCACAGCCTCACCTATGGGGTGCTCTTGTCAAAAATGTTCAACCGGAATCAAATGAGGAGGAAATAACCTAATAAACCTGATCACGAGGAAACAATCTGAACCTCCTACACAACAACTGACCTCAAGTCTTCAAAAATACCAAAACCATGGAAAATAAACATCTAGGAAACTGTTCTGGATTAAAAGTAATTAAAGAGCCAGGAAAATAAATGCAATATGTGATGTTTGGTTGGGTAAGAAAAAACCCCCAAAGAGCCAAAAGACTAGTTAAAAAGGATACTGCCAGGATGACCGCAGAAATATCAACAGACTGTGTATTAAAGGACAGTCATATATCTACGTTTCATTTCCTGAGCATGATAACTGTGTTAAGATTATATAGGAGGTGCCCTTGATGAATACGGAGATACTGCTTGAGCTTAGGGGTGAAGGTTCACAAAGTGTGGAAAGAATTCTCAGGTGGTTCAAGGACAGAACAGCACACAGCAAAACTAAGCAAATGTGGCGACACGTTAAAAACTGGTCAACAGAGATGACAGGTATGCGAGCGTTCACTGTAATATTTTTACAAACCATCCTTTCTGTGGGGTAGCAAATTTCAAAATAAAACGTTAGGAGAATGAGAAAATAAGCCAGACCGGGAGAAGATATTTGCAAAACTCACATATGATAAAAGACTGTACCCCAAATATACAAAGCACTCTTACAACTCAATAGTAAGAGAACAGACCAATGAAAAAATGGGCCAAAGACCCAAACGAACACCTCACCAAAGAAGATGTGCAGACGGCAAGAAAGCATATGGAAAGATGCTCGGCATCATGTGTCACTTGGGAACTGTAAATTACAACAAGATACCACCATACACTCATCAGAATGGCCAAATCTGCAAAACCGACACCACCAAACGCTTACAAGGCTGTGGAGCAACAGGGATTCTCATACGTTGCTGGTGGGAATGCGAAATGGTACTGCCACCATGGAAGACAGCACGGCAGTTTCTTAGAGAAGCAAACATACTCCGACATTCCCCGTAGTGAACCTGCAGGTCAACTATGGAGTCCGGGTGAGGATGTGTATTGATGGAGGTTCTTCCACTATAACAAATGCAGCACTTTGGTGCAGGACGCTGACGGTGAAGGAGGCCGTGTGGGTGGTTGGAGGGGGAGGTGTTCATGGCAACTCTTTGCGCTCGTTCACTGTGAGCCTAAAACTGCGCTAAAAAATAAAGTCCATTCAAAAGAAAACAAAGTTGGAAGCGGAGATCGAATTAGGTACACCTTTCCTCCAGGAGCCTCTTCTGACTGACCCCACCGCTCCCCTGTGGCCACTGTAGCACTTGTGGATGCTTGATTACATCACTTTACTTCACGTGGCACTTCCCATGTGAATCTTCTCTTAAAATAAATTAAAAACAGAAAAGAGAACTGAGAAGTGACTGTGCCCAGGAGACAAAGACCATTCTATTAACCTTTCTTGACTCTCTCGACTTCTCTGCCCTATTCCATTGTTTCTCTCGTCTTTTTCCCCAGGGAAAAGCCATCACTTAGAAGTACCTGTGGAAGTCACCCAGGTGTTCTGAATCGACATAATCATCCAAGTTCAGTGTCAAATCTGATACCTGCTGTGAGCCACATTCCTAGAAAAATGAAAACAGAAAACGAAAGACTGGGGAGATTTCTGGGCTAATGGGTGAGTGGAGAACAACAATTAAATACTCAGTTTAAGGAAATATACATGAGCAAAGGAACATACCAGGAATGTCTGTAAGACGCGAAATACTTCCAAAGCAGAGGGGGCTTCTCTGATTTGGGAATATTACCTTTGTAGGGCAGAGCCCAATAAACCTACTTCCCAGGCTCTTTTGTAGCTTGGGCACAGGCATGTAATTGAGGTGCCAAATGGATGCACGTCTCTGACTTGGAGGCAGCAACACGGAAAAGCCAGGGGCAGACATCTTGCTAAAGAGGGGAGGCACAGAGACACCAGTGGCTCACGAGAAGGTGCCGAAGGCCTGTAGCATCAGCCGGCACCTAATGCCTGGGGCGACAGCAGCAGCAGTGGTTTCTACAGCCTGGTTTTGAGGGACTGTCTTGAAAGCCCAGCCTTGAACCTGTTTCTCTAGCCTTTCCAATAATTCAGTGAACTATTCCACCTCTTTTAATAAACCCAATCTGTTTAAACTAACCTAAGGCAATTTTGTTATTTTTTTACTAAGAACTCTGTCTGATACAAGATCTAAATGTTCATCAAAACAGAAAGGGATAAATACATTATGGTTATTAGAGACTACCTCATAGTTAAAACAAATAAAGTATATCTTTACATGGAATGTATGTAGACTGCATGGTACTTTTCTATGAGCACGCAGAGACAACCAGGACAAACTTAACAAGAGTTCACTGCCCCCGTGGTGCACAGTCCAGTGGCAGAATACAAACACTAAATACCTAATTACAAACTGTGGGAGGTACCAGGCAAGGAAATAAAATGATGAAGTAGAGAGGCATAATTTAGATTTTTCTGGCAGGTGAGAGTAGGTAGTCAGGACTGCACTTTTTGAGGAAGTGAAAAACGGGAGGGAGTTAGCAGGGGCTAAAGGCAGAGAGGAGGGTGCGGGGGAGGTGGCCCACAGTGGCGGGGAAGTTTTTTCCATCCCTGGAAATAAGAAACGTAAGGGCTCCAGGATAGCAGAGAGCTAGGCTTATCCAAAGAATAGTCGTCCTCTGGGCCTACAATAAGCATTTTCCTCCTCTGTTGTCAGTGAACGGATTTATCCTAATTTAC
Organism: Herpailurus yagouaroundi; assembly: GCF_014898765.1. Classification (NCBI taxonomy): domain Eukaryota; kingdom Metazoa; phylum Chordata; class Mammalia; order Carnivora; family Felidae; genus Herpailurus; species Herpailurus yagouaroundi. Next base: position 14,832,018 of record NW_024412427.1, on the reverse strand, counting down.
ATAATCATTCCCCAGTGATGGAAAAGTCCCTCCCTTGATAAAACCAGAAGGTGAATATCTTTGAACACAAAGCTTTTTTATATTGAGGATTCTTGCCTCAGTTCCAAAAGTAGGATCCCTTGGATAAAGGCCTCACAAACATTTAAGGCCTTTGATCTGTACTGTTAAATGAGCTGCACAAAGGTGATCACAACGTGTGCTCCCACCAGCAGATACCAACATGTCCCCGAGACTCACCAGCACATTGATGATCACGCTGTTCTCCACGGTGACAGCCTTCACAAGGAGCTTTCTGGACCCATCCTTCGACTCATACCGGAGGACATACAGGTCTTTATTGCTGTTCCATTCGGCTGGGAGCAGTTCTGATTTCTTATCATTGGGACCCGGCTGAGAAGACACCAGGGTTGAGAGGGGATGACGACCTCAGAGCACAGAGCGAGGAAGGACTTCACAGATAATCTAATCCCACTCCCTCATTTCACAGGTTAAGGACATGGAGGTCAACAGAAACAAACGGCCCAAGTCAGAGGTCTGGGATCTATCTCTGGGCTCCTGCTCTAGTGCTTTCTGCCTTGTAGCTGCCTGCCTTTGTGACACAGTACTGGAACCTGTCCAGAATCCGTCGCCTCGGGTTTACTAATAATGTCCTCTCCACCTCCCTCCCCAAGAATCAGGCCAATCTCCTGAAGGGATACTATGAAATTCTAAGGCAGCAGTTTTCAAAGCTCAGAACCTGGGCCATCTGTAACAGGAGCACCAAAACGTTATCTAAAAATAAAGACTCTAGTGCACTCTCGTCCAGGCTACTGTGGTGATCGTTTGATACTGTTGAGGTTCATCTGTTTCAGAGTGTTTAACCACATACGATCCATGATACAGCACCCCGCTGCCGTGAAGTTCACAGCTACATACAGTGTGGCGCTGCGTGAACACGTCGCAAGGTACGCATTCGGTGGGGATGCATATTTGGACTGTGTACAGGTTGGCTGTTATAAATGAGGCTGCTGTGAACATCTGTGTACACACGTCCTAGCATGCACGTAGTGAACTTCCATAGAGTGCGTACGAGGAAAGAACTTCTAATTCATGACATAAAGTCAAACTGTTTTCCAAAGAGGTACTGATTTTACACTTCCACCAACAACATAGGAGTTCTTGTATTCCACATGGTCAGCAACTCCGTCACTGTCCGATTTAAAAATTTTTGCCAAGCTGGTGTGTGTAAAAATGCATCACTGTGAGTTGTGATGTCTTCTTTTTCTTTTTAAATAACTCTAGGACTTTCCTTTTACACATTAAAGTTTGAGAAGCAGTTTCTACACTATTTTTTTAAAGATCAAGATCTTCTTTTTTTTTAAGTTTACTTATTTTTGAGACAAAGACAGCACAAGCAAGGGAGGGGCAGACAGAGAGAGGGAGACAGAGAACCCCAAGCAGGCCCCGCGCTGTCAGCACAGAGCCCAACATGGGGCTCGAGCTCATGAGTTGTGAGATCATGACCTGAGCTGAAATCAAGAGTTGGATGCCTAACCTACTGAACCACCAGGTGTCCCCAAGCTTTCTTTTTTCTTAAGTTTATTTCGAGAGAAAGAGAGTGCTCACTCATATGCACATGGCGAGCAGCGGGAAGGGGCTGAGAGAGAGACAATCCCAAGCAGGCTCCATACTGTCAGTGCAGAGCCCGACCCGGGGCTCGATCTCAGAAACCGTGAAATCAGGACCTGAGCCAAAATCAAAAGCCAGACACTTAACCAAACTGAGCCACTCAGGCACCCCTAAACTATTTCTATAGTAATAGAGTGATTTACAGGTGGGGAAAGATTTCCTGAGATTCATAAATGAGAAAAAGTACTGTCTTTGAGACGGTTCCAAATTTAAAGCTTCTGCTCAACAACAGACACTGCAACACTAACAGGCAGCCACTCTGCCATGGCTACAAATGAAAAAGGACTAATAACTAGCACATTAAGGGAATGCCTGGCAAATGAACAATAAAAATTAGGAACCCACTTGAAAACTTGGCCAAGATATGAACAAGCAAAAGATAACGGCAGATAACAGTATATAAAGGGCTGTTGTTAAAAACTTGACTAGCATCCAGAGAAGGACAGGTGGAAATAATGAGATTCCAGGTTACAACCATCAGACGGGTATTATCCATTTTCCCTTTTTTTTTTTTTTTTTGGCCGGGTGTTCACGTGGGTGTGGGGAGAATGTGAACCTTCAGACACCGCTGGTGGCCCTTTACATTCCTACAACCCTTCTGGAAAGCGATCTGGCAGTATTTGGTGCGATTAGGTAAGCTGACACCCTATGACCCCAAACCTCTCTTCCTGGAAGAAACCCTGTGCACAAAAGCACAGGGGTCATGACAAGGGACCTTCGTCACAACCTTGTCGTGAGCACCAAAGTGGAGGTGAAATGAAAAGATATGCCTGCAGTGGAATACTATATAGGAGTTACAAGAAACAAACTAGATCAAATTGTAGCATCGTACAGATATTAGTCAAAAATACAACTTAAACTTTCCTTAAAAATTAAGAAAAAATGTGATTTACAGCTAGGTATCACTCGTGTAAAAAATTTTTAAAACACACAAAAACACTCTATATACTTTTTTCGTGGATACCTATTTATGTGGCTAAACACAAGCAAGTGGACTGACTGGGAAGCTCTGTACTCAGGAGAGTATGTTGGGAGAAGCTGGACCAAAGACGAAAAACAACAGCAAAACACAAAAATGGGCACCACAGCCCTTACACACACCAAGGACAATGGGAGTTCAAAGGCAGAGAACTGTGGGCCTCTCCTCTTTGGTCACCCTTAGTGCTCAGGAATCCAAAGGGAGAAGTGGTCCCCAATACAATTTAAGATGTTGCAACTGGCATGGTTTAAAAGCTGGCTGGATGACAAGGAAACTCACAGGCCTGAAGCAAAGAAACGAGAGTGACAAAAACCGCAAGTGAAACGAATCAAAACAGTCCACTAAGTGACGAAGAGAAACAATCCCCCCCATCCAACCGGGTAGATTTCCTGTTAATAGGTTTAGTGCCGTGGATTTAAGGTTTACTTTGGAAGCCAAGAATTTGACAACATGCCTCGTTTTTGTTCTGTCAGAGGCCTCTGAATTTATGTTTATATCCACCACATACGGTGTTTAACCCACCAGAATTCTTCCTCGGAGTATAGATAATTCATTAGGCTCACTCTCCTATGTCTCTCACTGCCGGGGGGAACTGATGGTACCAGCCCAAGGGCTGCCCTGATAATGGGAAAAACAGGTGGGACCAAGAGGGACTGGCTCTGGTGATAATCAGGCCAAACACGGCATTCAACTGTCTTCTAGACACTGACATCAGTATCGGGCCCCCCAGAAAGCTGCAGCTGGAAAGTAGCCAAAGTATATGGTTATACAGTTTAACACCCTCAGGCGAAAAATTTAAGGGCTGAGAGGGGCTGGGAAGGGCCCAAGGTCACAGTAAGTCAGGTGCACAGCTGGGTTTGGGCTTCAGTGCTCCTGGTTGCTTGGTCTATGGCTGGAGATTTTTCCCAGCCAGGTCCACCAGACTGGCCCCTAGAAAGTAAAGATAGTTGTCCACTTAGGCAAAATCCTAAGCATTCTTCAGTGACCATGAGTTCATCCCAGGGTCTCTGGGCTAAAATCCACCCAAAGAAACACAAACATCATCTTGGGCATTTTCTCTCTATGGTCAAAATCTTTAGATTCCTCCAACAGGAAACAAGATTCTCTGACTTCTACCTATGGCCATCTCTAACCCCTTGCTACCTGACCCACCTGACACCTCTGTAAAGCTCTTAGGAGGAGCGGCACTCACTTCGAGGAAGTGCTCCAAATTCAAACAGCCAATTTTTATTGAAGCCAATGGCCTCACTGCTCCTCTAACCAAGTTTCACATGTGCAATTTCCCTGAACAAGAGGAGATAAAACCAAAGAGAAAAGCAGACAACTTTGTATTTAACTGTCAATATGCTAAATGATCCGGCACATACTCCCAGGACCTTCCTCTCTCTTATCACCCTTAGAAGGGTGAGGAGCAGGAGGTGGCTGGAGAGGCAGCATGAACATCCTCCAGGCATGGCAAACACTGTTGGTCTCAGCTGAGTCTGCTGGTCTCAAGGCAGACAATTAAACCCTCTTTTAAATAAACTGATAGGAAAGATGCCTCTCTACAGGCCTTCTGCTCCAGGGGACGCTGACTCAAGCAGCAGTTCGAGAAGGGGGAAGTGCAATGTGAGCTTTAGCAGCACTTGTGACAAAGGGCACAGAAGCAGACACACCAGTGTGCAATACAAACACCCATCCCCAGAGGGCACGCAGGACTTAGCACGGGGGCGGGGGACACATGGACAGTGGGCGGTGCCTTTCAAACCTTCATCCCCACCCTCCCTGGCCTCCCGTAAGATATCTGGGGCTGGCAGCTTTTTCTGGCCTGTATGAACTCAACACGTGGCACCATGAACACAGTGGAATTAGATGGACCTTTAGGAATCGGTGAAGGACCTTTTCTGTTCTTTAAACCAGTATTAGGATGAGATCGCATTCTTTCTGCACAGTTCACCTGAAAATTCGGCAAGGGGAGGATGCCGAAGGAGGCAATGACCTATAGGAACTGATGTCCCTAAGCTGTCAAAGCAATTCAGAGCTGTGGACGGGTGTGTGAAGGGACGATGCTGGGAGCTGATCTGCTGTGTTGATACGTCCCTGTGAAATGGGGAGAAGGGAGTCACACAGGCCCTCTGTAACAAGTTCCTGTTCTGGGGGGGACAGATTCTGACTGTCAGACCAGAAGTAGCTAGCTGGAAGTAAACCAGGTGAGGTCCATGAGGAGGGGCAGAGGGCAGGGCACACCTGTTAGAGCTGAAGGACAGGGCAAGGGGTCAGGGAAACAGAAGGCCCACAGAGGAGCCCCAAGGACAGGACCAGACCAAATAAGTGTTCCTCCCCCTCTGCTCTCCAATCCCACTGCATTCGGCACCATCCTGTACAGCAGCTGCCTGGACTTCCCAGGCCACGCTGAGGTGACATGACTGGGCAAGTGGAAGAGCCATTCAAGATCAGAAAGGCGACGTGAGGCAAGTGAGGCAACAGCTTCTCTTGGGGCCGCTATGCACCAGAAGGGGGGAGACTGACACTTCGGGGTGCCATCTCTACCCGGTCCCAAGGCCTGAATGCTGAAAGGCAAGGGAAGTGAAGTGCAAGATGGACGGAAAGGCCCAGAACTGAGCTATCTGGGAGGAAAACATGGTTTCTGCTTCCAAGTGTGTGTGTGTGTGTGGCTGCCCCTTCTTTTCTAGCCGTATCAAGTGTGTGTGTGTGTGTGTGTGTGTGTGTGTGTGTGTGTGGCTGCCCCTTCTTTTCTAGCCGTATCTCCTGTCCTAGATGCCACATGAGGGACGAAGTATGTGTGAGCCTGGAAGGGGGTAGGGATGGAGCTGCTAAGTGTGTATCTGGGGTCCCCGTGGGATACTCGAAGTCTAGGAGGATAAAAAAAGCCAGACATCCATGACAGTTCTTGTACTTCTAATCTGACTCCCGGTGGTGGGTGTGAAGTGTGAGATGGGGCAGCGGTCTGGCTCACTGCTCAGGACGGTGGAATGGGGCAGCAGGGAGTGGAAGGGAGTGCCTGCCTCTCGGTGCTCAGGATGTGCAAACTGCATTTAAGGAGGGATCCCTGAAGCTCTGTGTCAGGACAGGAAAACCCGAGATGCTAAGTGTATACCTGAGACACTCAGGATTAGGGAGTTTGAGAACTGAAGCAGTGAAAAATGAGAAGAAGGTTAAAAATCTCACCATAAGAGATGCAAGGGGTGAGGTGCCCCGCTCCCCGGAGCTGATGCAGGTTCCGAGGGTGAGAAGAACGGTGACAGGAAGGGGCAGGCTTGGAATCCTACGTGTATGTGGGGAGTGAGGCTGGGAGGATATTTTCTCTGCCGAAGTAGAAGAGAACTGAAGGGGCAGGAAGGGGGGCCAAGCCCAGTTCTCACCAGGAAGCTGATGTGGAGGGTGAAAGCCACAAAGCAGGGGCAGAGAAGGTGAACAAAGGCTCCAGCAAAGAATTATGCAGGAGCTTGGGCCCAGCAATCCCGGGGCTCTTTGGGTGTGAGGGCAAGGCCCCCAGCTCGGAGAGGCAGTCAGAGGACCTGCGAGCAGGAGGGGCTGACCCTGTAGGGCAGCTGTTGAGGAGGTAACCTTACCTGGCCCTCACATACAGAGTGCAGATGTGTACCTGT